>NC_056728.1:1426377992-1426472324 GCF_019279795.1 Protopterus annectens
TCTATTACTATTCAAAAATACACTATGGCAACACCGTCAGGAAGAAGCCACCTGTATCTGTTTTCGTAGCATTGGTTAATAATCCAGTCACACATTTCATCATCCATATCTAAGAATATAATAGCACCCATTTCTGTAAAACTTGTCAAGCCATTTAAATAACATAAATAATCAAAATATTAAAATAATGTATATTATGTCAGTACTGTCTTTTGTGTCTACCACTATGTATACAATATTGTAATGTAGCACAGTGCTATAACATTGTTTTGCTTTTAAGTTACTCCATATTTCTTATGTCCTCTCTGCCATATGAGCCCAGATAATGACCGAAAAGGGTCAGTAGACCAGTTCACCAACCTGGTTAACAAATGACAAGTAAATAATAAACAAATGTAGATAAGGGTATTACGATATTATATGACTGAATATTAGTTATTTAAATACAACTGTTTGTGTTGGCAAAGTACATTAATTGGTTGAAGCAAGGGTTTCATTTTTCAGATTTACCATTTATCTTAATGTGTATGTAGTAGATATCAACAATGATGTACTGATTGAATTGGCCAGCTGGCAGACAAGAGTTAGTCCCCCAGATTCAGCACACCCTGCATGGCATGCAGGACTAGTGCAGGAGCTCCAGCAGGCAATATGTCTGCCGTGCGATCCAGGAATAACCTGTAGGGAGGTGCATGAGTGCTCCTGCACTAGTCCTGCACAGATTCAGCCCCTGTATGCAAATTACCCCATTTGCAGGAGAAATCCATGCAAATTAGGTGAATTTGTGATCCAGGAAGCTGGAAACCAGCCGTGCAGAGCTAGTGTAATCAGCAGAAATGTACTCCACCAGTAACGGACTACATTTCTGCAAACTACAAAACGGAGCCATGACAGCTCCAAATAAAGGGTGGATATTATGTAGAAAGCATGCCAATGGCCAACTATAAGGCCATTGGCATGGAAAACAGCTGCAAAAAGAAAAAAAAAATCAACTTTTATTTTTTTAGCCAATCTTGGCTGTTGAAGCGTAGGGCAGTGGCGCGCAAATGGGATCGGGCAGAAAATAAGGAAAAAAACCTAAAATATGCATTCTAACCAAAATCACTATTTTGCCATTATACTCAATGGCAGGCAGAAGACAATATGGCCAGTTAATAGTGGTTGCTAAGGACGGAGGCTGAGTGTGGGACATGTAACTATGCATCAGCAGGCAATCCTATGAAAATGAGGAGAATGATACTGAATCCCAGATTTCCCCTGCATGCTAGTCAGCACCCAAGAGTGTAAGAGAAGGAACAGCTTGGTGTAAGCCTAGGAGTTAGCTGACATCATAGGGGTGTGTCAGGCATACTCAAAGCAGATTGGAGCCCTACCCTGTGGCTTGGGTTTGCCCTTAGCTTAGCAGAGCTAAGCAATGGGGTGTGTCTGAGGCTGCCTAGCACGCTTTACATTGCCTAAGTGGGTGTGCACGCTGCACACCATGTTTTAAAGGAAAAAGAAGAAGTAAACCAGGAAATAACAGCTCTGTGCACATCTGAGGATTATGTTTGTGCGGCACCCACATGGGCTTAAACAGGAAGGCAATGGGAAGGGAAAACTGCAGTAGGAAGGTAATCTAGGAGAGCTAGCATAGCTGGCAGGTGAAACTAATCCGAATCAGAAAATTATGCGGGCAGCAGACCAGCCCAGCCCAGAACACTGCTATAAACTATGCAAACACCTTTCCCTCTGTTTTTTCCCCCAAACTCTACACCATCGATGTATACAAGCGGGGAAATGTTATTAAACAAAAACAACAGAATGATAGGGGCTGCAGCAACTATCAGACATCGACATGTGGAAGAGGCTGAGGGTGGTGAGGATGAAAATGCTGTTGACCAACCCACAGTGAGGAGACAGAGAAGGGTGTACAGACTCAGAGTAATGTACCAGGGGCTACATGAGCTGGAGATAGTGGAGTGCTATAGGGTGGACAGGGACCTTCTACAGCAAATTGTTGAGCTGTGCCAGCCACGCCTGACACACAGAACTAACAGAATGGGAACCCATCCCAGTGGATACCAAGGTATGTGTAGGCCTAAAAATGCTAGCCACAGGCACTTCCCAAAGCCCATCTGGGTATATAATGGGGATCTCACAGGCATCAGCATCCAGAGTATTCCACCATTTCCTGGATGCCATGTCAGCACATACCGGTGAGCACATATATGTACTCAACACCTGTGAGGTGTTGGCCAGCAATACGTGTCTCTTCCACCAAATAGCAGAATACACTGCGGTAGTGGGTGCTATATGCTGCATGCATATATGCATCAAAGCACCACCCGGTGAACGGAGTATGGTCGACATCAACTGCAAGGGCTACCCCTTCATCAACTGCCAGGTCATGTGTGATGCCCAGGCCATTATAATGAATGTGTGTGCTGACTGTCCTGGAAGCTATCCTGATTCCCACATCTGGCATATGATGTAATTGTACCAGAGATTTGCCAATGGGGACATCCCTTATGGTCACCTGGTGGGGGATGCATGGTTACGCACTGGAGGCGTGGCTGATGACACCCATCAAAAATGCACACATACCCGAACAAGAACACCATAATGAGGCACATGCACAGACCAGAATCATAATAGAGCATGTGTTTGGGACGATCAAGTCATGGTTCTGGTGCCTAGATACATCCAGTGGAGCCTTGCAATACTCACCAGCTACATGTACCCAGATTGTTATCGTATGTGCCATGCTACACAATATTATCCTGCGGAAACAGCTGCAGCAGGAGCAGCACGGGGCAGGGCCACATAGCCCCCACCAATGCCAAGACCTGCACAGGCACAGAGTGACTCAGAGGAGGAACAACCTAAGCCTGCCCCAGTAGGCAGATGGAGGCATGCCCTGTATGCCATGGCCTTGGCAGAGAGGCAATGCATAGCACATACACTGACACAGTGGGGACCCAGGGAATGACACCTCTCTCTGACTCGCACATACAGTAAAAGGGATGCCAAACATAACACTCTCTGTGCTCAACCCTGTATAGGGAGTGTACTATGCACATCTGACATAGGCACTCCCCAGCACCATCCTCAATACTGGCACACCCACAAGGTAAGTCACTCTCCTTACTGATTGCTGATTGTAGTAGTATGTGGTGTTACTTGTATCTATGGTATGGATGTGAGCATGCAAGGGAATTGGGTGGCTGAATGGGATGCCAGCAGATAGTAGATACTTATAGTGGCAGCATGAGATCTGTAACAAATATGGGTATCACCATACTAGCCGGTATTACACATGGTGACAAAACCCACTGCAGGAAATGTGCTGAGCCACATGTGTGTCCATATGACACACACATGCCAGTCAGGGGGGTTCACATACCCAACAACAATCACAGCCAGCAGGACAGGTGTAGACAATCACAATCAAAGGCCACTGACTGATACCTATGGGTAGCCCCCTCCCCCTGATCTACACAGACAGATTACATCAGGTCAGGCAGTGAGATGTTAATTCTGAAGGGTAGGAAGTCAGAAACTAATATGTAGGTCAATCAAATGTAAGACCTGTAGTACACTAACATGCTTCTAGTCAGCATGATAGGTTAGAAAACAGAATGAAATGGAGTACCTGACATACCTGCACAGTCATTGCAAATGTGTACAAGTGTCAGGTGTGCCCCCCATATCCTATGTAGACAGTAGTAACAGTCAGGTGTGCCCCCCAGTCCTATGTAGAAATGTAGCAACAGTCAGGTGCTCCCCAATCCTATGGGGAGATGTAGTAACAGCCAAGTGTGCTCCCCAGCCCTACTTATACATATAGTAAAAGTCAGGTGTGCCCCCAATCCTATTTAGAAATGTTGTAACAGTCAGGTGTGCCCCCCAATCCTATGTAGAAATGTAATAATATGTATGTGTAGGTATAATACCAGTGGAGCACAGATGCACAGAGGTGGCCAAGGTAGCAGAATAGATTGTATCATTTGCACAATATGCAGGTATGTGTGTGTTAGGTTGATGTGTGTTTCATATTGTGTGAGAGTGGTCAGTATGTATGCATGTTGATGTATGACTTGGTGGCCATTGTCCACTACTGCTGATGACAGGGGCAAGTCCTCACAACTGCAGTGCCAAAGATAATTCCCACCACTATAACACATGCTAGCAGTAAGCCATTGTAAATGTATGGTGGTAATATGTTTCACCATCTGAAAGATTGACATGGCATGCCTGTTGGTCTAGATATACAAGCAGTACACAGGGGAAAGTACCCCAGACATACAGTATATAATGTGTAACTGTGAAATGGATACACCCTTGGAATTGTACATACAGGCATGCAGCATATTATCTAGGCTTTTAGTAGGGGATACTGGTGTTGTCTGGCTGAACACTTGCAGATCACATAGGTGGTAGGACTGATGTATTGGGAAACAGCTGATGTACCTACACATGCCAGCATAACTGGAATGCCCCATGCATATCTGTGCATCAGATGCAAGTAGTGTCCATAGCACACATGCACCCAGCTCACCCAAACATCACCCACAGGTACCTCTCTGGTCATATCCCTGCTGTTGGGAATGGGTACAATATGACCCCACCTGTATATGGCAATAGCAAAAGAATGCAGCATGCAGTGCAGGTGTCCCATGCAGTTGTGTCCTTAGCTGTAGGTAGCACCCTGCCAGCATCCACAGCACCTGATCAAGACTGATAGAAAGTATTGGCATGAACGCTTAGCACGCCTACCCTGTCACCCCAGGGGAATATACTGTATGGCGGTCTGAGACTGTAGGACTATCAGAATGAAATGGCCTGCCACAGCTGGACCGCATCATCATAAAATGGCCTACAGGCCTCTGCCAAAGGCCTGTGTCTCACTTGTATTGCCAGTGCATGTTATGTCATGGATACCCAAATAACAACATAACACACACCATATAAGCCATATGCAAGGCCATGTGGACAAACCACAGTAACATGTCCACCATGTCCCACTGCATGAACTGTGGACCAACACCAAAACACAGCTGTGATGAGGTGATAACCTTAGGGAAAGTATCAGGGAGTGTATGCATAATGTATGGAAGAGGATAGAATAATAGGGGTTGGGTGGGAGCATGGGCAGCATGGAATGTGCAAGGTCTGACACACAGCTGTGTGCACATACTATCCCTGGCTGAAAACACATAAATGAGTGGCTACAAACCTGCCCATACACCACTACAGGGGTGATGTCTTGATGCATGGCCCCTGCCTCTGTGTAACCTGTGTAAATCTATGCAGCTGTGAGGTATTGCCACAGCAGATAAGGCCATACTGTCATGTTTATGGATGCACAGGTATAGGAACCTCTGCCAGCACTGTACCAAGGTGCTGAACCGGATACACAGACCCAGCAGCAAGTGTCTGCAGCTCCCCATCCAGAATGGCATAACTTACCATGAATATGTAGGCATCTGCCCACAATACCGGACACAGCTGCAGTCACCCTTGCCCCCCAGGATATCACTGTGAGTAAGAATGTCCACCTAACTGTACTTGAGGACATAAAACATCACAGTGTATAACAGCACACATGTCTGAATATCACTGCTAACACCAGTACCATGTAGCAGAAGCAGCACAGACACAATCACCTACAGTACACACTATCCCCTGCATAGTTTGCCCCCATATTGCCAAATGATCTATGGATACCTTGCAGAAGCAGTTTACTACCTGTAGCTGTAGAACACAAAGGTCTGCACTGGAGTACAAACTACCTGGAATGGATCCACATATTCAATACAGAAGGGAATACTCTGCATGCTCACACACTTAGATAAATGAAGGCAATGTCAGACAACATACTGAAATGTCATACTGGGCATGCTCACACACTTAAATAAATGAAGCCCATGTCTGCAAACAACAATGGACCATACATATCTGACAGTTGCAGATGTTAGTGAATACACTCCTCAGTATGCACCAGTCATGCTTTGCACAGACATTGAATAGGAATAAAGACGTATATCCAAGGACAGTATACTATAATAAGCCAAAAGTAGACATACATAGATGTGTGGAAGAGAGTAACTCTGACATAGAGCCTTCCATCATGAGGCCTGTCACACCAAGCACACAGCCAAATGGCTACAACCACATGATATGTAAATGTCACTCACTGTAGAAATTAGCCACTGGTATCCATCAGCATTACAGACTATGTGGTGCAAGTGCTAGCTGTGCAACATGACTGTACAATGCAGTAGTCATCTAGCAGCTGTATTCATATACCTATGGAATATAACCCTGTGTGTGCCTGCATGTGGTGTGTCAACCTCTAGATGAATGGGTTATGGCCCATGCACACATGCTGCCCTCCCTATAACCCTACTATGACAAGCCTGATGATGTCATCCACTTTGAAATACTCCTTTGGGAATGGAGTAGCCCAGTGATCTCTGTGGTGTGTCCTGAAACTGCATAATGCTGTATTGTGATAAACTAGTTAGGTAAGAGTTCTAATCCCAGACATGACAAGTGTGTGTGTGTGTGTGTGTGTGTGTGTGTGTGTGTGTGTGTGTGTGTGTGTGTGTGTGTGTGTGTGTGTGTGTGTGTGTGTGTCACTGTATGTGTATGGAGCAATGCTTTTTAGGCTAGTCAATCACACTACAATTCAAAACCCTACTTTGGCAAGGCTGCTGATGTCATTCACTGTGAAATACACATTTGAGAAAAGTGTAGCCCAGTAATCTCTGTGGCACATCCTGTAATTGCATACTGCTGCAGTGTGATAAACTTGTTAGGTAGGAGTTCTAATCCCAGACATGGCAATTGTGTGTCTCTGTCTGTGTAGGGAGCAATTCTTTCCAGGCTAGTCACACTCAGTACAATTCAAATGCCCTACTTTGGCAAGGCTGCTGATGTCATTCAATGTGAAATACACCTTTGGGAACAGTGTAGTTCAGTAATGTCTGTGGTGCATCCTATAACAGTGTAATGCTGTAGTGTGATATAGTACTCTGGTAGGGATTCTAGCACCACACATGGCAAGTGTAGATGTTTGTGTGTGTGTGTGTCTCTGTCCATGGAGGGAGCAATGCTTTTTAGGCTAGTCACACTCACTGCAATCCAAATGTCCTACTTTGGCAAGCCTGTTGATGTCATTCACTGTGAAATACACCTTTCTGAACGATATAGCTCAGTAATCTCCATCGTGCGTCCTATAACTGCTTAATGCTGTAGTGTGATACACTAGTTAGGTAGCAGCTCTAATCCCAGACAAGGCAACTGTGTGTGTTTGTGTGTCTCTGTTTGTTTAGGGAGCAATGCTTTTTAGGTTAGTCACATGCACTACAATTAAAATGCCCTACTTTGACATGGCTGCTGATGTCATTCACTGTGAAATACACCTTTGGGAAAGGGGTAGCCAAGTAAACTTCATGGTGCATCCTATAACAGCGTAATGCTGTAGTATAATATAGTACTCTGGTAGGGTTCTATACACATACATGACAAGTGTGGATGTTTGTGTGTGTTCCTTTGTTTGTGTAGGGATCAATGCATTTTAGGCTAGTCGCACTCACTACTGATCAAATGCCCTACTTTGGCAAGGCTGCTGATGTCATTCACTGTGAAATACACCTTTGGGAAAGATGTAGCCCAGTAATCTCTGTGGTGCATCCTCTAACAGCGTAATGCTGTAGTGTGATATAGTACTCTGGAGGGGGTTCTATTCCCAAAGATGGTAAGGGTGGATGTTTGTGTGTGTTTCTATGTTTGTGTAGGGAGCAATGCTTTTTAGGCTAGTCACGCTCACTACTGCTCAAATGCCCTACTTTGGCAAGGCCGCTGATGTTATTCACTGTGAAAAACACCTTTGGGGAAGGAGTACTCCAGTAATTTCCATGGCATGTCCTATGACTATGTAGTACTGTAGTGTAATAAACAAGTTAGGTAGACATTCTAATCCCAGACATGGCAGGTGTGTGTGTGTGTGTGTGTGTGTGTGTGTGTGTGTGTGTGTGTGTGTGTGTGTGTGTGTGTGTCTGTGTTTGTCATTTGTATCCTGTGTGGAGGTGGCTGTGAGTGTGTAACAACTGGACTAATGGTGGAGCGGGCTTTGCAAATTTCTTATATGGTGGCCCTATTATATGTCACAATGTCCACCTTACAGGGATAACAGATGTGAAATAGCCGAGAGGCTAGTGTGCCAATCTATACCCCTACATGTGACATTAAGGCCTGGCAAACAAATTTAGCAACCCTTGTATTACCCAGAGAACACTCTCAACCCATGTCTCCTACACAAACACACTTGCCTAGGCAACAACCACTATGTTGGTAGTACACTGCATATTACCCACAAATAGTAACCACTGTGTGATTGCCGTGGACTAAGAGAGCATGGCACCCTGTCCATCAGTACAATAGGCACGTACATGCAGACAGTGTGCCTTCACTATGTTCCCCAATGGACACCTGCAACACCTGTGGTGCCATCAAATGTGACCCACAAAGGACATACCATGCCTTAAACACATGCCCTGTATGGACAGATGTCACTGCCACCAGGGAATATCTGCATCATGCTATCAATGTAGGTGCAGTGTCAGCCTGTTGTCCATTACCAGTTCCCTGCCACATGAAGCTAGGACTGGCACATCTGATGATAACAATCTGTGTACACGACATGGGTCAAACACCCCAGGCACAGTTCCACATATCACTGTACATGCATGTGGGATGTGTGCACATCCCAGACATTGTCCATGTCATGGACTAAAGAACACAGACATGGCAAGCAATGCACAGCAATGGCCACACACAATAGTTACCCAGGTGACTGGATGGTGAATACAATACCCACCTGTGTGGGCCAGTCCAGACACTACACCCCTGAGCCACACTGCAGACCATTGTCATGTGGCCTGAAGCCAAGGTATACCTATCACCTAGCCTTGTATAGCTGTCTGGCAATGCAGCCATGCATGTCAGGTCTGGCACCCTGTGTTTGTGTGTGTGGTGTATTATGCTTTTGACCACATTCACACTCACTACAACCCCCATTGGCATATGGAACCATGTGGTCTGATGTCAGACACCTCTACATACCCTTTGTCCATATAACCTTTGGATAACCCCTGTGGTGCATGTGATACCTGCACAGTACTGTATTGTGTCAAACTAACTAGTGAGGAGGTGTATTCCTGACCCTGCCAATTGTGTCAATGTGTGTGTGGGTCCCTGAGAGAGTGTGGCTGTGCTGATGCTGACACCTGTTCATGAGGACAGGCAAGTGTACTACACCTACCGTATAGATACCATATCACTGTTGCAGATGTCACTCAACATCACATATAAGTTTGGAGAGCACCTCAACCTGTAAGCTATGTGGTGCATCCAATAGCTGAATAGACATGTAATAGCAATACATAGTCAGTCATGAGTTTGATACCTGTACTGGTAGGTGTGTGACTCAAACATGCTTAGGCTTTGCTCTCCCACCCCCTCTCTGACTTATCTTTGCCTCTGTTTGCCTCTCTCACTATCTCTCTGGTGGATGTGGAGACTTACACTTGCTTTGCTTAGGCAGCAGCATGTGTTTTGTAAGTGATACTCTTGATCAGCTGATGGTCTCTGCATGAATTAAAGCCCTCCTATAGCTGATTGCATGTGGAACAGCTGTGGTAACATTCCATAGCCAATTGCATGGAAACACACTCCAATATTTAGGGCAATCATGTTGGTGTTGGTCCTTTTCATTCACTGTGAGCAGGACCTAGATCTGCTGTTTGGCAAACAGCATCTCAGATGATTTGGGGATTTACCTCTAACAACATACACTGTGGAAACAGGCCAACACGCAGAAGGGGGATATGCCTGACATGACTACAGAATGTAATTGTTGCTATTCTGCATTTGGAGTAATGTTGGTTTATCAGGGTGTGTGTGGATATGGCTGGTCTCCATGTTTTAATACCTGTCATGACAGTGCTATGTTTCTGAGGAAACCCCATCTGTATGGTCATCTGCAGACTGGGAAGTGTGCGGTGCCTTTTGTTACTCACAGCGTACCTATCTGTGAACTGCAGAAGCATAGTGTGATGACTGCAGTGAGTACATGGTGACAGGCATGAGAGTTACTGATCTCATATCCTTCATAGGACATATGTCACAACAAACCCTGTTACAACAGTAAATGTATGAGGTTATTACAGCAACATGTCAATATTGGCCCTGTGTTTGTGCCTCCAGCCACAACTCTGTCAACCTGTGTACATATGTCTTGTAGTAAGAGGTGCATACGTCCTGTACACCATAGTTTTTTGACATCATATCTGTTAATAAGCCAGTGAGATATTAGACTGTGACACATTATGTATAGTAGGGGTTTTCTTTGAGGACATAACCTGGGAATTTTGTGGTTGTGTGTACAGTACTGAGGTCTGTGTACTTATGGTGATTGTCGACAGTGTGTGTATTGTGAATATGTACCATGGCCTGTGTACAGACTGTGGTAGATGTCATTGTTCTTGGTCCTATTCTTTCTGATGTTACATGCTGCTCCACTGTAAGTTACCCTATCAGCTTACATGTTTGTAGGGACAAACATACACATGCCCCATACCACAGACAGGCATTGGACCACACTGTGTAGTGGCCCAGTATATGTATGGTTAGTGTGTGAGTGGCACATATGATGATTGTGTTGATCAGATAGTCCATATGCTGTAATATTACACTAGCTACCATATGTGGCTGTGGCTGTGTTCACATTGATTGTGATTATGCACTTTCACACAGGTGTCTGTTAATCTCTGCTGTGACATGCCTGTAGAGCCTGCCATATATGCACTTACATGTGTATTCCCCCATAAGAAATGTAGGCCAATGTTGTGGCAGTCTGCCTGTAGCCTGTACAGTGCTTTGTTACATGCATAGCAGCTTAGTGTACTTACTCAATGTGATGTTATGTCCAGATTCTTGCCAGATGTACTGCTGCCAGGCCACCATAACAATCATGTATGTCAGACAAACCAGTGGGATGCTGTACAGATGTATGTCACTAACTAGTGGGTAGTATGTGGCCATGGCATTACTATACCAGTGGTTATGTTCCAGGACATACAGGGATGTGTGAATGCATAACCTATGGGGGCAAATGTATACTAGTATTTATGTGATATACCCATCTACATGGCTGTTAACATCCACATTGTCAGGCTTGTTCCACATGTCTTGCACTAAGGGGTTCTGTGTATACCTCTGGACTGACCAGAGTGTGTCAGACTGTCCACATTTATTGGCCATATCTCTGCTGTAGTCTACATGATCATTACTGTACTAGCAGTGGTACTGTACTATGATGTCCTTAGGATGTCTGTCAGCAGCCAATGGCACACGTGTTAAAAGCAGATGTGACCTCCCACACACAACATGTCTGTGAAGACAAGCCCTGTCACAGTAGCAATAGTCTACATATATACCTGCACTACATACTAACATTCCCTTGCACTAAGAGGTTGGGGCTGTTGAGGCTGAGGTAGGGCTTCACTCCATGTTCAGGACATATGGTGGACATATATGTATATATAATTATCCCTATATCTGTATAGATATATACACATATACATATCGACATACATAGATGGATATGTATATGTGCATATATGTACATATAAACACACACACACACACACACACACACACACACACACACACACACATATATATATATATATATATATATATATATATATATATATATATATATATATATATATTTATATATACATACACAGCAATATATGTCCACACATATACAGATAGAGATACCTATGCACATATACTTATGGATATTTACATATATATATTGACAGTAATAGGTATATCAGAATAGATATGTATGCACATATAGCTATAGTTATCCACACATATATCTACATAAATAGGCATATCTGTATACATAGGATGTGCATACATATATAGCTATATATACATATATCTATCTATATATATATATATATATATATATATATATATATATATATATATATATATATATATATATATATCGGAAGAGATGTACACATGGCCATATATATGTTGCACTATACAGATGTGTATACAGACATATGTATGAATATACATGTGTATCTTCATGTAGACATATATCAAACTATTATATGTATATATCCATATTCCTGTCATATGTAAACCTCACAGTTGTGTATACTCTCCCAGATGTATCTCACCATATGTATCTGCTATGTGTACATTATGTTAAAACAACATATGTGATGCAACAGTCATATTAATAACAAGTACCACACAATTGTGGAAGTAAAGGCAACTGTTCAATACTAATCAATATGTGTATTGACAGATATCTTGGAACAACAACAGCTGTCTTCACAGTGGTTATGGCGTATTGGTTAAGTATTGTGACTTTAGTGTACAGGAACCTGGGTTCAAAGGCGTTTCATTTTTTTGCTGTGCAGAACAAGGGCTGTCAGATACAGAGTGATTAAGGCAGTTTTGAGCAGCTTTAAATGTGTTTGTGTGGGGGGTGCACAAAGCTAAGCGGTGCTAAGCTATGGGTAAACGTAGGGGCACTTCCACAGTGTAGGCTTTGCTTACCAGTGTGCAAATTAGCTTAACTGTTTTATTCCAGCAATGTTGCTATCTGCTAAGCATGGCTTAGCCCTGGTAACAAGTTCACACCACCCAGTCTGATAACATAGCAAGGTAATGACATCTGTAATAAGCATATGTAATGCCATGTACAATACATGCACCTATGTGCAGTCATTACCGTAGCAAGGGGTGTGAGTGCCATGTCTGGGACAAAGACGTATATGAGACCTGTACAGCACTGTTATCCATGTGACTGTGCTACATACAGGGGTAGTAGCCCAGGGTACTTGCTGTCACACTGGCATATAGTGTATCATGGCTATACTACTGTTGACAGTGCCTACCCATGCAAGAGTAGAGTTCTAAATGTATTACCGACAACAGGCATACTTGCAGGCATAGCTGGACTCTAAGGCTTCCCTGTTGTATCCCTGGTGTGTGAGCTGTGTCACAGTATATAACCCCTACTGGGTAATGATCCGACATGTGGAATGTAACTGTAGACTACCGTTGTTACAGAACATGATAGCAATGGCTCCTGACATGTAGTTATGGCATGCATATTATTGTCAAATATCTATCTGTCAATACATTCATCCTACTGCATAGCTACTTGCCAAGCTGATGACTGTCAGTCCCTGTACAGATGTGCAGATGGCATGTATCCCGCTGAGATATGTACAGGCATCCTCAGCTTGATTGACACTGACATGTCTGCCCAGCTGTGTAAGAACTGGCACATATTGGAGATAACATCCTGTATGCACCACATGCCACGGGTACCTCCACTACACTACCACAGTGAACTGAACATGCTTGGGTACAGGTATCCATCACAGACACTAACCATGTGTTATAATGCATGTCACATGCATGTCAACTTGATCACCTCAGTGGCCATGTGCAGGAGGCAACTGGAATAATGGCTGATGCATATCACTCTCACCCTGAGGGTCACCACAATAGTGTATGTCGATAGCTTGCCTGCTGCCACATGGCAGGTGGCAGGATACCACTGTACACACAACCCATACACAACCCATCTCTCCTTGGACAATAGCTATGTACACAGCTATGACCACTTGCAAAGATGCACCCCAGTACTGACACATGTGTACGTGGGCATGACTGAGTATAACAGTGTCTGTGTGTTAGCACACCTGTACGTGGGAATTCCACGAGGGCCTTCACAACCACCGCAACACCCATTGCCATAGCCAGTTGAGGCTGCTGCTGTATGGAACATTACACGTACCCTGTTAAGCTCCTCTCCATACCGGCTACACGAGCCTTGCAGTACCATCACAAAAGCAGTGTACAAATGGGTTGATAGGCATGGGATACCCATTGTGTTCTGGCAAGTGTGTGTATGTGTGCATGTCTGTTTATCTGTAGGGTACAGCACTCCGAGGCCACATACTCCTATTACAATACCCATTGCCACACAGTAGTACAAATAGTGTTGTTGCTGCCAATAGGTGAGGCATGACAATGCAACACCCTGCTATTCATGTGGCATGTGTTTTTAGATGCATATCCCTGTAGTACCACTGTTGGGATCTACAATGGGTTGCATTGCAGTTGTGGCCAATGTGTGATGCTGGGTATGTCAGAGTATCATCATGGGTTTTAGGGAGTACAATATCCACTGGGGATGTGGACACTGTGTTCGCTGTCATTACACCAAGGTACACCTGGTATATGTCCCATGTACCACGTCATGGTTACCACTGTCACCATCAACCATACAGGTAACTGATACCACAATCCAAGCTAGTTATGTATGTTCTGTGTGCAGCCTACCTGTAACACATTGGACACATGGTCAAGTTAGTTAGCACTGCTAGGCCCAGGTCCCTCAGATGTGTGTCTGCCTGTTATGGTCTGTTAATGTGTATATGAAGGTATGTCACACTATGCATTGTCCATATACACCCATTACATCCCCCATTAGCATACTGTACATGTCTGGGGATGTTCTGCATGTAACATGTAACCTGGGACACATCTCATCATATATGCTGCCTGGTGTGTGCAATGGAAGCCACACACTTCATTATCACTACATACCTAGGTAGGGGTCTAGTCCCAGTGTTGCCATGTAACAGTAGGCATGTATGTGGATAGGTCTACATCAAGTTGCAGATTATACACACCCCAGCAAGTCAGCTGTCCATGTGGGACAGGCAATAACTTTCATACAAACCTGTGAAGTGTGTTCAACTGTAATTCAGATATGTCACAGCCATAGTGTCCTCACAGTGCCATACCCAGTTGTGGAATATGACTGCAGACCATCCTTGTGCTGAGACATGTACACCTACAATGCAAATGGATAACATTATAGAGACCACAATCAACCAGTGTTACTAACAGCTATAATGCATTATTGCTGGATGGCTACACTACCTGACATATATGCATTACACTTTACTCCTTACATGTTACACTTCAGTACTGTGGCACACTGTAGTACAGTCACCACGTGCATCAGAACCATATTAGCCTGTCCCTACATTAATGATATGGATGACAGGGATGTGGCACAGGTATCATCATATGCAGAGGGTGTGTTGTTGGTTCGCCAGAGGCCAAGGGTGGGCCATACATTTGACACCATGTGTGTGGATGAGGGGTGCACTAAGGTGAACTGGGCATGGTGATTTGGTGTGTGTAGGTATGGTGTTGCCCTAGTTGTGTTTGTATAGTGCGTGGGTATGCATGCACTCAATTCTGCCATTTGGCTGCCCTACACAGGTGTTTATGGACAGCTGCAGACCATACTTGGCAGGGTGTGCAGTTAACTGCCTCCGGCCATGGACACATGGACTGTGCCTGCCAGGGGTTCCATGTGCACATCCAGGTACAGGCCTCAATGTGCTACTCTCACCTGACAATGACAAATGTCCGCTGGTACCAGGTCCATCCTGGGACTGGCCATGGCCACGTCCTCATGGCCTGCTGTGGTGTGGTGTGGACAGTGCCCCCCCCCCACATTTCCAGGGCTGGTACTGCCACTACCGTAGCTCTATGGTTTCTTATCACATCTGCTTTGACTGCTAGCTGTTGGCGTTGCTGGCCTACATCCACAAAGCCATCCCCACACTCCCACCACACATTCAAGCATAGGCAGACCATGGTCGATGAGGGCCATCATCTCACCAGACCGTCTATCCATGAACTCAGTTAATGCACGGATGGTAACAGCCAGTTCATGGACATTGTCACTTGCAGATGTGAGAGCAGCCCTCTGCAGTCTCAGGCCCTGTCTGGTGTAATGTTCTATACATGCCTGCGCTGCCATGACAGCCTGAAACATGTACCTGCTGGTTCCAGCTGTGTCGCCTCTGCCAGGGGCATGATGTCTAGTGGACTTACCACAAGCACCCTGGGACATCTGCCTATCTGGTGCCCTGCCGGACATCCAACTATGCCTGCTGCAACCAGACAAAGTAGGCATGGTTACCACACTTTCTTGTACACTGCCACCAAATGCCAGCTGTCTCTCCGCTATGGCCACTGGTGATGGGGTATGTATAGGCACTGAAACTGTGTGCGGTTTTGGGGTGGTTAAAAGGGGGGATGTCAAATGATGGCACTGTCTCAGCCCCTGACAACCCCATCTGTGTCTGTATGGACACCAACATCAGACTGCATGCAGGAGGGACCCTGAACCACCTCACCACCTGTGGGGGAAAACAATAAATGCACTTTAAAAGCTGTACAGCATTACCTAACAGTACACACACACACACACACACACACACACACACACACACACACACACACACACACACACACACACACACACACACACACACACACACACCCTGCCATAATACCTACCTGTCCGTGACTTTATAGACAGTCCCACATATATTTCCATGTGTTCCCCATCCTGCATCACACTTGGTAACATACACACATTGATACCACTCATTAACATATCAGTCCTCTAAATGCCTAGACAAGTGATCACAACACAGGACCTGTTACTACATTACCTGCCTGACATGTGTGTAGTGGTTTTACATGGCCTCATTGCTGTCATTCAGTGTTCACCCCTTGTATGTCCAGACATTATGAGCATGGCCCCTATATGTGTGGGCTGCTATGTTCACTCCATAATATCATGCACTGGTGTGTCATGTGTATGTGTTGCTCACTACATGCCAGATATGCTGCTCAATCAGCCTATCATGTGACAACTGTAAAATATGGATACACTCCCTGGCATTGACTAGTACTTTTCCAATGCATCTGTAGTGCTGCATATGTGGGTTGTCGGTCACCTCTCTGCTGAATGTGATATTAAGGTTATACCTGGTGTCTACCTTCCCTCTCAATGCCTGTTCCATGCTAAAGACCTTATTATACTGTCAGCTGTCCTGTGATTACATACATTACAAGTATTCCTGGTGTGTAATGTGGCAGTACATGTCCATGTACTGCATGATCCCAAAGGGAGGTACTGCTGTATAGACAACCCCACAATCACACATGTGCATACATGGCCACCCACACAAACACACTCACATGCACACATGCATCCTATATGCGTCAACCTTCCTCCACTTCACCAGAGTGACCCTATAGGCAAACTAACTACCCACAGGATGCAAATACACACATACAGGTGAGGTTGCACATTGATAGTACACACAGTCCTCCTATTACCCATCTGCCATCATACATAACATATGGTACACAACAGCATGCAGTGCAGCTATAGTCAATCCATGATAGCAACAGTATACATGTGTGTGATGCATGTGCTGTGTCACTAGGTAATGGCCCTTCCACTGCATACCACTGCACCCATGTACTCAGTATTGCTGTGCACCTGTTCTGCACCCCACAATGTACTGTGCACCAGATCTCACAGGTGTGCAACCGATTGCTGAATGTGTAGTACTGTGTCAGTTATGTCAGCTTTAATGCTCACAGCCCCTATGTTTTTCAGCAACACATACCTGGGATGATATGTGGACAGATGTCATTTGTGAATGCCTGATGTCTGAATTACAGCTCTCAACATGAATTGACCATGTATGAACAATCCAATACTCTTACATTGACAACCATCAGAGCATCCAAACAGTACAATCTCTGTGAATGAGGCAGCTGCAGGGTCCCAAAGAGCAAAGTATTCAAACAAAAAGAAAACAGGACCAGCATACAAGGCACCTTGAAAATAAATTTATTGACTGAGGTTCTTGAAAACCAGACCAGTATCGGAAAATATTTAACAAAGCCTTTTTCAGTGTAGAAGTCCTGTTTTCTTTTTGTTTGAACCATCAGAGCATACCATGGCTATGGGGGGTGGACACACCCTTATTGATATGACACACCCATTCTTGATTGGCCATGGGACCACATCACCGCATATCTTAGTGCATGAGCCCGATATGTGACATATGTCCTGTACTTTCACATGCAGTGTCTATGGAATGTGTTAGGTGTGCGGATGCTGACCACGATGCATACACTCCCTGTGGGCATATATGTGCAGACCCTTATCATGATGGTTTTTTGCATCTATTGTTATGTGTACTATAGCAGTCACTACTCCTGGCAGGGGTATACTAGAGTGGGCCATCTGCATTTGCCAGTGCATGTTCAGTCTGCCCTACACATGCCTCCCTAATCTGCATAATTGCAAGGTCTACTAATGTGCACATCCCTTGGTGTTCACACACTGCTGTCACTATTGCTGTGGAGGTAGGGTTATGTCTGTCACAGTTCCTGAATCTGACCATGCACAGATACAGACATTCTTAGCATCCTTAGGATCTCTGCTGCAGTGCACTGGTGTGTCATGCTGACACCCCCCTCCTTCAGCCTTTTTGCAGATGCATGACAAGTAAGGCCTACACATGTAACACCACATGTTACAGCCTAGTCCCAGCTGATAATGTGGACCACAGTAATGCCTTATGCCATAGTGTAATTCTACAAAAGTTGGCATTGTCCTATAGGTGTATACACTGGTGTTGCACTGTATATGGGTGTTGTTCCAAACATGTCCCTACTGTAGGCCATGTCTCCCATCATTATGTTACTCCCTGTGGTCACATTCTGCAATGACAGGATGTTAGTTATCATGTAGGTGTTTGACATCCCCTTCCAATACCCCATCATGGTCACCACTGTGATGCTGTGCATTTAATAGCAACAATACGTGCACATGTACAACGTGCATTCTGGGTAGGGGTGTTAGATGTGTGCATGGAATATACCATCGCCATTACATGCATGGTGTATTGGCAAGCATCTACATAAACCATACTCACCAGCTACAGACTGCTGTCTTGGTGGTATAACAGCAGGACCTACATAAGAGGGTGAGAGATGCAAAGTCAGTGGCCACACCTGTGGCATTGCTACAGGGTGGGTGCAGCACTACAATACATTAACAGTACATGTCAACAGTACTACCACATATGCACATCTGTTTATCACTACTATGCAGCAACAAAATATATCTATGACATGTCAGATATGCATGATCTACCTGTACCAATACGGATGTATACACAACAGTGGTCTACTGATGTGCCTTGTGACCTTACCTGCACACTCCTCAGCCAGTGTGTGAGTGGCACCCACCTCCAGAAAGGTGTCCAGCAGCTAGTGGCTATGTGGATGGGCAGGTGCCAGGAGGCTGGCTAGGAGCTCCTCCACACATGTCAGGAATGGATGGATGGCATGGCCCTCCCCTGTGGTGAGGTGATCCCCCCGGACTGCAGCAGCATGCCAACGGGTATTGCAAAGCAGGTCAAAACAATGATGTCAGACCTGCTCATAACTGCGATTGTGCAGTCCAACATCATTGACCCTGTGGACTAGGTCATTCCACAGGGCAGTCCACTCCTGCTGATCATGGGCAGCCTGGCCAAACAAGACTGTTTAGTGCTGTATGAGGTTGTTCACCAGAATGTCATTTTCAGCTGCTGTGTACGCTGGCAGCCTTCAATGGGACATTGTGCCTAAAAGACATAAAGATGGACACAGGGGTGAGCAAGTCATGCAGCAAGGTTACCACAGTTCTTAACACACATCACTGTCACCCCCCCACCATATCAGTGACAACAAACTGTACATACAACTCAATAGGTATGGCTACAGCATACCTATCAGTGGGGCAGATTTGTGCAATGTGTTTGTAGCCATGTTTCCTGTGTGGATACTATCATAGGTTCATAGGTTCATAGGTTCATAGGTTTATACTAGGCTATCTGCCCTAAGGCATTTATAAGCCTAGCCCAAATTATTGTGGCTTACGCCACCCCTTATATGAAAAAATACTGTGCCCATTAGTTTGTTGTGCCTCTGTCCAGCAGTGACCCAGAGATGATTCCCGGGGTAAACCTACGATCTCCCATCCACAGGTCTAGATTTCTCTTGAACAGAGTCAGCGAGGTGCTCTGCCTCACATGGACCGGGATTTTATTCCACAGCATAGGGAGTCTCTGAGTGATAAATCTATCCCTCCAGCACGTCCTATTTATATCCGTGCTAAGGTTTAAGTCGCTTGCTCTAGTGGTTTTGGTGGATTTGGATTTTTGAGGTGGAGCATGTCCATTAATTCGGGTTGGACATGGCCTTGTATGTCAGGCACATGTCACCTCTGAGCAGGCGGTATGCGACTGAATAGAGCTGGAGTTTCTTCAATCTGGCAGCATATGACAGATTTTGGAGTCCCTTTATCCTTTTGGTGAGGAACTTTTGGGGCCTCTCCAATTGCTGCAGATGTCGGGTGAGATACATCCCGAATGGGGCATTGTACTCGATCATTGGTCTGATAAGTGAAGAGTACAGGGAACAATGACCTCACTAGATCTGGATGTGAATCCCTTCATGATCAGGTGGGCAATGTAGAAGGTCTTTCTAACCACTTTAGCAATGTGAGTGTCAAAAAGGCCACTGTCAACCTGGGTCCCCAGGTCCCTGATAACCTCTTCTGTGCTTAGTGGATTGCCACCTATATGGTAGCTTGGGGTTACCTTGTTTTCCAGAAGGGTATGACTATACATTTTTGGCGTTTAACTTCAGGCCATGGCTCTGGCACCAGCTATCTGTTTCCGTGAGTCCCTTCTGAAGGATATCAGTGTCCGATGCACTTTCCACTATGGCCTCCAGTTTGCAGTCATCTGCAAACTTTGTCAGCCAAAGTCCTCCCATGTTGGCCTGTACTTCTGAGAAGTAGATGCCAAACAATAGGGGGCCAAGGACCGAGCCCTGTGGGACACCACTTGTGACCGGCTTGGAGTCTGACACAGCGCCAGCAACTCTAACCCTGTGGGTTCTGTCCTTAAGCCAGTTTGCAACCCATCTTGTGACATATGGGTTTACATTTAAGCTGGTAAGTTTTCTACAATACCGAGTGGGGTATTGTGAATCTTGCAAGGTCAAGGTAGGCTGTATGGACTGCCTTTCCCTCATCAATGGCCTTGGTGACTATTTGAAGAAGTCGACCAAGTTCAAAGGCATGATCTTCCCTTGACAAAGCCAAACTGGGTCGGGTCCAATGTCTGCAAGTCCCCTATATCTTTGTTTATGAGCTCCATTATGATCCTCTCCATAGCTTTGCAGACTAGACTTGTTAAGCTTATGGGGTAATTACCAGGGTCCGTGAGGCGCCACCTTTGTGGAGTGGGACCACAGTTGTCACGCCACTCCTTGGGCACGTATCCTGTGGTAAGGCTGAGATTAAACAGCTGCCTTATGTGCGGGTTTAATTCCTCATTTAGCTCGTGTAGCACACAGGGGACACCATCCGGTCCCATTGATGCTGTGTTTTAGCTTTAGAGAGCAGCTTTCACCTGCGCATTTGAGACGTCGGGGAGCCTACACCCGCCTGGGATAGTTATCTCTCCTTTAGGCGGGGAGAGTGGGTGAAGTTTGCACTGAACCTGTCTGCCAGTATGTTGGCAATGTCTGTGGGTTCAGTGATTTTTGTATCATTTTGGACTAATTCTGAGCATATCTGTGAGTTTCCACCCAGGTTCCTAACATAGCTGAAAAAGGCCTTATGATTGTCCTTTGAATCCATGGCAATTTTTCTCTCAAAATTGGCCTTAGTTGATTTTATGAGTGCTCGTAATTTTTACTAATAATGATCAGGGGTGACTTCCCTTTTATGGATTTTGTTCTATCATGTAATAGCTTTCTCCTCTTATTGTAAAGTTTGTTAATGGCTGGGGTCCACCAGACTGGACGTTTGCCCTTTGTGGAAAGAGTCTTGGTTTTATTTGGGATTGCCTGATCCATGCAGTCCTGGAGGTGTTCATAGAAGGCATTTGTAAGGGCTTCCGCAGCTTGGGTTGTGGTTTCCTCTGACTCAGGGGCCTTGAAGGATACCACACCAGTCTTGAGTAGTGTGAAGTTTGCTTTAGAAGTTCTTCACTATGGTCTTTTGTTTGGGGTGGGGCGGGATGTGGATTTCCAGTGAGATTAGTTTATGATCAGATCTCACCAATGAGGGATATACTTCGGTGTGGAGCATTTTGTCCCCATGTTTGTGACAATGAGATCTAGTATATTTTCTCCTCTCGTGGGAACAGTGACTAGCTGTTCCATGGCATTTGAATTTATGAACTCCAGGAACCGTTGGGCTAGAAAGTTAGGGCTTGAGTAATGTTCCCAGTCTATATTCGGGTAGTTGAAGTCACCCAATATGATGGTGTTTGGAGATACATTTATACCCTCCAGTGTCTTCAGGAAGGCTGTGTGGGGTTCCTGAGTTTGAGAGGGTGGCCTGTAGCATGCTACAATTTGTAGAGCAGTTTTGCCTATTGTTAGTTGCACCTGGATGGTTTCCGAAGCTTCATGCGTTGCCACCAACCTGGATCTGTTACAGGCTATTCACCTGCATGCCATTGTCAGGGCCACAATGGTTCCATACATGCCTGTGGTATGCTTGCTAAGTGTTTGCTGCACATCTGACATTCTGTTATTGGGGTTATCTATGCATGCTGTTGGACCATGTTCTGGGATTGAGTAGACTATTACTACCAACATATGTTCTATAACAGTGACACAATAGCATGTATATATACTATTGGCCTGCAGAACTACCTCTCCAAACTCATCTGTCTATGTTACCAGGCCACATCACATGTGTGACCCACCCTGGGGCCTCCTCATGTCCTGGTCCAGCAATAGTGTCAGGTGGAACCAACTAAGGGGATGTTGTCATCCCTCTGGGGAGCACACACAGACATGTCCCTGTCCCCTGAGGTTAGTTCCAGGTTCTGTTCCACAATGGGCTTTACAGACACATGGGGATGTGCTACATCACCTTGAAGCACCCAGCACACTTTCACAGGGCCCACATGCTCCCCCTGCTCAGCCTTCAGGCCAGGCACCTTTGGGACATGGAATGCTGTTGTGAGTAACAGTGGGTGGGAAGCTTGTTTCCATTGTGTCTATATTGGAGATCAAGGGGTGTCCACATCACAGACCGCACACACCATCCAGGGTGTTTACCCACCACATGTGTCACATACCACACCTGTAGGCTGTCCTCTATATCTACCAACCCTGACCACCTCCACAACTATACTTGCCATACTTCCCCATATTCCCATGCCATACTTCACAGACAAGGGCAATGTGGTCCCAACAAGGGGTTCACATGTGACCTAACCATCCATGTTGCACACACTGACACCTGTAGATCTGTGTGTATTGCTATGTGGGCTGTTTCCTTGCACATAGCATGCAGCACTGAGGTGGTAATAAAGGGGACATGTATTTACATATACATATATATATATATATATATATATATATATATATATATATATATATATATATATGTTTGTGTGTGTGTTTGTATATATGTAGACATGTGTAGATATATATGATACATATATGTCTACACATGGGTATCTGTATATTTGTGGACATACATATATATATATATATATATATATATATATATATATATATATATGTACACATATGCATACCTATAGTGGGGTACATTCAGACATAGGTCCACAATCTCACAACACCTTTCTGCACAGCTGCACTATTCTGTCTTGCTACAACACAGACAGGTGCCACATATGGACACATCCTGACATTAGGGGGTATATGTAGGGCCAGATTGAAGGTAACCCTATTACACAACTATGGCATTCTTGCATGCTACAATACAGGTTAACCTGAGTATCCTGCAAGAGGTGGGTTGTGGAACCCATGTGTCCATCTTTATGGCATTACTTCCACCACCAGCTATTGGCCACAGTAATATACATACTTCCCATTACACAACACACACTATGATGGCTTACATCTTATCAGTCAGTGATGCTCTGCATGATTGACAGATATGGTCCAATACCCACAGGGACAGACTCTACTGTCCATAGCAGTTGTTCAGCTGAACATCATTACAACAACAACACCTGAAGGCACATATAAATCATTCCATGTCAGCTATCCTATTATTATGGGCCAAGTACTATGGTCAGTTACATGCATATATACTTCACATACCTGTTCTGGGAATTAAGTCTCTTCTGGATGGTTTGCTTGATGTTTTTTTGTTTGTTTGTGCCTTACACACACTCTCTCTCTGTCTCTGTCTCTTTCTCTCTCTCTCTCTCTCTCTCTCTCTCTCTCTCTCTCAGTCTCTCTCCAGTAAATGGAATGAGCTGCTTTGCATGGATTGCAGCATGGGTTTTGTAGGTGATGCACATGATCAGGAGATGGCCTCTGCACCAATCAGTGTCCTCCACTTGCTATCAGCATGCAGCATGCTGTGTAGTACTTCCAGTTACCACTGTCATGGCAACCAATTACTATAAATCCCTACATTATGTGGGCATGGTCCCTTTACCTTTCCTGTATGATGGACATCCTTCCTGTGTGTGGACAGCAGTGTTATAGACAGCAGGTCGCAATACGTCTTAGAAGAGAATCTGCATACTCAGGCCAGCTACATATTTGTAGGAGGTTCCAGGACTACAGACAGAGTGTGAGTAGTGTTGTTGTATGCATTGTACAGCACCTGTGTTACAGGGTTTGTGTGTACATACTAGTTTAACATGGAATGCAGTCTCTCTGCATAGCTCTCAACTGTGGGCCTATCCACTTGATGGCCAGTGGTGTGCCTATTATGTTTTGTCTGTCCACAACACAGGTCTTGTGTCAGATATATCACTGGCAGTTGTGTGTGTTGAGTGCTATCAGTTCATGGCTACATCCATTTCTGTTTCTAACTTCATATTAATGACTAAGGATATGTTGCAGACTATCATGTAACACCAGTGACTTGCTTAGTGTATGACAACAGTTTTTCACACATGGGCCTGTGATCCAGCCTCTGTCCTCCACCTACATACCAGGCTTTGTACATGTGACATGCTGTCAGGGGTTTTTATGTATTGGGCTGTATGTCATGCTGCCATTCCTGCCATCAGTCCACTGTTGTTGTGTCCCCCCACACATATTTTGGGGTTGGGTCCATATATGTGTGGGCTTCACCTACACAAACAATGCATGTGTGCCCTTATACACTCTAGAGGCCAGTGTATGTAACATTGGTATATGGCCCTGTATTATTGAGTCTAGGGGGGATGCACCATAACTAACCTAGGTTGTTACAACATGCCGGGGTATCAGAGAGAAGCTGCCTTAAGGTATCTGGATGTCCATTACCATACAATTCACATTGGGTAAATGCAGGCCTACTGCTTCCTGCCATACAGACTGTTCTGTTTGTCAGTGTGATTGTGATGATGTCAGTTATGCCTTATTATGTAACAGCTGCGTCCCATTGTGTCAACTGAGGTCTTTACTCCCCTAGTGATTGTGTACAGAGTGTAGATTTTTATTTATTTATTTATTTACATTTGTTGACCTGGAGTGTCCGACTGGACGTAGGCCCATTTTCAGAGGAGGCCCGGGGAGAAAAAACTCCACAGTTAAAATAAACAGACAGTAGTTACATCGGATTATATAGCAATTAACAATTTGATTAACATAGCAATTAATTACAAACATATTTACAGATGAAGAACATAGTACATCAGTAGACAACTAGAATCTTTATATGCGAAGTACATAACAGACATTAACAAATGTTACAAAAAGAAGTTCCTGCTGTATAGATGTATGCATATGTATGTATCTATATATATATATATATATATATATATATATATATATATATATATATATATATATATATTTCTATATATCTATATCTACATATATAGATATGTTATATTTATTTAGATATTAATGTATATATACACATACACATACATCTACATGTTGAAATACATTTCTTGCACTGTTGAATGACTGGGCTGGATAATATGTTTGTGAAAACATCAGGGTTATGTATATCTGACATGGCATAGTGGTAAATTGCTGTGTTGTGCAGGGTCCTGGTTTTGAGCATTGCAAAGGCTGTTTATTTTGTTGCTGGGCAGAACAATGGCCGTTGGATACAGAGTGATTAAGGCACTTTTAAGCAGTTGTAAGTTGATTTGCGGGGGTTTGCGTGGAGATAAGCACTGATAACTTCCGGTTACAGTTTCTTATACTCAGCTTCTAAATTGCTTAACCTGTGTAGGCATCGCTTACCCCCACACAAACAGGCTTAAACCTGTTAATGCTGCTTAAAAGTGCTTACTCCCACTTACTCCTGCACTAATTTCTTTAAAAGAAAAGAAAAAAGGGTTGATAGGAAAGTGGTGAAAAAGGGGCACAAAGAGGGAAAGACAGTGGTGAAGATAGGTAGGGATGTGCAGGAGGGTGTAGGGAAGGCCCATAGCTGCATATTTCTTCTACAGCAACAGCTGTGCATGTACACTGAATTTGGAGGTAGATTTGGACACTAAAACTCCTGAGAGAGGGGTGAGGACAAATAATATGTTGTGAAGCCAATTAGACCAGACTACATGTGTCCAGTGTACACGTATGTGAAATGGACAGCTATGTATGGGGTGAGATTTTTTTTGAGAACAGATTGCCCCTTTTTTTTCAGGTGAGAGTGGAATGTTGGGGAGGGATAGTAGGTATATTTGGGGAGGTAGGTTGGGTAGGTTAACAGATGAGACAAACAAGACACATACATGGGCAGTATATGACACATGTGGGGGGGTAAACACCTTGATGGGGAGGGGTGTTAGGAAATCGGATGCCCATATACTGCTCAGACAAGCTCCACGTGGGTTTACAGAGTGGTCCTAGCAGCAAGGAACTCGAAAAAGCGACTACTTTCTGGATTTAAGTATCTTTGCTTTTTTCACTGAATATAGCTTCTGCTGCTTACTTTAAACTAGCCTGAACTGTTTTTTTACTGATTACTGCATTTATTTTAAAAATTGCACTTAAAGTTACATTTAGTCAAATTTAGTCGAAAGTTTGCTTGTTTGTTTGTTTAATTGAACTGTGGAGGCTGCCCACTAAAGTGTGCTAGCCTGTGTAACTAATTTATCACTGTCTCTGCATTTTCTGTGTATTTCTGCAAAAAAAAAATAAATAAATAATCCTTGTTTCCCCGCCTTTTTCGACTAGTTTAGACCAGTATACAGGCATTGCTGTATTCTGGGCTGTTGTGTAGTTCCTGTGTTGTCCATTACCTTACTTGGATAAAAGGAAGTTTCTTTGCTCACCAGTGGGAGTGGGGAGCCTTGAGCAGCCTACCTATCCTTGGGGGAAGTGACCTCAGCACAAGAAGCTGTTAGTAATTGGTTGTTTGGGACCATTCCTAGCTCTTTTGTAGTTCACTGCTTAAAATCCGCCTCTGGGCGTTTTTTTCCGGCTATACTGCTCAGACAAGCTCCACGTGGGTTTACAGAGTGGTCCTAGCAGCAAGGAACTCGAAAAAGCAACTACTTTCTGGATTTAAGTGTCTTTGCTTTTTTTTCACTGAAAATGGCTTCTGCTGCTTACTTTAAACTAGCCTGAACTGTTTTTTTACTGATTACTGCATTTATTTTAAAAATTGCACTTAAAGTTACATTTAGTCGAATTTAGTTGAAAGTTTGCTTGTTTGTTTGTTTAATTGAACTGTGGAGGCTGCCCACTAAAGTGTGCTAGCCTGTGTAACTAATTTATCACTGTCTCTGCATTTTCTGTGTATTTCTGCAAAAAAAACAAAAAAACAAAAAAATAATCCTTGTTTTCCCGCCTTTTTCGACTAGTTCAGACCAGTAGACAGGCATTGCTGTATTCTGGGCTGTGGTGTAGTTCCTGTGTTGTCCATTACCTTACTTGGATAAAAGGAAGTTTCTTTGCTCACCAGTGGGAGTGGGGAGCCTTGAGCAGCCTACCTATCTTTGGGGGAAGTAACCTCAGCACAAGAAGCTGTTAGTAATTGGTTGTTTGGGACCATTCCTAGCTCTTTTGTAGTTCACTGCTTAAAATCCGCCTCTGGGCATTTTTTTCTGGCTATACTGCTCAGACAAGCTCCACGTGGGCTTACAGAGTGGTCCTAGCAGCAAGGAACTCGAAAAAGCGACTACTTTCTGGATTTAAATATCTTTGCTTTTTTCACTGAAAATAGCTTCTGCTGCTTACTTTAAACTAGCCTGAACTGTTTTTTTACTGATTACTGCATTTATTTTAAAAATTGCACTTAAAGTTACATTTAGTCGAATTTAGTCGAAAGTTTGCTTGTTTGTTTGTTTAATTTAACTGTGGAGGCTGCCCACTAAAGTGTGCTAGCCTGTGTAACTAATTTATCACTGTCTCTGCATTTTCTGTGTATTTCTGCAAAAAAAAAACAAAAATAATCCTTGTTTTCCGCCTTTTCGACTAGTTTAGACCAGTATACAGGCATTGCTGTATTCTGGGCTGTGGTGTAGTTCCTGTGTTGTCCATTACCTTACTTGGATAAAAGGAAGTTTCTTTGCTCACCAGTGGGAGTGGGGAGCCTTGAGCAGCCTACCTATCCTTGGGGGAAGTGACCTCAGCACAAGAAGCTGTTAGTAATTGGTTGTTTGGGACCATTCCTAGCTCTTTTGTAGTTCACTGCTTAAAATCCGCCTTTGCACGGATTTGCACAGTCGTGCGCATAGCGCAGCGCCGGTTAAACAAGGTTAAACTTGGTTAAACAATGTTAAACTTTTTCTGGCACCGCCAAGTCTGCTCTTCAATTTTTCCCTTAGAACTGTTCTACTTGCAATCTAAACAGCCTATACTCTATCTGAAAAGCTCAGCACTTGCTCCTAAAGCATTTTGTATACAGGTAAAGCACTCTTAAACAAACGAAAAGTACTTCATTCACCTAAATTCTGTTGAGTACCCATTTCCCTATAGGTCCTTTCTGACTCAGTTACACAGCAATCTTTTTCACTATTTCTAGCATGTCGAAGGGTCAGTTGCTAGCGTTCTCTCCTGTTCAGCTGGTGAATCTGGGAATCTTGAGGCAATGTTACAATTGCCTCATGTACACAGACAACCCTCTCCTCCTCCCAACAAATACAAATATATGCGAGAGATGCAACTATATAGCCAAACTGGAGGCTGAGCTCTCTCAATTCAGTACTGGCAAGACCAGTCAGGAGGAGAAGGTAACCACACACACCACAAACCCAGTCTCACATAGAACTATCACAACTGCAAACCAAACACATAAACACACAAAGACATACTCGGAGGTGCTGATTAAAAATCTACCAAAACAACAGAGGCCTCCAAAGCAGACACCCAAGCAACCACCACTTCAAGACATAGCAAATGCAACACATAGTTCACAAAGTCAGTGTGCTAAACAGTCACAGCCCTTAAGGCCAAACAACATGCCAGACACACTTGTAATAGGTGACTCCATAGTCAGGCACACTGACGTCCCGCTCACCAGACTGAACAAGGAGAGGGTCACAGTAAGCTGCCTGTCAGGAGCTAGAATCCGCCACATAACACAAGCACTCAGGTCACTCCACAGCAAGTACAAATATGACACAGTCATTGTACATGCAGGTGTAAACGACCTGAGACGTACCTCCCTGGACTACATGAAAAGAGACATAGAGGAGCTCTCTGATTATGTAGCCCAGGCCGGTATGACCCTGACCCTGAGCAGCATCTTACCCTCACCAAGAATGATGCCACAGTACAAAGACAAAATGATCAGTTTTAACAATTGGCTTAATTACTGGTGTCATTCTAAGGGGATCCAGTGTCTGTCTGCTTGGGATGACATGCTTGACAAGCCACGCTGCTTCGCAAGGGATGGTTTGCACCTGTCACCCCTGGGCTTCCGGATATTGGCCAAGGCTCTTGCCACCCCATAGTGCCTTTTTAGGCAAGGCTCAAATGACAACCCTACCTCCCTAGAAAACACAAATGGAAAAAACTAAGGGTAATGCTGCTCAATGCCAGAAGTCTAAACCTCAAGATGCATGCCCTCGAAGCCCTTCTCAGTATGGAGAACATCGATGTCTGTGCAGTGACTGAAACCTGGTTCAAGGCTCCTGAGAGCACCCCAGCACTATCAGGTTTTACCTCATATCATGCTTTCCGCCCCAAAACTTGGATAGAACCACAAAAGGAGGGGAGTATCCATTTTCATCAAAGATACCCACACCTCCAGGTTAGTGGCAACGCAGAAGCATCGGAGACTATCCAGGTGCAACTAACCATAGGCAAAACTGCCTTACAGTTTGTAGCATGCTACAGACCACCCTCTCAAACTCAGGAACCCCACACAGCCTTCCTGAAGACACTGGAGAGTATGAATGTCTCTCCAAATACCATCATTTTGGGAGACTTCAACTACCCAAACATAGACTGGGAACATTACTCAAGCCCCAACACTCTAGCCCAAAGGTTCTTAGAATTCATAAACTCAAATGCAATGGAACAACTAGTCACCATTCCCACAAGAGGAGACAATATACTAGACCTGATCATCACAGACATGGGGACAAAATGCTCCACACCGGAAGTACATCCCTCTTTGGTAAGATCAGACCATAAATTAATCTCACTGGAAATCCACATCCCGCCCCCACCCCTGCACAAAAGACCACAGTGAAGAACTTCTCAAAAGCAAACTTCACACTTCTTAAGACTGAAGTGGTATCTTTCAAGGCCCCTGGGCCAGTGGAAACCACAACCCACACTGCTGAATCCCTTGCAAATGCCTTCTATGAGCACCTTCAAGAATGCATGGATCATGCAATCCCAAATAAAACCAAGACCCATTCCCCCAAAGGCAGGCGACCGGTCTGGTGGACCCCAGCCATAAACAAACTTTACAACAGAAGGAGGAAGCTACTACATGACAGAGCAAAATCCCTAAAAGGAAAGGCATCTCTGATCAGTACTAGCAAAAAACTACGATCACTCATAAAATCATCCAAGGCCAACTTTGAGAGAAAAATCGCAAATGACACAAAAGACAATCACAAGGCCTTCTTTAGCTATGTTAGAAACCTGAGTGGAAACTCCCAGATATGCTCATAGTTAGTCCAAAATGAAACAAAATACACTGAACCCACTGACATTGCCAACATCCTGGCAGACAGGTTCAGTGCAAATTTCTCCTCCCCCTCCCCCACAAAAGGAGAAATAACTATCCCAGCAGAGTGTAGCCTCCCTAACATCTCAGATGCCCAGGTGAGAGACGCCCTCTCTAAAGCTAAAAACACAGCATCAATGGGACCGGATGGTGTCCCGGGCTGTGTGCTACATGAACTCCAAGAGGAACTAAACCCACACATAAGGCTGCTGTTTAATCTCAGCCTTACCACAGGATACGTACCCAAAGAGTGGCGTATGGCAACAGTGGTCCCACTTCACAAAGGCAGTGGTTCTTCGGACCCTGGAAATTACCGCCCCATAAGCCTGACGAGCCTGGTCTGCAAAGCTATGGAGAGGATCATTATTGAACTCATAAACAAAGACATTGGGGACCTACAGCCATTGGATCCTACCCAATTTGGCTTTGTCAAGGGCAGATCCTGCCTTCTGAACTTGGTTGACTTTTTTGAAACAGTCACTAAGGCCATTGATGAGGGTAAGGCAGTTCACACAACCTACCTTGACCTTGCAAAAGCCTTTGACACAATACCCCACTCGGGCATCATAGACAAACTCACCAGCTTAAATGTAAACCCATATGTCACAAGATGGGTTGCAAACTGGCTCAAGGACAGAACCCACAGGGTCAGAGTTGCTGGAGCTATGTCAGACTCTAAGCCAGTCACAAGCGGTGTCCCACAGGGCTCAGTCCTGGGACCCCTCTTTTTTGGCATTTATTTTTCCGAGGTACAGGCAAACATAGGAGGATTGTGGCTGACAAAGTTCGCAGATGACTGCAAACTGGGCGCCATAATTGATACTCCAGCGGACACAAACATCCTTCAGAGAGGCCTCATAGAAATGGATAATTGGTGCCAGAGCCATGGCCTTAAGCTAAACGCCAAAAAATGTATCGTCATACCCTTTGGGAAAAACAAGGTACCGACAAATTACCACATAGGCAGTAATCCATTAAGTACAGAAGAGGTAATCAGGGACCTAGGGACCCAGGTTGACAGTAACCTCTCATTTGACACTCACATTGCCAAAGTGGTTAGGAAGACCTTCTATATTGCCCACCTTATCATAAAGGGTTTCACATCTAGATCAAGAGAGGTCATTGTGCCCCTGTACTCTTCTCTTATCAGGCCAATGATTGAGTACAGTGCCCCATTTGGGATGTATCTCACCCGACACCTGCAGCAGTTGGAAAGACCCCAAAAGTTCCTCACCAAGAGGATAAAGGGTCTTAAACATATGTCATATGCTGCCCGACTGAAAAAACTCCAGCTCTATTCAGTCGCATACCGCCTACTCAGAGGTGATCTGTGCCTGGTACAAGGCCATGTCCAATCCTGAATTAATGGACATGCTCCACCTCAGAAAATCCAAATCCATCAGAGCCACGAGAACAAGTGACTTAAACCTCAACACAGAAATAAATACAACGTGCTGGAGGGACAGATTCATAACCCAGAGGCTCCCTACACTCTGGAACAGAATCCCAGTCCATGTTAGGCAGAGCCCCTCACTGACTCTATTCAAGAGAAATCTCGACGAGTGGATGGGAGATCGTAGGTTTACCCCGGGGGTCATCTTTTTGTCACTACTAGACAGAGGCATAGTAAACTAAACCCTAAAAGGGCGTAGTATTCTCATCCTAAGGGGTGGTGTAAGCCACATACACTCTGGCTAGGCTTATAAATGCCCTAGGGCAGATAACCTAGTACGAACCTATGAACCTATAAGCCCCTTAGTGGAATCAGTGGGACTGAGATTGTCACCCCTGGGCAATCACCACTGCACCTTCACAGCCCCGAAGGTGGCTGTGCTGGGGGCTGAGTCAGAGATCCAGGCTGACCCTCTAGTCATGACAAATGGCCGTTGAGCTGGCATAGAAGATCTTCAAACTGCTGATTGAGCACTCTACACACCACGACCCAGACCTGGCAATGAGTGACAGCTTCTGCTCCTGGGGGGAGGGGGGGAGCCTCATCCCTGAGGTGGTTTGACCCACAGGAGGTGTAGGACAAATAGACAAGGAGGTCCTGGATTGGGCCCCAAATGTGCTGGTACCCGGTGCCACAGCCAGCTGTGGTGGGACAGGTGGGTCCACTGGGACCCGCAATCCCATATGTGCTATGGTATTTATGGTGTATCAACATATGTGGGTTAGTAATAGTCAACACATTCCAGGGTTAGGTATAACAGCATGCATAGGTATTCCCATTAACCCAGACACCAGATATGGAACAGTTGCATAACAATAAGAACACATGCATACATGGGACCACAGTGGTAATAACAACAGCATGCAGGTACATTGATGGCACCATGCCACCAATGTTTGAGTATTTCACCATAGCACATGCATAAAAACAGATTTAAATTACTATCAACCAATATGACATATGTCCCAACATAACAGTGGAGTCATCACATACCAGTTGAGGTGAGTATTTAGTGTATTGTTGGAGATATGGTTGAGGGGATAAAGACGTCAATTAACAACTAGCATATTCCTGTAGTTTGCATTACTTTCCTAGTCAGTGCTGTTATCTGTACCTTGCAAGTATTACTACACTACCCTATTGTCTTAGTTTAGACAGTGATATGGCTGTCAACATCTTTAAAAATGGACTGGTTTTACCTGCAGTATACACCTCTTACCTGGTATACCTGTGGAGGAATTGTTTGTTAACACTAACTGTTCCTACACTTACTCTTAGATTCCAGGTTGATGTTATGCACATACCTGTCCATCTCTTTTTTGCACAGACTCTGGCTATGTCTTCACCACATGCGGGTGAACCGGGACATATGTAGACTATTTCCCTCTTCAACCTTTAGTGACTTACAACACTCTTATACAGGATTTCCTACACAGTTATATTATGTAGCACAGTGTGGGTGAGAGTGATCAGTAGTACCTTATTATTCAGAGCAACTGCAACACTCAAAATTCCATACAATACCAGAGTAAACAGTACCAGTACAGGGTATCAAGCTTTTATTTCTCGGCACAGTGTTCGTATCCAACATACCTGTGGGAGCAATGTTTGTTAGCACTACCTGAATGTTGCCAGACAAAGTACCAGATTTCACATTAGTATTATGCACATACATCTCACTCTGTTACTGTACACACTCTGGTCACAGCTTGACAACATGGAAGTATAGATAGAACATACTTGGCTTATTACTCTCATAACAGTTTGGGGAGTTGCTAAAGTGACAGGTTTGTTCTTATAGATGTGTGACAATCAATTGTATTTCTTGTTTGCTGCCTATACGTCTGGGATCATTCCACTGATTTCCCAGGTGGACAGAGTGACAGGCAGCAGATATGGGACACTTTACTGGACATTCTGGACATATATGTGCAGTTGTGGAGTATGATTCTGTATGCAGACTACTACCCCTCCCAGGATTCGAACCATGGCTGTGTGTGTTAAAAATACAAGAGTTCACATCTCAGTTGCGTGTGTTATTCGGAATTTTGTTGTTTGTCTTTTCACTGTTTTCTGTCTATGTCTCTCTCATTTGTACTAAGTGACATCTGGGGATTACGCCAGTCATATAGAGACATTCCTGCACATTCTATTTATGTTGCACAGTGTGGGTAACAGTGCTTAATACAACGGTACTATTACGTAATTGCAAATCTACATTACCATATGATACAAGAGTATACACATGCAGTCAAGCAGTTAGACCTTTATTGTCAGGCTATTATGCTTTTATTTACATAAAACTATATGAGACTGTTGTTGTTGTATCTTTCGGCTTTTCCCGGTTAGGGGTCGCCACAGCGGAACTCCGTTCCGCTAATGACTGGCAGTAGATTTTTACATACCGAGTTGCCAGCCCCTACGTACAACCTTCAACGAAGGTATGCCCATTCACGCATGTCTCCACACAGAAGATGCTTTAGCTGAGAATCAAACAGGACAATGTCTTACTGTGAGGTGACAATGCTACCGCAGCACCACCACCGCAATACTTCTTCCTGCCATATTCTCCAGTGTATGCAGTACTTGCCTTAAACAATACAGGTTTTATACTGGCAATTAACTTACTAATGCTTTAAGATTTATTTCCTATGACAGTACATGCAAGAGTATTACTAACCTGACTCACGTCGCATCCTCTGCAGGTGACATCAATGGGCCTCCTGGTTCGTGGCCCACTCACTTGCCACTGTGAAAGACATAAGAAGAATATGTAGCCATACCAATCCATAATATACATGAGCTGGCAATTATTAAACAGGTAGTGGAGTGATACTTACACACAGCTGGGACAACCCCTGCCATCCTAGCCTCTTGGATCCACTGATCCAAGAGATCCCCCTTACAGTGCTTCAGGTCAGCATAGTGATGCTTGACTTGCTCACCAGTTCAGGGTATGCCAGTGGCACTGGTGAGGTCATGGGCTAGATGGTCCCACGCGTTCGACTTATATTGGGAACCCTGATACGGTCCCTGCAGCAGTCTCTGCTCATGGTCTTTGACAAGGAGTCCTGCCATGACTCTGGACTCCTGGATGTCCCAGAGCTGTGCCCAAAAGCGCACTCCCTGTCCCCTTTCTGACATGGTGCCTGCAAGGGAAAGCTACAACCAGTTATGAGATGTTTTCCTGCCTGTTGGGCTTAAATAGGGCTGAATTCCCACACTTTGCCATGACTGGCCAGTTTTGAAATGGCTAAGCTATGGGCAAACCTGCTTACCTAAGGTTGGCATTGTTTAAAGGGGTATACCACTGGGCAAATTGAGTTAGCTGGCCTACACATTGCTTAGACCAACTAAGCTGGCCCATGCAGTGCTTAGCATTCCTTAATATTTACTTTGGATTATATTTACTTTTTGGCATTAATATAGATATATATATCTATATATATATATATATATATATATATATATATATATATATATATATATATATATATATAGATATATATATCTATATATATATATATATATATATATATATATATATATATATAGTATCCATGATTCATGTGTACGTACACTGTATGAGGTAACTGTGTTTAATAGGGGACTTCAGCACTCTATTACAATTACATCTCACATCTGAGCTTACATCTGTACTCCAGTTCACATATTTATGTTATGCAGTAGGTTATAGAACATATGACTATATACTGATTCCTTTCACATGTTCAGTTTGATTTTACTATAGTGAGGATTTGTTTGGTGATACCTCATTCTTATGTACTGCTGTTATGGCTTGGTGGTTAACTAATGTGGCTATAGTTTATAGCTTACTTCTGTACTCCAGTTCACATATTTATGTTATGCAGTAGGTTATAGAACATATGACTATATACTGATTCCTTTCACATGTTCAGTTTGATTTTATGATAGTGAGGATTTGTTTGGTGATACCTCACTCTTATGTACTGCTGTTATGGCTTGGTGGTTAACTAATGTGGCTATAGTGTATAGGGTCCTGGGTTCAAGACCTGTAAGGATGTTTATTTTGTTGCTGGGCAGAACAAGGGCCATTGGCTACAGAGTGATTAAGGCACTTTTAAGCACTTGTAAGTGGGTTTGCATGAGGGTAAGCACTGCTAACCTCCGGTTAATGATGCTTACAGAGAGTTAGCATCAATATTGCTTAACCTGTGTCTGCATTGCTTACCCCTGTGCAAACAGGCTTAAACCCACTTACTAGTGCTTACATATCCTTACTTCTGCTTACTACTGCTTAATAGTGCTTACACTTGCTTACTAGTGCTTAACCCCACTTACCACTGCACTATTTTAGACAGTGATGTCTAATGGTTCTTGTGGAGGTGAGGGATTTGGACGCTGTATGGAGTTAAAATTCATTACACATTTTACCTTCCATTTGTATCCCAGATTCTTGTGATTATCTGTGGACTTTGCAACATTATGACACTGACACCTCACATCTGCATTTAATGCAGTACTCCAGTTCACAAATATATGTTATTTAGTAGGTTATGCAACTAAAGATATTGGTCATAATGTGATATGACATGGAAAATGGAATGTGCTGCAGTGGGACTCTAACCAGGAATGACTGCTCGTAAGGAAAATGCTCTGCCTACTACACTATTGCTATACTTCTTCATTTGCATACATCTCTTTTTTTATCCTCTTCTGCCATTTAAGCTGCATTAACCATAGCTAAGCGATGGGCAAACCCGTGCACCTACGGTTAAATTTAATCTGTTTCATAAAAACAAAATGTATCTTTATATTGTTTGTGTTTACTATTGCTCTTGCACACATGGGGGGATGTTGCTGGGGGTATGCGGACACCTAAGATAGGTCTCGGTCATTCTTTTAGGGCTTTCTGCTGCTCTTCAATGCAGGGGTGTGTATATTCTGAGAGCTCTGCTCTCAGACATGCCCCCTGCACTCTTACATGCTCCATGTAATATTAGGAGCTCAGGCAGTGTGCCTTCATTAATATGCCATACTGCTCTTAAACGGCTGCTTCCGTGCAGGACTAAGCAAGTCCTGCATGGAAGATTAATAAATCCGGGGGAGTATCTATCTGCCAGTGCACCTCTTATAATGTTTGTGAGTTGTTCAAACAGGTAAAACTCCAAGGCTTACGCAAACATATAAATGTTTAACTATGTATTAAAAAAAGCAAAAAAAAAGTGTTTGGGCACAGTGTTGCTTTTCTTTAGTTTTATAGGTAGAGAAAGAAAATGTGCTATCTAATAGCACAGCACACCTTGTAAACCTAGTGTAGTTTTAAAAAAAATAGCAGAAAACAAAAATAAAATTCAAGGTTTTTACATTTTACAAACTGGCCTTTGTTTGTAATGGCTTTAATGGCATAGGGGACTTCAGAAAAATCCATATTGCTGCAGTGTGCTGCATAAAAATAATGCATATGCTTTAATGCAATCCAGTCTGAAGCTGATTTCTTTATGATGTCTAGGATACTGCCAGCATATTGTTAAAAGGGGTGTGCAGTAAACTGTTACAGCTGCATTACTGGCAGCCATTACACTACAGAAGTAACTGTACTATGGCTAGTTATGTGAGGGAGGTTGGCCTAATGGTTAAGGTGTTTGCCTTACAAACACAAGGTGCAGGGTTTGAGTCTCACAAGGGATAACTGGCTAGGCTTAAAATGGCTCATAAGGGCAGTTAGCTTAGTACCAATCTATGAATCTATGAATCTATGAAAACATGAGAATTACAATGAGGTGGCATGCCTGGCACTAAGCTCTTTTACACATGCCATGTACCAACTCGTAGGTACAGTTAGGCATTGTGAACAGGCCACAGATGGACAGCAAAGGAAACTGTCAACACAGCTCATTATAATAATGTACAGGAAAGGGAGGACAGGAATGCAAGAAATGGGGCTGAAGTAAGCAGAAGAACACACCCAAGGCTAACATGAATAGAGGATGAATGAGAGAACAGTATATTTTTTGAAGGACAGAGACCATCTTTCCATTTTTATATGAAGAATTGATGAAGATGGTGGTAGAGGACATCTACAGAGATGAAAAAGGGCATACAAAAGGCAGCAAAGTAGAAAAACAAGCATAAAATGCAAATAGAGACATGCTGTGGAAGAATGTTTTAAAGAGAGGAGATAATGGAGAGACTCATACAGATAGATTGCAGACATCTTTTGATACGGAAGCTTTGACTTGACAATAAATAAGGTATGGGGAGTAACACAAGGGAGGGATAAAAATCATTGTTGGAGCCTTCCTGTGTCCTGACAGAGTGCTCTTCAAACTATCTGGAGCTATACAGAGCTAAGTATATTTTTTGGCACTTCAGAGTTGTGTACTGTTAATTGTTGCATGACTAATTTTATATCATTGCTGGCTGACTTCAGAGTTGTGCACTATTTTTGCTTCACTGTATAGTTTTTCAGATCTCTGCTGAAGGTGTTTTTCTCCTACTCACCTTCCCTATTCCTGCCTTGTTGTTTAAATTTGGAGGCTTTTGCAGTTGCCCACCACGACTGTAGATTTGATCTGGGACACTCCCCCCAGTCCCATCTCTTTACCTCATTCTACCTAATAGACTCATTCTGCACTTGTTTTTAGTCATTTTTAATTTAATTGCATTTTTTTAAACTGTTTGGTATAACATTGCCACATACTCAAGTGTGCTACCTTGCACTGCATTTGAATTCTTTTTACTGCTGTTTTAGCTACTTTTCTGTATAAAAAAAATCTAAGCCTGTTTCCTACCTTTCCTGTAACTAGTGTAGTCCAGATTCAGATTTGCTGTATCCAGGACAGTATGTAAGCTTCTGAGCCCCCCAAGCTTTTTGCGTTGGAGGGAAGCCTTCTAGCTTATCAGTGGGAGTGGTAAGCACTAGGTAATCTATCTACCACGTAAAGAGTGGTTCTGGCCCAGAAATTGTAGTTATTGGCCGTTTGGCAGTTTTTCCATCTCTTTCAACTTTCTGATTTAAAAGCCTGCATCTGCACTTGTTTCCTCCCTTTGCTATAACTAGTTTAGTCCGGGTACAGGTTCTTAGTTTTAGCACTTGAATTTGCTTATTCGTGATCAGCACTTGTTCAGAACTTGTTGTAAGCACTAAATAAGCTGCTAATTACTACTTCACTCAACCTTCCTCATTACCTAGAGGAAAACAGTTTTGGTACTTACTTTCCTCACTTGCTTAGAGAAAAACAGCTCTTGTACTCACTTTCCTCACTTATCTAGAGGAAAATATTTTTTTTTATGTAGGCATGTCCAAGGGTCAGCTCGCAGTCTTCTCTCCTGTCTATCTGATGAATCTGGGCATCTTGGGGCAATGTAGAAATTGCCTCATATACACAGACAACCCTCTCCTCCTATCACCCAACACTACAACCTGTGAGAGATGTACTTATCTAGCCAAACTGGAGGTAAAGCTCTCTCCAACCAAGACTGAACTTGACAGTCAAGAGGAGAAGGTAAACACTTGCACCATACCACACTCATCACATAGTCTCACTAAATCTACACCACCAAAATCCACACATAGAAACACAAAAACATTAATGAAGGCTCTCAATAATAATCTGCTCAAGCAACAGAGACCTCCAAAGCAGAAATGCAAGCAACCTCCACCCCCCAACACAACCCAAATGATGCATTGCCCGCAGACTCAGTGTGCCACTCAACCACAGCCAAAAAGACAAAACAACGTACCCAACACAGTAGTCATAGGTGACTCTATAGTCAGGCACACTGATGTCCCACTCACCAGGCTAAACAAGAAGAAGGTCACTGTCCGCTGACAGTCAGGTGCCAGGATCTGGCACATAACCCATGCTTTCAGGTCACTCCACAACAATTACAAATATGACTCTGTCATTGTCCATGTTGGTGGGAACGACCTGAAACGTACCTCCTTGGACTACATGAAAAGAGACATGCAAGAGCTCTCTGATCTTGTAGCCCAGACAGTTATGTCCTTAGCCCTGAGTAGCATTCTGCCATCACCCAGAATGATACCGCAGTACAAGGACAAAATGATTGACTTCAACAATTGGCTAAGCTTCTGGTGTCATTCTAAAGGGATCCAGTACCTGTCTGCCTGGGATGACATGGTCAGCAGACCATGATGCTTTTCCAAAGATGGCCTGCGCCTGTCACCCCTAGGATTTTGGATACTGGCTAAGGTTCTTGCTGCCCCTATAGTGCCTTTTTTAGGCAAGGTTCAAATGAGAAATTCACCACCGTAACAGGAACAGGCAAGCAAAAACTGAGGGTGAGGCTACTCAGTGCTAGAATTCTAAATCTCAGAATGCACTCACTCAAGCATGCCTTAAAATGGAGAACATTGATATCTGTGCAGTGACTGGGACCTGGTTCAAGGCTCCAGAGAGCACCCCTGCACTACCAAGCTATAACTCATACCACACTTTTCGGCCATGTAACCTGGACTGGAACACCAAAGGAGGAAGTGTGTCCATATTCATTAAGGATATCCACACTTCCAGGCTAGTTGCTCAGTATAATGCATCCGAGATTATCCAAGTGCAACTAAATCAGGGCAAAACTGCAATCCAAATTGTAGTTTGCTACAGAGCCCCCACCATGCCCCATGATTCCCACTCCTCTTTTCTTGATGTACTGGAAAATATTAGGGTTCAACCAAACACTCTAATAATTGGTGAATTCAACTACCCCACCATTAACTGGGAAAACTACTCATGTACCAACTCCTTCACTCATTGCTTTCTGGAATTCATAAACTCCAATACCCTGGATCAACTTATCCACACCTCCACCAGGCACAACAATATCCTAGATCTAGTCATTACCAACATGGGCGACCAGTGTTCCACACCTGAAGTCAATGCCTTATTGGTCTGATCCGACCATAAGCTAATCACCCTAGATATCCACATCCTGCCCCCACCCCCCATTAAAGAAACCACAGTAAAACATTTCTCCAAAGCCAACTTCATGCTTCTTAAGACAGAAGTGGTTAACTTTGTGACACCCATGCAGATGGACAATACAGTTAAGACTACTGAATCCTTCAGAATTGCACTTTATAAACACTTACACGAGTGCATGGACAATGCTATCCCAAAGAGAACCAAGACACTATCCTCCAAAAAAGGAAGCCAATCTGGTGGTACCCTGCCATAAACAAACTGTACAACAGAAGGAAAAAACTATTGCAAAAGAGAGTAAAATCTCATGAGTGGAGTAGCTCCCTGGTCAGCCTCAGTAAGAAGCTGTGATATCTCATAAAATCCTCCAAAGCTAGTTATGAAAACAAAATTGCCACTGATTCTAAAGACAACAACAAAGCATTCTATAGCTATGTCAAGAATCTCAGTGGCAACACTCAGATCTGCTCTGAGTTACAGCACAATGGCACTAAATATACAGACCCAACTGATATTTCCAACATCCTGGCAGATAGGTTCAGTGCTAACATTACCCCCCTCTCATCCCCTAAAGGGCCCATCTCTATACCGTAAGAATGCAAAGATCCTGTAATCATGGCTGCACAGGTAAAAACCACACTCTCCAAAGCCAAAAACACAGCATCCATGGGACCTGACAACATCCCAGGCTGCGTTCTACATGAACTATAGAAAACACTGGCACTCCACCTAAGTACCATGTTCAATCATAGCCTCACCACAGGCTTTGTGCCCACTGAATGGCGCACAGTGATGGTTATCCCACTCCACAAAGGGGGAGCCACCATGTACACTGGGAACTACTGCTTCATTAGCTTGACGAGCCTGGTCTGCAAGGCCATAGAATGTATCATCATGGAACTTAAAAACAAAGACATTTGTAATCTCGAAACTCTGGACCCCACCCAGTTCAGGTTTGTAAAAGGCAGATCATGTCTCCTAAACCTGATAGACTTCTTTGAAGCAGTCATCAAGCCATAGAGGAGGGTAAGGTGGTTTACACATCCTATCTAGATCTCAGCAAGGCTTTTGACACCATCCCCCACTCTGGAATTATAGATAAACTCACTAAACTAGGTATAAATCCCTATGTCACAAGATGGGTTGCCAACTGGCTCACTGACAGAACCCACACTGTGAAAGTAGCAGACTCCAAATACGACTTCAGACCAGTGAAAAGTGGAGTACAGAGTTCAGTCCTGGGTCCTCTCCTGTTTGGTATCTACTTCTCTGAAGTACAGGCTAACACAGAAGGACTTTGGCTAATGAAGTTCGCAGATGACTGCAAACTAGGAGCCATAATCAAAATGCCTAATGATGTGGACATCCTACAAAAGGGCCTCACTGAGACAGATGCCTGGTGTCAAAGCCATGGCCTCAAGCTCAATGCCAAAAAGCGCATTGTCATCCCCTTTGGTAAAAACTCTGTACCCATGAACTACAACATAGGTGGTAGTGTACTTAACACCAAAAGTGTGATAAGATACCTTGGGACACAGGTGGACAGTAGTCCTTTGATAATCACATCGCCACAGTAGTCAAGAAATCCTTCTACGTTGCACACCTCATCACTAAAGGTTTCTCATCCAGAAAAAAAGAGGTCATTGTTCCCCTCTACTCATCTCTCATTAGACCCTTTGTAGAGTACAATGCCCCTTTTGGTATGTACCTCACAAGACATCTACAACAACTGGAAAGGCTGCAGGAAATACCTCACAAAGAGGATTATCAGCCTCAAACAGATGCCCTATGCAGACTGTCTCAAAAAACTCCAGCTTTACTCCATCGCATATCACCTACTCAGAGGTGATCTCTGCCTAACATACAAAGCTATGTCAAACCAGAGCTGTTGGACATGCTCCACTTAAAGAAATCCCAATTTCTCCGAGCTACACACTCTAGGGACCTATAAACAGAACATGCCAGAGGGATAGATTCCTTTCCCAGAGACTTCCCATACTCTGGAATAAACTACCTATCTATATCAAGCAAAGCTCCTCATTAGCACTCTTCAAGAAAAATCTTGATGATTGGATGGGAAATAGGAAAGTCACCCTGGGGATCACTTCTGTGGCTTTGCTCAACAGTGGCACAGGAATATAATTTTCTTGGGTGGCAAAAGCCAGGGTATCTTTTTGGCTGGGCTTGTATAGACCCTAGTGCCAATAGCCTAGTACCTACCTATGAACCTATGAACCTATGATGGATGACAGGGGGTAAATGAGGTATCCCTGACTGTTCCAGAGGAGAATCCACTCAGATATCGGTAACCTCTTATTTGAGTTCAGCTGGCCATGTGTCCTTATCAGTCACAGAAACAGAAGCACCAAGGTATTAACATAGATGTTGAACTGCACCTCACCATTGTTCATGGCCTGCCATGGCACATACCACCAGGAGACCAATAAGGACCACTCTGGGTCATAGTCAGAGGAGTAGTCTTTAAAATTCTTAACAAGTGAACAGAGAGATTACCAGCAAGTCCATCAGGTCACCTTCTAATAGGGGAACATTCATCTCCTTGAGGAAAGACATGATTGGTGTCTGATGGCAACACAGTATAAAAGGGAGAGGTGGCCACCACCACACCACATCCTACAATATTGCAGAAACTATATATATATATATATATACATATATATATACATATACATATATATATATATATATATATATATATATATATATATATATATATAGTACAGAGAGAGAGACAGAGAGGGTGGGGAAGAAATGGAGGAAGAGAAAAAATAAAGGTCATTACTATACATGAGTACAAAACTTCCATATCAATATTAAATGATCGATGTCCATAGGTCACACATTCTGTTGTGCTACACAGCCTCTTCTTGCCTTCAGATTTAATGGTATGTTTTCTACCTTTTTAGACTATTACATCAAACAGTGGTTTGTACAGTATGTCCCTATCAACAGAAAACATGGACAACAAAAGACAATACTCAGACAACACATTGCAACACCATAATACATAATGCTTGCAATAGTAGGCCATCTCTTTCTCTCTCTCTTCTTAAATTCTGTCATCCTATACTGAATCACATTGTAATGGTATTTTCACAAGTCAAAGTTCCTGTGCTGCCACTTCCTACCAGATTGAGTGACACAACTATCATCCCTTACTTTTTAAGCAAACCTGTTCAAGGAATTAATTTTACCCATGAGACCATGGTATGACCACACCAGATCCTTCCTGTAATCAATGTGCAGCAAGAAGAAAAAAAACATCGTCATCTTGGCTAAGACTGGCTGGAACCTTGCTAAAACCAATGTCTGAAGAGGATATGTTCATACAGAAAGTCAGCAAACGAGAAAAATTACAGCTCAATGTACCTGCCTAACATTATAGACACTGTGACACCAGTGCCCTGGCCCAGCAATCAAGGAGCCTCAGTCCTCACCACTAACACTAGAAAAGGCATCTTATATATGAGGAAAGGATAACAAATACACACAGTAAAGTGCAATTTCCCTTAAGAGCACACAGAGGTCACAGTCAGTCCAGGGCTGGTCACTCCCTTGCTCCCCAGGTCCCCAATAAGACTCCCCACTGGCACAGCTATAGGGTCCAGATCTCAGTCTTGCTGGGCAAGCTAAAATCTCCAGCACCCTCTCGGTCCAACCAGTGCTTCATGTCCCTGCTCAAGTAGCTGACGCACACACACTTTAAGATAAGAGTTATACAACCACACAGACAGTTCTGCGGAAGGCTGGCACAGGTTATCCAGCTGTGCCCCTTTTACCCAGACTATACGGTAGTACCACTTGCAGCCACTCAGCTACTCAAAGGCCCTTAAAAGGGTGTTCAATTATTTCTGTGCAATATTATTATTCAGTTGGTAGATGTGACTAAACAGTCAAAGCTTATTTGGAGTGACCTGGACAATAAACTCTATAAATATGCAATGTACTCTAGAGCTTAAACTATTTCTACACAAACCAGCCACAGTTAACAGGATTAAAAATATTTAATCATCATCTCCTTCTTTCAGCTGTTCCCATTAGCGGTCACCACAGTGGATCACCTGTTTCCATTTCTTCCTGTCCTCTGCATCTTGCTCTGTCACACCAACTACCTGCATGTCCTCTCTCACCACATCCATAAACCTTATCTTAGGCCTTGCTCTTTTCCTGTTACCTGGTAGCTTCATACTTAGCATCTTTTTCCCAATATACTCAGCATCCCTCCTCAGCACATGTCCAATCCAATGTAATCTTGCCTCTCTGGCTTTGTCTCCAAACCTTCCAACCTGGGCTGACCCTCTAATATACTTATTCCTGATCCTGCCCACCCTCGTCACACGCAGTGCAAATCTTAACATCTTTAACTCTGCCACATCCAGCTCAAACTCCTGCATTTTTGTCAATGTCACTATCTCCAACCCATATAACATAGCTGGTCACACTTCCCTCTTGTAGACCTTCCCTTTCATCCTTACAGGTACTCGTCTGTCACAAATCACTCCTGACACTCTTCTCCACCCACTCCATCCTGCCTGCACTCTCTTTTTCACCTCTCTACCACACTCACCGTTACTCTGTACTATGGACCCCAAGTAATTAAACTCATCCACCTTCACCACCTCTACTCCTTGCATCCTCACCATTCCTCTATCCTCCCTCTCATTCACACAAATATATTCTGTCTTAGTCCTGCTGACCTTCATTATTCTTCTCTCTAGAGCATATCTCCATCTCTCCAGGGTCTCCTCCACCTATTCCTTACTCTCACTAGAGATCACAATGTCATCTGCAAACATCATAGTCCACGGGGACTCCTGTCTGATCTTGTCTGTCAACCTGTCCATCACCATTGCAAATAAGAAAGGGCTCAGAGCTGATCCTTGATGTAACCCCACCTCCACCTTAAACGCATCCATCACTCCCACCACAGACCTCACCGCTGTCACACTACCCTCACCATATCCTGTACAACTCTTACATACTTCTCTGATACTCCTGACTTCCTCATACAATACCACAACTCCTCTCTTGGCACCCTTTCATATGCTTTCTCTAAGTCTACAAAAACACAATGCAACTCCTTCTGACATTCTCTGTACTTCTCCATCAACACTCTCAGGGCAAACATCACACCTGTAGTGCTCTTTCCCGGCATGAAACCATACTGCTGATCACTAATCAACCACAAGACAATACTTTCTACTGCACAGTCAGTACTAGTCAAGAGAGTTCAGAGCTCACACAGAAATACTTAAAATAAATCAGTAGTACAGTTCTGACATCACAGAAAAACACTTAGTCTAAACTTTCTAATTCCTAGCTACTTCTAGGAGAAAATACAGTTCTAACATGCTACTTACATAAAGAGAGCATAAGGCAGTGCTGAGTTGGATGTTTCAAGAAAAAATGCTTAATAATCTCTGGTTCTCACTGTTTTAATTGAAACTGCAGTTCTGCTAAAACATTACATCATCTTTTTACACTTCCTGGAGTTCCCAGGCTGACAGAAACTGCATTTACATTCTTTTACACAGCAATAAAGGACATTCCACATGTAAATTTTGATCATTAAATTTAGCCTTAAAACAATAGGCAGGAAGCCTTCATCTAGCCAGACCAGTGCTGACTTGTAAAACGTCAAAGCCAGTGATGAAATAATTTTAATTTCAAAGGACCAACAAGAAATGCTTGACTTAGCTTTCTTTACAGCAGATGGCAATGTTGCCACATTTTTTTTAAGTTCAACATTCATATTTACAAATGATAGAATTATATGCACAATTATTTCAGGCTAGGCTGGCAGCCTTCATCCATTTCTACCAGTCTTCACATTTCTCCCCCTCCCCCAGAGAACTCAAGCTAGTTTTTCAAGTGAGCCTTGAGAAACATCACATGAGAGGGTTAGGTCTATCTGAGTATACCTACCCCATTCCCTGTCTTGAGAGCCCACCTGCATTGGCATTGTTACTCTCACTGCGGTGCTGCACTGACATATATGCCTGTAACCCCAGACTCCATCTTAGCAACTTGGCATTTTGCTGTCTGGCTCTGTTTAACCATTTTAGGGGGTTGTGATCTGTCATAATAGTGACTTTTCTTCCATACAGATAAGGCTGGAGTTTATGTAGTGCCCACACTACGGCTAGACATTCCTTATTTACAGTTGTATATCATTCCTCCCTGGGTTGGAGCCTACAACTGAGGTAAACCACTGGGTGCTCTTCCCCCTTTGACGAAATCTGACTAAGTACAGCTCCCACCCCATGGTTTGAAGCATCCACTTGCACAACAAATTCTTTAATGTAATATGGACTGGCTAACAAAGGGGGTCCTCTCAAAGGTTCTTTAAGCTTCTGGAATGCCTGCTCAAATGCTGGGCTCCACACTACCTTATCTGGCCTGTTCTTCCTTGTTAGGTCTGTGAGGGGAGCAGCTATGGTACTATAACTGTGGACAAACTTTCTGTAATACCCTGCTGTCCTTAAAAATGCCCTCACCTGCTTTTTAGTAGCAGGTTCAGGCTATGCCTGAATGGCTTCCACTTTGGCAGGTTCTGACCTTATCTTACCACTCCCCACTCTATGTCCTAGATAGCAGACCTCCGCCAAACCCAGCTGACATTTGCTCAGCTTAATGGTCAACCCTGCCCTCTGTAGTCTGCCCAGCACCTGCCTGACATGCTGAAGATGCTCTGGCCAGGAATGGCTATAGATGGCAATATCATCTAGGTAAGCAAGGGCAAACTCTTCTGCTCCTGTAAGGATATTATCCACCAGCCTCTAGAAAGTTGCTGGGGCATTCCTCATCCCAGAGGGCATCTTTGTGAACTCATACAAGCCAAAAGGAGTCAAAAAGGCTGACTTTTCTCTAGCACTAGGAGTCAAAGGCACCTGACAGTAGCCCTTGGTAGGATCAATGGTTGTATGATACTTAGCCACACCCAGCTGTCCTAGGGCCTCATCTGTCCTAGGCATGGGGTAAACATCTGACTCTGCATGACTATTTCATTTCCAGTAGTCCACACAGAGCCTGGTGCTGCCATCCTTCTTTGGCACCGGCACCACTGGGGAGGCCCAGGGACTGTTGGACTCTTGAATGACCCCTAGTTCCTACATCTCCTGTACCTCCTCCCACAGGGTCTCTCTGACTCTCTCAGACACCCTATAAGGGGCCTGCCTAATAGGCCTTTGGGGTCCTGTATCCACCTGGTGCTGCACTAGGTGGGTGCACCTTGGTTTCACAGTGAACTTGTCCCCAAATTCCTGCAACACTGCTCAGATTTCTCGAACTTGGGTAGGGGATAGCTGCTGGTACATTGCTACCCCTTCCACTGAGATGTCAGCCCAAGCCTCACTGAGGAGATCAGAACCCAGATCTCCTTCAGACTCCTCCTGCAATCCACTGCAATTGCTCAGCACAAGGGCCTCCCTAACATGGTAAGGTTTCATCATGCTAACATGGTACAATTTGTGCCCCTGCCATCTGCCTAGCAGTTCCACCATGTAGTTAACATCACTTACCTTTCTTACCACCTTGTCGGGACCCTCACAAGCTGCTTGCAGCTTGTTGTGCTGACTGGAATGAGAACCATTACCTGTGCCCCACAGCATACTCTCTAGCTTGAGCATTTCTGTCATACTACACCTTTTTCTGTTGTTGGGCTTCTGCCAGGTTCTCCTGGGCCAAGCCCATGAGTTCCCTGAGCCTTGTCCTGAGGTTTAGGATGTATGCCACAGCAGACTCTTTGTGAGACTCACACTCACCTTCCCACCCATCTCGAATTAAATCTAGAGGTCCCCTCACCCTATGCCCCTACAGCAACTCAAAGGGTGAAAAACTTGTGGATTCCTGGGGAACATCTCTGTAAGCAAACAACAGATGGAGCAAATATTTGCCCATGCCCTCCTAAACTGATCTGCAAATGCCTGTAGCATGGACTGGTTTGTAGAGTTTACCCTCTCAACAAGACCATTAGTCTGGGGATGGTAGGGAGTGGTCTTCATATGCTTCACCCCACAGGACCTCCACAGACAAGCCAGCAGGTCTGACATGAAATTGGCACCTCTGTCAGTCAGTATTTCTTTTGGGAAACCTACCCTGCTGAAAATCACTAACAAAACATTTGCCACCTTCTCTTCCTCAATGGAGGACAAAGCCACTGCCTCAGGGTATCACGTAGCATAATCCACTACCACTAGGATGCTTTTCCCGGTGGAACTTGGGGTACTCAGAGGACCCACAATATCCATAGCTACCCTCTGAAATGGCTCCTCAATCACAGGCAAAAGCATCAAAGGAGCTCTCACCTTGTCTCCTGCCTTGCCTACCTTTTGGCACTGATCACAGGTCCTGCAGTACCCTGTTACATCTCTGGAAATTCCAGGCCAATAAAAGTTCTGCATAATGTGCCTCTTTGTATGTTTTATGCCCATATGACCTGCATAGGGAATATCATGGGCTATGGCTAGAAGTGCCAGATGGTTGGCTCTTGGCACTACCAACTGCTGTACTCTCTCACCTTCTAGCTCTCCCTCAGGGGTCCACTCCCTGTATAGTAACCCTTTGTCCCAGTATACAGATTCTCCCTTTCCTTGAGAATCAGATGCCTCCCTAGCTACCTGCCTCAGGCCTTGCAATATAGGGTCTGAGAGCTGAGCCTCTCTCAACTCTCTCTCTGTATCTCTTCCCAGCTGCCCTTCCACAAGAAGTCTGGCATCCTCTGTCAATGGTGCCTCACTGTCAGCCTGGGCACTACTACTCACCTCTACCTTTGCAGTCACTCTGTCCAAGGGACCATCAGTATCCACAAGCAGTTGTGGCTCACCTTCAGTTTCACTTCTACAGAGTAGCTCCCTCCCTGAAGTAACCTCCTCACCAGTCCTGGCTGAAATTATGCAGTCTGTCTGGGTCTTCCCCAGGCAACCAGACCCACATGCTTGTCTCCAAGCCTGACTGCATGTAACTGCATAAGCACATCCAAATCCTTCCCTATCAGGACATCTGCAGGATGGAAGTTTAGTAGCCCTGTTGTCTCGAGACAACCTACTATTGGCATTTTGTCATTCCCACTTACTGGCTCCCTCGCCTTTTGTTCCCCACCTTACCTCTGTGGACACCTGTATGCCACATGGCCCCACTGGTTGCATTCAAAACATTTAACCCTAGCTCCTGGACATGTACCTGGACTAGTGACTTCTCCTGCTACTGGCAGATTCTGTTGTGGCAGTCTGTACTGCCCACCATGGGCTCTTTTAGACCCATGAGCAGTACTGAGGGTCCCCTTTCTGTGCAGGACTGCCCTGCTTGCCAGGTATATGTCTCCCTTCTTCCCCAACTCATCTGAAGTAGCACATTGCCTATCAGCTAACCAGATCCTCATGTTCTCTGGCAAAGTGCTAAGGGCATGTTCCCTCACCAAAAGGTTTGCCAGCCCTTCAAAAAGTTGTGACCTACCATCCACTCACCCACCTATGGAAATAAGTGCTCAATTCAGCAAAATATTCACACACACTTTCATCTGCCTTGCGTCTATGCTCACAAAACTTTTTCCTATACGTTTCAGGTGTTAGCTTAAACAGTTCTAAAAGACATTTCTTAATAGCAGCATAATCAAAATGTGCAACGTCAGACATTCTAGCTAAAGCAGTTACAGCTTTACCATGGAGTAAGGGGGTCAGGAACCATACCCAGAGCCCTTGGTCAACTTCATACTGTTTACATACCATCTCAAACATATGAATGAAACTGTCAAAATTATCCCCCTCTTTAAACTGCGGAAGAAATGTACTGACCTTTTGTGCTTTTGGGGTCCAGTTACTCCCTTCCCCATTACCTCCATGACTCTGGTGAAGAGTCAGCATCTCCTTCTCATGTTGTCTCTGTCTTTTCTTTTCCTAGCCTTGCAGATGTAACAGTTTCTCCTTCTCAGCCTGCAAACATCACCGTCTCTCATTTGCTTCTAATTCCACACACCTGGCCTCCAACTCAAGTCTCTTTAGCTCCAGCTGGATTTTTAAGTCCACTGCAAAAAGGTTGAGCTGTCCATTCTCTGAGGGAATTATATCTCCACTGCTAGTCTGATTGTCTTCCTGGTTGCTGTCTTCTGATGCAGCTGTAACCATGGCTGCAGTCAGGTCTGCCTTTGTCAGGTTTCCATGCACCAGTCCCCTAGCCTGGCACATCTCTGCCAGCTGGCTTCTTGTCAGCTTTCCATACTCCTCTGCTGATATGCTGCCTGCTCAGCCTGACTAACTAAGCTAACAAAAGAAATAAAACAATTGTGATCTGAACTCAGTATACACTGCATGGCTGTTTTAGAGTACAAAACACCTTCAAAGCTCACTGTACACAAGCTACAGGATTCACTCTACCCACACCACTACAAGCCAATTAGTATTTGCCAACTAATTAATATGTGATGTGGATATCCCACTGCTGCCAAACACAAATGTGATGGATATCCCAACTACTGCCACCAATTAATATGTGATGCCCGTGCCCTGGCCCAGCAGTCAAGGAGCCTCAATCCTCACCACTAACACCAGAGAGGGCATCTCATATATGACAAAAGGATAACAAATACACACAGTAAAGTGCAATTTCCCTTAAGAGCACACAGAGATCACAGTCAGTCCAGGGCTGGTTGCTCCCTTGCTCCCCAGGTCCCCAATAAGGTTCCCCACTGGCACAGCTATAAGGTCCAGATCTCAATATAGCTGGGCAAGCTAAAATCTCCAGCACCCACTCTGTCCAACCAGTGCTTCGTGCCCCTGCCAAAGTAGCTGACACACACACACTTTGAGATAAGATTTTATACAACCACGCAGACACTTCTGGGGAAGGCTGGCACAGGTTCTCAGCTGTGCCCCGTTTGCCCAGACTTTACAGTAATACCACTTGCCACCACCCAGCTAATATTTATCAGCTACTCAAAGGCCCTTAAAAGGGTGTCCAATTATTACTGTGCAATATTATTATCCAATTGGTAGATGTGGCTAAACAGTCAAAGCTTATTTGGAGTGACCTGGACGGTAAACTATAAATATGCAATGTACTCTAGAGCTTAAACTATCTCTACACAAACCAGCCACAGTTAAAAGGTTTTAAAATATTTACTAATAAATAATTAAAACCACAAGATAATACTTTCTACTACACAGTCAGTGCTAGTCAAGAGAATTCAGAGATCACACAGAATACTTAAAATAAATCAGTAGTACAGCTCCTACATCACAGAAAAACACTTAGTCTAAACTTTCTAATTCCTAGCTACTTCTAGGAGAAAACACAGTTCTAATATACTATTTACATAAAGAGAGCATAAGGCAGTGCTGAGTTAGATGTTTCAAGACAAAAATGCTTAATAATCTCTGGTTCTCACTTTTTAAATTGAAACTGTAGTTCTGCTAAAACATTGCATCATCTTTTTACACTTCATGGAGTTCCCAGGCTGACAGAAACTGCATTTACATTCTTTTGCACTTAGAATAATAAAGGACATTCCATGTGTAAATTCTGATCATTAACTTTAGCCTTAAAACTATAAGCAGGAATCCTTCATCTAGCCGGACTGGAGCCAACTTGTAAAACATCAAAGGTAGTGATGAAATAATTTTAATTTCAAAGGACCAACAAGAAATACTTGACTTAGCTTTGTTTACAGCAGATGGCAATGTTGCCACATTATTTTAAGTTCAGCATTCATATTTACAAATGATAGAATTATATGCACAATTCTATCTGGCAAGGCTGGCAGCCATCACCCATCTCTACCAGTCTTCACAGACACCATCCAATATCTATCATTGGTCAGTAAGACTGCACAATATAAAGGGTCATTAGCATGGACTAACATTGCCGCAAGCTTCATAGTATGTCTCCGTGAGTGTAATGTGCACATGACCACCCAGGTCAGGTAGTGACAGTGTTGACCATGGTACCTCTGGATATGGTTATTAATGTATCAGATTACAGGAATAATCAGAATCAATTGCACTAAATAACTTCATTATCATCATCACCATGCTACATGGTCCAATTCAGCATGATAAATATTGTTGTCACACTATTTTAGGAGACCACATTTCAATAATCAATTTATCAATTGGCATACAGTGAAAAATAGCTTGTACTTCCACAAAGGCATACTGGCAGTGAAACAATAACAGGTAAAGGATTACAGAACTGCACGATGTATATGAATGTGCATAAATGCAACCTGAACAGATACTAAGCAGTAGACTTTGTGTAGTAAATTAGCACAAGAGCAAGATGGGTGACTGTCCCGATGTGCAGGGAAAGGTCTCAGCCTGACAGGTAATGTAGCATGATAGTTTGCTGTCCTGCTATGGGAAGGCTTACACTGCTTTTCTGATGTGAGGAACAAATTTACTATATGCTCACAGACTGCATGACATGTTAAGAGGGGTTATAAAACCTCCTGCACATTCATAGAACTCATTTCCAGTATAGCACTGTACTGTACATTGCAGCGGGAACATGCTAGTTCTTGCTGTTAGTATGGTACAGGGAATAAATATTGACATTGTATTAGCAGATAGGTATGTGGCCACAAAATACAGGTGGGGTCTTAGTACTGAGACATTGTTGTCTGCCAAGGATAATCATGCCTACACATACAACAACAATAAATTGAGTGATGGCTGAAAATGTTTACCTCACAAGAGATAGAGGTGCTACAGCAGGACCTACACACATATGGTATACATATCCTAGAGAAAGATAAAGCAGACAAGACTTTCTGAGACTAGGCGTGGTGGGAAGTGGCACAGGACATCAGTGCTGTTGGTGGCCATAATTGGACATTACCACAGCAGCATCAGAGGGTTATAGATATGACTCTGCAAGTTAAGATCAAAGCATAAGATATTGCCACTAAAAGGCCCACCACAGGTGTTGGATCACCAACACAGATTCATCACAGAGAGGTGGAGTAGTTGCTGGTAACCATGGCTGTGGTGAGTGAGAGAACCCATCAGGTTGCGGCTTGGAGTTAGGAGCTGGGAGGGTGATAACTGTTTAACTGTCTGCAGGAGATGCACTAGATGAGGAATACCATATTCCATTACTGCTGTACAGTGACCCACTCATTGAACTGGGTTTCTCATCAAAACTCATACCTGTTCTCCATGTATGACATGATGGTGTCTGTGACAGTCTGCATATATGGAAAAACTGTGCCCAGATACTATAAAGAGATTCATCATTCAGCACTATGTGTGATGACAGCTAGTTAGAGGGACACGTGTTCCAGAATTGAACAGTGATGCTTTTTCGGGTTCCATTCCTGGAAAGTCAAGCATATCATGTCGACAAATGCCTGATGTCAGCACTGGAGGCCACATAAACATCTCACCCATATCAGATTGTGGTGGAGGGGCAGGATGAACCTCTGGCATCTCCTTCGCTTAGTGTATCATCATTGTGCTGCCCTACATATGAGCTGTGCCTGTCCTCCACTAAGGAGAGGTATTTCATTGACTATCACTAGCATGAATCTGTAACATTGTCTATCATGGGATTCATTATTGGAATCAGAGAGCAGAACTGTAGGTCAATGATCCAGGTACAGATGGCCACTATGCTCACCATGTCTGAGATGTTGAATGTGCTGTGGGGTCTGCTTGTGGAAGTATGCCCTCTGCAGGGACAAATGGGCATCCAGCACTACATGTAGAATGACTTGGCATATAGGGACCTGGAGTGTACATGACAGCTGATGCTATTGGTGGCCATTATTGGATCCCACGGTACATCCATCAGCTGTAGCTATATAAAGGGATAGATGTACAATGCAAGATCACAAGTCAGGTTCATACAAATGTCAATACACTGTTCCAAAGACTGCACCACTGCCACCTTTGACTATGACTGCCTCTACCCACATTACCATGCCTGACACTCCTCTAGCATGTCATGGCTGATCGGGCACACCAGTATGTCAGTCAATCTTGGTCCCACAGTTCCACATATCCCAATCTCCTGTAAGGCTAGTTGGTGCAATAACTTAACTAGCTATAGCCACTTGTGGCAGTGTGGATTCTGAGAGTCTATTGCCTCCTTACTTGAGGGCCATAGCAAGGTTTCTGAACGCTCTCCCAAAGTACTGTATTACACATTGCGGACAATGCCTACTGCCTTGGTAGAGCAAGGCCACATTTCATGTGGTGAGCATTAACAACATGGATTTCAATCTGATATGGGAGAATATGATCCCTGAATCACCCAATCTATTGGCTACAAGAGTGTCTACCACAAGTATCCCTATAAGCATCTTAGCATCTTTGGTACTGTTTCTATACACTGCCTCTATATCCAACTCCCCATCAGTGTGAATGATGATGAATCTGCTGTGCTAGTCTCACTGGCCTATAGGGATAAAATAATATCTGAAGGACAGTGGCTAGTCCATGCATTGTAGTGCATAGCCTGGAGGTATTCAGGCATGCATCAGTTTTATTGTGTGTTGTCCATGTTATGGCACATACTTATAAACCAGACATCGGTTCATTGCCAAGAACAGAATATAGTGTGTCTGCCTTTGTCATGCACAGTGTATGTCTGCACCTGGTTCCTCTGGTATCTCTACATGAATCTCTTCCTCCACTACACTTACAGGTCTGTCAGGCAGTACTATGATGCTCCTAATTTATATCTGATTTTGTACTACAATTTTGTGAAGTATGAGATAAGCCATGAATATGTTACTTCAGGTCTCCAGGACACACTGTAGAGTGCCACCATATATATTGTTGCTGCTGAAGCAAGCCATCATAAGTCTAAACACACTGTCAGTAATATTCTGTGTCTGTAACAGTGTCAGACTGGGAGTCATCTCCAACATTTGGAAGTTTCACAGTTGCCTGCATATCCTATGCCATCTACAACACAGGAAAGTGGACACTATTATTAGTGAAAAGAGAATGTGTTGGAATCTATGAACCTTACAACTTGATAATTCAGGGCAACATCACCTACATAAAACATTGGTATATGCCACATGTATGTCATGTACAGGAATTATGAGAACTTCTTGCATGGCATGCATTCACTTTGTCTATAATATCTGGTGCAATGCACACCATCTGGCAACTGATGTTTAATCATTCTGCATGTTATATCAGATGCCACAAGGAGCAAGGGGGTCTTTGATTGCAATGAAGGAGCACTCTGTGGCCCAAGTGACCTCCGTGAAATAGGATATGTTATATAATGCCAACAGAGTAGTTGTTCACTAAAACATTTTTTTTATTTTGTTGAATTGCTTATTAACTCTGTTAATGGTTGTTATCTTTTGTTCTACTCATGACTTTATTCACCATGGGTGATGTAGAAATTTAACACATGCCCCCAGATTTACTATTCCTTGGTGCAGGACTAGCTTAGTCCTGCATGGAGGCGGCCGTTTAGGAGCAGGACGGCAGTGTGCCATGCATAGTAATGAGGCATGCTGCCTGAGCTCCTAGGTTTACACAGAACATGTAAGAGTGGAGGGGCGTGTCTGAGAGGAGAACTCTCAGAATATACACACCCCCCCAGGAAGAACAGCAGAAAGGGGTATGAAATGAATGAGACCGCTCATAGGTGACCGCATATCCCCACCAACAGTCCCCCTTATGTACAACAGCACAGTATATATAAATAAAATGAAGAAACCCTTTATTGTTTTTTTAATAATCCGATTAAAACTATCCGTAGGTGTGCAGGTGAACCCATTGCTTAGCTACAGTCAATGCAGCTGAAATGGCTGAAGAGGATAACAAAGAAGAAATATGCAAATGAAGCAGCATAGCAATAGTGTAGTGGGCAGAGCATTTGCCTTACGAACAGACATTCCCGGTTCATGTCCACTGTAGCACATTCCATTTCCCATGACAAAGCATGTTACGAATATTATTTATGTTGCATAACCCACTAAATAACATATTTTCATGAAATGGAGTACTGCAGTAAATGCACATGTGAGATGTCAGTGTCATAATGAATAAAGCACTAGTAAGCAGGTTTAAGCACAAAAAGCAGTAGTAAGCATATTTAAGCACTAGTAAGTGGGATTAAGCCCATTTACACAGCGGTAAGCAATGCCTACACTGGTTAAGCAATGGTAAAGCTTACTCTCTGTAAGCAGATGTAATGGCAAGTTAGCAGTGCTTACCATCACACAAACCCACTTACAAATGCTCAAAAGTGCTTTAATCACTCTGTATTCAATGGCCCTTGTTCTGTTCATCAACAAAATAAACAGCTATGCAGGTCCCGAACCCAGGACCCTATACATCATAGTCACAGTAGTTAACCACCAAGCCATCGCAGAAGTACAGCAGAATGAGGTACCAGCAAACAAGTCCTCACCATAGTAAAACAAAACTGAACCTGTGAAAGGAATCAGTATACAGTCATATGTTCCATAATCCACTACATAACATAAATATGTGAAATGGAGTACAGCAGTAAGCCCAGAAGTGAGGTGTAATTATAATAGAGTGTTGAAGTTCCCAATAAAACACCAGGACCCCATAGAGTGTATGTACACTAATCATGGATATCAGGCATACATATAAGGTGTAATGAATAATAACAAAATGACTAAAAGGAATTATAATGCAAAGTCTAATGCAAGCAACGCTAAGCATTGCACAGGGTTGCTTAAAAGGTTTAAGCAATGTGTAGGGCTAACTCATTGTGCCCAGTGGTATACCCCTTTAAACAATGCCAACTGTAGGTAAGCAGGTTTGCCCATAGTTTAGCCTTTTCAAAATAGGCCAATCATGGAAAAGTGTGGGAAATCGACCCTACTTAAACCCAAGAGGTGAGTATACATCTCATAACTGGTTGTAGCTTACCCTTACAGGCACTATGGCAGTAAGGGGAGAAGGTGTGTGCTTTCAGGTGCAGCGCTGATGCATCCAGGAGTCCAAGGTCATGGCAGGAATCCTTGTCAAAGACCATGATCAGATACTGCTGCAAGGCCAGTACCAGGGCTCCCAATGTAAGGCAGAGGCCTGGGAACTTTCTCGCCCATGACTTCACAAGTGCCAGTGGCATACCCCGAGCTGTTGAGAATGTCAGGTACCACTATGCTGACCTGAAGCGGCATAAGGGGGACCTCTTGGAGGAGTGGCTCCAAGAGGCTAGAGCGGCAAGGGATGTTCCAGTCATGTGTAAGTATCACCCCAGTATGTGTGTAATAATTACCAGCTCAGGTGTATCATGGATATGTATGGCTAAATATTCCTCTTATGTCCCCCACAGCTGCAATGGAGTGGGCCGTGATCCAGGAGGCCCACATCAGTTGCCTGGCGAGGTTGTGATGCAAGGCAGGTCAGTAATACTCACGCATTTACTGTCATAGAAAATAAAACTAAAAGTAGTAGTAAATTAATTGTCAGTATAAAACCTGTATTGTTCAAGGCAAGTACTGCATACACTAGAGAATATGGCATGAAGAGTCTCATATTTTTTGTATGTCAATAAAAGTGTAATAGCCTGATAAAACAGGTCTAACTGTGGGACTGCATGTGTACATTCTGGTATGATATGGTAATGTAGATTTGCAGTCATGTAATAGTACTGTTGTAGTAAGCACTCTGATACCCACACCGTGCAGTGTAAATTGAATGTGTAGGAATGCCTGTATATGACAAGTGTAATCCCCAGAAGCCATTTAGTACAACTGAGAGACACATAGACAGTAAACAGGGAAAATGCAGACAACAAAAACTGAATAGCACATGCAACTGAAATGTGAATTTTTGTTTTTTTACCACACACAGCCACGGGTCGAATCCTGTCAGTGGTAGTTGACTGTATATAGAATCATACCCCACAACTGTACATATATGCCCAGAATATCCAGTAAAGTACCCATATATGTTGCCTATCAACCTGCCCCCTGGGAAATCAGTGGATTGATCGCAGACGTATAGGAAGCAAACAGGAAATACAACTGATTGACACACATCTATGAGAACAAAGCTGGCACACTAGCAACTCACCAATACCTTATGGGATAAAAAGCCACGTATGTCCCATTTACACCCCAACTTGTCAAGATGTTGTCAGAGTGTGTACAGTAACAGAGTGAAATGTATGTGCATAATAGTAATGTGGAATATGGTAGAGTGTGGGAACATTCAGGTACTACTAATAAACATTCCTCCCACGTATGTCAGATACCAACACTATGCCCAGAATTACAAGAATGATATGCAGTTGCTCTGAATAATGAGGTATTACACGTCACTGTTATCCACACTGTCCTACAACATACAACTGTCTAGGAAATCTGTATAAGAGTGTTGTAATACGAGGTCAGAATGCAAAAGCACAGGGGATCAATAAGACAGAAAGCAGATAGGAGATATACAACAATATCTATATAGCAGACACAACTGTGATGGACAGTGTTTAAGTTGTAGCAGACACAGCCATGGTCTGAATCCTGGTCTGAACCCTGGGAGTGGAATTAGGCTGCATACAGAGTCATACCCCACAACTGTACAGATGAGACCAGAATGTCCAGTATATGTGCCTGTATCTGCTCCCTGTCACCTTAGTAAGTCTGTGGGATGATCCCAGATGTTTAGCCAGCAAACAGGGAATACAAGGGATTGTCAAACATCTATGAGAAAACACCTGTCACTGTAGCAACCCCCAAAACTGTTATGAGAGTAATATTTCAAGTATGACGTAGTTACAATCCCATGCTGTCAAGCTGTGACCAGAGTGTGTACATTAACAGAGTGAGATGTATGTGCATAATACTATTGTGTAATCCGGACCTTTGTGTGACAACAGTCAGGTAGTGTTAACAAACATAGCCCCCACAGGCACATTGGATATGAACACTGTGCTGAAGAATACAGACCATTATAACCTGTACTGGTACTGTTCACTTTGGTATTGTAGGGAATTGTGAGTGTTGCAGTTTCTCTGAATAATAAAGTATCACTGGTCACTGTCACCCACACTGTGCTACATAATATAACTGTGTAGGAAAGCATGTATATGTGTGTGTCAGGTCACTAAAGGTGGAAGAGGGCAATATTCTAGATATGTCCCGGCACACCAGCATGTGGTCAACACATGGCCAGAGTCTGTGCAGAAAGAGTTGGAAAGCTATGTGCAAAACATCAACCCAAAATCTGGGAGTATGTGTAGAAAGTTAGTGTTAACAAACAGTCCCTCCAGAGGTATACCAGGTAAGAGGTGTATACTGCAGGTAAAACTGGTTCATGTGTAACAATGATGACAGCCATATCACTGTCCAAACTAAGGCTATATGTTGGTGTAGTAAGACTTGTAAGGTACAGATAACAGCACTGACTAGGAAAGTAATGTGGACTACATGAATATACAAGTTGTTAATTGACATCTTTCTCTCCCCCCATCATATCTCCAACAATAATGAATGTACCCACCCCATCTGGTATGTAATGACTCTGATAATGTCCATCTGTTTAATAAATAAGTTAATGGTGCCCATGCATGTGCTATATTGAATTATTCCAACATTAGTGGCATGGTGCCATCACTGTACCTGCATGCTGTTCTTATTACCACTGTGGTCCCATATAAGCATATGTTCTGTTTGCCATGCAACTGTTCCATATCTGGTGTCTGGGTTAATGGGAATATCTATGCATGCTCTTATACCTAACTCTGGAATGTGTTGACTATTACTAACCCACATATGATGATGAAATCTAAACACTATAGCATGCTTGGGAAAGTCGGTCCCAGTGGACCCACCTGTCCCACCTCAGCTGGTCATGGCACCAGGCACCAGCATGCCTGGAGCCCAACCCGGGACCTCCCTATCAGTTGGTCCTGCACCACCTTCAGGTGGACCCGCCTCAGGGAATGGGGTTCATCCCCCTGGGAGTGGGTGAGGACAGGCACCTGTCACCCATCGCCAGGTTGGGGCCATGGTGTTTAGAGAGATCGACCAGCAGTTTGGTGATTTACGCCAGCTCGAGGCCATGTGTCATGATTAGAGAGTCAGCCTGAATCTGCAACTCAATCCCCAGCACAGCCACCTTTGCGGTTGTGAAGGTGCAGTGGTGACTGCTCATGGGTGGGAACCTCAGTCCCAATGTTACCACTAGGGGGCTTGTGGGCTTCCCATATTCCAAAACCCCTCCTCATGAAGGTGTTTACCCCCACACATGTCATATACTGCCCCTGTATGCATCTTGTTTGTCTTGTCTGTCAACTTACCCAACCTACCTCCCCAAATATACCTACAACCCCTCCCCAACATCCCACTCTCACCTGAAACAAGAAAAACGGGAAATCTGTTCCCACAAAAAAATCTTGACCCATACATAGCTGTCCATTTCATAAACATGTCCACTGGACACATAATCTGGTCTAATTGGCATCACAACATATTATTGTTGTTCTCACCCACTCTCAGGGGTTTGAGTGTCCAAGTCTACCTCCAAATTCAGTGTATATGTGCAGCTGTTGCTGTAGAAAAAATGGGCAGCTATGGAACTTCCCTACATCCTTCCTGCACATCCCTGGCTATTTTCCCTACTGTCTTTCCCTCTTTGTGCCCCTTATATGACCACTTTCCTATCAACCCCTTTTTTCTTTTCTTTAAAAAGAAATTAGCATGGGGCTAAGCAGGAGTAAGCACTTTTAAGCAGCAGTAAGTGGGTTTAAGTCTGTTTGTGTGGGGCTGAGCAATGCCTACACAGGTTAAGCAATTCAGAATTTAACAGAGTATATGAAACTGTAACCGGAAGTTAGCAGTGCTTACCTCCACGCAAACCCGCTTACAACTGCTTTAAAATGCCTTAATCACTCTGTATCCAATGGCCCATGTTCTGTCCAGCAACAAAATAAACAATTTCTGCAAGTCTTGAACCCAGGACTCTGCACACCATGGCCAAAGTGAATTACCATTAAGCCAAGTCAGATACACATAACATTGATGTTTTCAAAAACATACCATCCAGCCCAGTCATTCAACAGTACAGAGAATGTATTCCAACACTTAGATGTATGTGGGTGTGTAAATATATTAATATCTAAACAGATACAACATATTTATATATATATATATATATATATATATATATATATATATATATATATATATATATATATATATATATATACATATATATATATATATATATATATATATATATATATATATATATATCTACATATATAGAAATATATATGAACATATACACATGCAAATGCCTACATATATAGATATTTATGTCTACATCTATATGTCTAAATATATACGGCAGGTTATATATATATGCCAGCAGATATATGTATATGTATATATATATATATATATATATATATATATATATATATATATATATGTATATATATATATATATATATATATATATACACATATATATGGACATACATCCGAAGATAGCAATGGGGAAATAACAATAACATATAGGTCCACATGCAACGTTAATGGGGTTGAGAGGGCCCAAACAATCACCCAACAGCCAAACACATCCCCCGTGCAATACACTACCAAGTGCTGCAGATCCCATAACCAGGACCAGACATGGCATGGGCATCCCTAGGATACATATACACAGACACATATATGCAGATACAGATATACATATATATGTATACATATATATATATTTATATATATATATATATATATATATATTATATATGTAACTACACATACACATGCAGTGATATGTACATTAAGTTACATATGTATCACGTGCGCACAATATGGAACAACCACTATTCCTACAGTTACCCCCTTACCAACTGGAGACTGTATGAGCCACCCATACAAATGACATTCATTCCTGCAACATTTACCCACAGAGATATCAAAGGCTATACCACCACACACAGGTGTGCATACATAGGAAAGCTTTATTTGTGTACTATTACAGTTGAATATGTCATGTCATACAGCTGTTTAAACATGGACATCCATATAAACTGAATAATGCAACTGTGAAACAGGTATAGTAATACAATAGTCTGGAAATGTTAACAAATGTTACTGTCCAGGCCAAGACCATCAAGTAATACAATAGTAAAGACAGACTGAGTCACAGGATACCAAACAATCAACGGTAAGTTATGCAGGTATATAGTTCAGCAGCCTCAAACTACACTCTGTAGATGATCAGTAGCGGGTAAAGTACTCAGTTGACACACTGGGATCTAACTGTTACATAACAAGGCACAACTGCCACCATCACAAGCACACTGACAAGCAGAACAGTCTGTATGTCATAGCAGGCTCTGCAGGCATGCCATGGCACAGAGTAACATACACATGTGTGTAAGTGCATCACCACAACCAATGTGAACCCAGTCACAGCTACACATGGCATGCTAGCGTATTATTACAATATATGGACTATCTGTTCAGCACCAACCTCATATGTGCCACCCACACACTACCCTACATATACTAGGCCACTACACAGTGTGATCCGCTGCCTGTCTGTGGTATGGGACATGTGCATGTATGGCCCTACAAACATGTAAGCCAATTGGGTAACATACAGTGGAGCAGCATGTAGCATCAGCTAGAACAGGACCAAGAACAATGACATCTACCACAGTCTGTACACAGGCCAAGGTACATATTAACAATACACATACTGCCAACAATCACCATAAGTATACAGACCTCAGTACTGTACACACAACCACAGAATTTCCAGGTTATGATCAAATGTAACCCCTACTATACATTATATGTGTAGCAGTCTGATATCTCACTGGGTTGTTACCAGATATGATGTCACTAATTATGGTGTACAGTACATATGCAGCCCTTACTGCATAACATATGCACAAAGGTTGTCAGGGTTGTAGCTGGAGGCACATACACAGGGCCAATATTGACATTCTGCTGTGATAACCTAATACGTTTACTGTTGTAACAGGGTTTGTTGCAACATATGTCCTCTGAAGAGGGATTTGATGTCAGTAACTCTCACGGCTGTCACCATCTACAGACTGCAATCCTCACACTACCTTCTGCAGTCCACAGATAGGTGATCAGTGGCTAACACCTGAAACAAAAGGCACCACACACTGGCCAGTCTGCAGATGGCCCTACAGATGGATGTTCCCTCATTAACATAGCACTGACATGGCAGGTATGTAAACATGTAAGACAGCCATATCCACACACACCCTGCTAAACCAGCATTACTTCAAGTCCAGTATAGCAGCACTTACAATCTGTAGTCAGGTCAGGCACATCCCCCTCCTGTGTGTTGACCTGTCTCCACAGTGTATGTTGTTAGAGATACACCCCAATCCATCTGAGATGCTGTTTGCCGAACAGATCGACTTTCTGCTCACAGTGAATGAAAGGCCCAACAGCAACATGATGTTCCTAGATATTTGTGTGTGTTTCCATGCAATTGGCTATGGGAATGTTACCACAGCTGTTCCACATGCAATCAGCTAGAGGAGAGATGCAATTCATGCAGCGACCATCAGCTGATCCAGAGCATCACTTAAAATACACATGCTGCTTTCTAAACGAAGCAGGTGTAAATCTCCACATCCACCAGAGAGGGAGTAAGAGAGGCAGACAGAGGCACAGAAAAGCCAGGGAAGGGTGGGAGAGTAAAACTTATGCATGTTTGTGTCACACACTTACCAGTACAGGTTATCAAACCCCTGACGACTATGCAGCGCTATCACATGTCCATGCAGTTATTGGATGAGCCACATAGGTTAAATGTTGGGGAGCCCTCAGAACGTATATGTGATGGTGAGTGACATCTGCAACAGGGTTATGGTAGCTATGTGGTAAGTGTAGTACTCGTGCCTGCCCACATGAACAGGTGTCAGTGTCAACACAGCCACACTCTCACAGGGATGCACACACATTGCCACACTAGGCAGGGCCAGGAATACAACTTATCACTAGTGGGATTGCCACAACACAGTACTGTGCAGGTATCACATGCACCACAGGGGTCATATGGAGGTTATATGTGCAAAGGGTATGTGGAGGTGTCTGACATCAGACAGCATGCTTCAGTATGCCAATGGGGGTTGTAGTAAGTGTGAATGTGGTCATACGCATCATACACCACTCATACAGACATGGGTGCCAGTACAGACATGCATGTGTGCACTGCTTCATGGGTGTGTTGTGGTTGATGGTGCCAGATGGCTATACAAGGCTAGGTGATGGGTATACCATGGCATCAGGCCACATGACAATGGTACGCATTGTGGCTCAGGGGTGTAGTGTCTGGCGTTGTCCACACAGGTGGGTACTGTATTCACCACTGAGTCACCTGGATGACTATTGTGTGTGTCCAGCACTGTGCATTGCTTGCCATGTATGTGTTCCTTAGTCCATGATATGGACAGTGTCTGTGCACACCTCCCACATGCATGTACAGTGACATGTGGAACTGTACCTGGGGTGTCTGGCCTATGTTGTATACACTGATCATTATCATCAGATGTGCCAGTCCTGGCCTCATGTGGTGGGAACTGTTCATGGACAGTGGGTTGGCCCTGCACCTACATTGATAGCATGATACCAGTATTCCTGGTGTCAGGGGCATCTGTCCATAGAGAGCTTGTGTTTTGTGGGTCACATTTGATGGCACCACAGGTGTTGCAGATGTCCAGTGGGGAACATGGTGGAGGTGCACTGTCAGCATATGCATGCCTTTTGGACTGATGGATAGGGTGCCATGCCCTCTGTAGCCCACTGCAATCACACCATGGTTACTATCAGTTTGCAATATGCAGGGTACTATCAACATAGTGGTGGTTGCCTAGGCAAGTGTGTGTGTGTGTATGAGACATGGGTTGGGAGTGTACCCAAAGCTTGTTAACATTGTTCAGCTGGCACTGATGTCACATTTAGGGGTATATATTTGCACCCCAGCCTCTTGGCTATTTCACATCTGTTATCACTGTATGATGGACATTGTGATATATACTTGGCCCACTGCTCCACATAGAGTGCAGCACACACTCTCACTCACACCCTCACACACTCTCACATTCACACACACACAGCTGTCTGGGATTAGAACTCCTACTTAACTAGTATATTACACTATAGCACTACACCATTATAGGATGCACCACAAACATTACTGGGACTCTTTTTCCCCAAAGGTGTATTTCACAGTGAATGACATCAGCAGAATTGCCAAAGTACGGAATTTTAATTGTAGTGAGTGTGACTAGCCTAAAATGTGTTGCTCCCTACACAAACATAGTAACACACACAAAACATCCACCAGTGCTGTGTGTGTGGATAGAACCCCTACCTGAGTTCTATATCACACTACACCATGATGCTGTTATAGGATGCACCACGGAGATTACTGAAGTTCATCTTCCCCAAAGGTGTATTCCACAGTGAATGACATCAGCGGGATTGCCAAAATAGGGCATTTGAATTGTAGTGAGTGTGACTAGTCTAAAGTGCATTGCTCCCTACACAAACATAGTAACACACACAAAATATCCACCAGTGCTATGTGTGGGGCTAGAACCCCTACCACAGTTCTATATCACACTACAACATGATGCATTTATAGGATGCATCATGGAGATTATTGGAGTTTTCCTTCCCCAAAGGTATATTTCACTGTGAATAACATCAGCAGGATTGCCAGGGAAGGGCATTTGAATTTTAGTGAGTGTAACTAACCTATTTAACTAACCTAAGGATTTAAAGTCTTGGTTCTACTAGCAGTTTGTTTATTTCGCTGGAGCAAGGTTTCGTGGTTTTGTCTGTGTTTTTCTACCAGTTTGTTCAGTTTTGCTCGTTTTTTACCAGTTTGTTTTCATGGCCACGGATAGACCTGATAGCCCCAGCACTCCTAATATCTTCACAACAATTACGACCAATGGGCGAGTGGAGGAGAATCCGGAAGAGAACTCGGACAACTGCAGTCGGATGACTTCAATATTAGCAGCGTTGTCCGAGAAACTTGATAGACTTAATGCAAGACTCGATGCAGTTGAAAGGAAGGATGCTATCGCAACCAATGCTACTTTGGAAAGAAGAGGTTCACCGTTATTATCTAATGTTGTTGCTTGTTCCAGGAACGACTCCATTCCAGCAGCGCAACCACCTCCTGCCTCTTCTTGGGCAGTTAATAATGACAGATCCAATACTAATTCCATTGTGAGCGTACGCAGTAGCGAATTTCCAGCTTTCCCTGCTGGACCAAGTTCTTCCAGGACCAACGGCCGTTTGGGTGATTCTTTTTTGCAGATACATGGGGAACCTGCTGTTTCGGGTGCCTCTAATCAAGTAAGTCACTCATTTAACATAGCGGCTTGGATGTCTGATACAGGAGCATTTGCTTTTTCAAATTCTGACATTAACAATGCGGGTTCTAGAGATGATGGTAATATTATCACTCTATCAGATAAGTTGAAGTTATTTGATAGTTATGTTTTAAAGCTAAAAAAACTACAACTTGAATCCGCATATTTCAAGCAATGCATACAGGAGGGCCTTATACCGAAAGGTTTGCGGAATTCATTTGCTCCGTCTGGGTTAATTAATACGGTGCCTTTTTTTAGCGAACTAAAAGAACTGTTCCAAACTCAGGGAATTCAATTACTTGAGCTCATAATTAAACATTATGAACTACAAGTGGGTCAATTACTGTTGGACATTGACTTGCTTGACAAACAACTAAAGGAGGATTTGAATTTCCCTGCGTTTAAAGTTGATTACGATCGGACACTTACCAGCATAGAAGCAATGCTGGTTAAATTAAAACAGAATAAAGTTAAGAAGCTTGTCAGAGATAGGCAAGCTTATCAATCAGACACTGCTTACCCGAAACTCCGTTTTTCGGAACAAGGAGCGACAGTAAGTAGTGGTGTAAATTCTTTCAATAATTCTGTTGCAAATCATACTGCTGAGGCCAATATTAATGAGGGCTCACTTGACCAAGAGTCCTTTAACAACTCTGATATGGGCCCAAGACGCAGCAACAGAATTAAAAGTTATAATGCAAACAACAACAGAGGCAATAATAATTCCCATAATAATAACAATTTTTTAGAACAACGCAACCCACGACAACGTACCAACAGGAGACAGAACTGGAAATAAATAGTTCTTCTGGACTGACCCTGACTGGAGAGATACTAAATGGAACTCAAATTGATGACATTGATGTGGGTATTTGTGCTGTGAAAAAAGGCCCGGACATTCTGCCGAATTCAAATGGTGACTTTAAAATTTATAATTTTACGGACTTCCAACTTCAGAAAGAACTGATTGAATTGTTAGCATACGGGTATACTTTCATTCCTAGTAGGTTTGGTGATGTATCTAAGGAACTTATAAATTTGAAAAGCTTTGTTAGAAAGTTGAATTTGAAATTATTTTTCAATGAAGAGGCTAATAGTTCTAGCTGTTCTCAATCCTTGAAACTTCCTAGTGTTTTTAATCCACCCCTCCATCCGGCCCTACTGACATTTGAACAGGCCTGTGAGGTGGATTTGAGACACTTATTTAATAATAAGTATAAGAAGCGTTCAAAATATGAGTTCAATACTACTAAGGCCCAAACTGAAATGTTACGAAATCTTTGCAATATGTCAGTTAGACTTTTAAAACCTGACAAAGGAGGAGGCCTAGTAATATTGGAGGATAAAATCTATAAGGAAAAAATGCTTACCATTTTAGAATCACCAGCATATGCTGAAGCATCCCTTAATGAGATACATGGAGCTTACAAAAGAATAAGGGGGTATTTTCGGGATTTATTCCTTGAAAATAAAATAGATTCGGATACATATAATTTTATAGACATGACATTACCAAAAATACCCGTTATGTTCGGCATTCCAAAGGTACATAAAGACTTGTTGAACTCCCCAATGAGAGCTTTAATTGACGGAAGGTCTTCCATGACCTATTCCTGTGCTGAATTGGTTGATAAAATGTTGTCTAAATACATGGGACATTTACCTGGAATTTGTAAAGATTCCTGGTTTTTCCTAGAGGCCATTAATAGTCAACCCTTCAACAGTGAGGTGAATTTCCTCACTGTGGATGTGGTTGACTTGTACACTTCAATTCCTCATAATGAAGCTCTTGAATGGTTAGCTTTATTGTTATTGGAAATAGGGGCCTCAAGTAATGAGATTGATGTGATAACTGAGGTGCTGGACATAGTGTTGTCCTTAAACTTTTTTATGTTTGACAAAAAATATTATTTACAAAAAAAAGGGGTGGCCATGGGCTCCCCTTCTGGGGCAGTGGTAGCTAACTTTTTTATGAGCTATTGGGAGAAACATTTTGTCTTTGCCTCACCTGATCTTGTAAAACCAATTAAATATTATACGAGATATCTGGATGATATCTTTATTTTATTTGAAGGTGACAGGATTGCAGCTGACAATTTTGTGTTAAACATTAATAACACCACAGAATTTTTGAAATTCACCCATAATTTTTCAACATCAAGCATGGATTTTCTTGATGTGAAATTGGTGAAGGACTTGCAAACCAGTTCGTTCACTTCAAGAATACATAGAAAACCAACGTACTGCAATTCATTCTTACACTTTTCTAGCCATCATCCTTTTAGACAGAAGAAGGCCATTGTTAAAGGCCAATTTGTCAGAGCAGCGAGAATGTGCAGTACGTTGGAGCATTTTTATGATGAATGTAATTTATTAACTGGTATGTTCCTGAAGCGAAATTATCCATCTAAGTTTGTTTATGACATCTTGAATGAAGTAACCTTAAAAAGGGTTAATGGTGTTTTCAAGGCAATTCTGTCAAATAATTGTTTGGATATTGATTTAGCACCTACACTTACTCAGGAAAGTGGGTTGGAAACTGAACATGGGGGGCTTAATGAAACAACAAGTTTTGATTCGGCCCTTTGTTATGTCACCACATTTAGCTTTGATTCCAGTGAAATTGTGTCAATTATTCAGAAGAATTGGGATTTCATTTTAAGTAATCCTATTTTAGTAAAGAAATTTGGTGATTTTCCTAAATTTGTTTTTAAGAGAAACAAGAATTTAAAAGAGTTATTACAGATGAACACCTCTGATACACAATTCAACAAAAGGTTGGGCATGTACCCATGTGGTTTTTGTAACAGATGTAATTTTACCAAAGTGGGTCAGACATTCACAGTAAGGGGCAAGAAGTACACTATTAGACTGTCCCTTAATTGTGAAAGCAAATCAGTAGTATATGCGGCCTTCTGCAACTGCTGTACCTCTTTCTATATTGGAAAGACGGACCGCAGATTGCGTGACCGTATGTATGAGCATCTGTACGCCATGAGAAATAAAAACCATAACAATGCCCTGGCCAAACATATAATAGACTATTCCGGGCATAGTTTCTCTTTCATGGCGATTGACCAAATTAACCCATCGATTAGAGCAGGTCCGACCTCATTACTGTTAGAATTGAAGGAATTAGAGTGGCAATTTAGGACAGATGCTTTTCATTCCCCTGGTCTAAATGATAATTGTAACATTTTACCGGTCTTAAAATTAAGAAGTTATTTACGTTGACTATTTTGACGTGTTGGACGAGGGTGATTTTTTGGTCTCTGCCCTTTTGCATTACATTTAATTTTATATTTCTGTGTTTTTAAAAAATTCATAGATATAATTTTTAAAAATTCATATATATAAAAAATTCATATATTAATTTCCTGTTTATTTTTTATTTTTTATTTTTTGTTTTTGTTTTTCTTTTTGGATGACATCGAATTCAGCCTTAAATTTAGGCTGGTCAACCATTAGGGATATTTTTGATCTTGAATTTTCAGATTTTGGCACCAAATTGCAATATTTCTTGTGTATTTGTCATATATTATATATAAGTATATTTTATTCTTATAGTCCTTAGTTGTTTCTACAAGGGGCTATGGTTTGATTGTATTTTGGTATTTGTAAGGATTTGTGATTTTTACAGAAAAAACATGGTTTTTAAAAAAACACATGCATCTTTGGGTAATTGCCTTTTAAAAAAAAGGCTATTCAATGACATCACTTCCTTTCCTTTTTGTATTTAAGTCTCACCTTTAAAATTGTTTTTATCTTACCTCTGAGGAAGCCAAGCTATTAAGCAAGGCGAAAACGCTTTATAATAAACTTGCGTTCAGGATTTAAAGTCTTGGTTCTACTAGCAGTTTGTTTATTTCGCTGGAGCAAGGTTTCGTGGTTTTGTCTGTGTTTTTCTACCAGTTTGTTCAGTTTTGCTCGTTTTTAACATCAGCATGATTGCCAGGGAAGGGCATTTGAATTTTAGTGAGTGTAACTAACCTAAAATGTATTTTTCTCTACACACAAAACCCAATTGTCACGTCTGGGATTAGAACTCCTACCTAACTATTCTAAAACACTTCAGCAGTACGCAGTTTACAGGATGCGCTACAGAGATTACTTGGCTATACCCTTCCCAGAGGTGTATTTCTAGGTGGATGACATCAGCAGCCTTGCCAAAGTAGAGCATTTGTATTGCAGGGAGTGTGACTACCCTTAAAAGCATTGCTCTCTACACAGACAGACACACACACAAACACACACTTGTCAAGTCTGAGATTATAACTCCCACCTAATTAGTTTATCACACTATAGCAGTACGCAGTTATAGGACACGCTATGGAGATTACTGGGCTACACCATTCTCAGAGGTGTATTTCTAGGTGGATGACATCAGCAGCCTTGTCAAAGTAGAGCATTTGAATTGTAGGGAGTGTGACTACCCGAAAATGCATTGCTCTCCACACAAACTGACACACACACAAATACAGTTGCCATGTCTGTGATTGGAAATCCTACTGAAATAGTTTATCACACTACAACAGTACACAGTTATGGGATGCGCCATGGAGATTACTGGGCTACAATTCTCCCAAATGTGTATTTCACAGTGGATGACCTCAGCAAGCTTGTCATAGTAGGGCTATGGGGAGGGCAGTTTGTGTGCATGGGCCATAACCCTTTCATCTAGAGGTTGACTTACCACATGCATGCACACACAGGGTTATATTCCACAGGTGCATGTATACAGCTGCTAGATGACTGCTTCCTTGTACAGTCATGTTGCACAGCTAGCATGTGCACCACATAGTCTGTAATGCTGACAGATACTGGTGGCTAGTATTTACAGTGAGTGACATCTGAAACTCATGTGGTTGTGGCCCTTTGGCTTTGTGCTGGATGGGACAGGCCTGGATGGCTCCTTTTTGCAGTTACCCTCTTCCACACATCTATGTACATCTACCTTTGGCTTATTATAGTGTGTTGTCCTTAGATATATGTCTGTATTCCTGTCCACTGTGTGTGCAAAGTATGTGTGGTGCATACTGGGGGGTCTCTGCACTAATATCTGCAACTGCCAGATATGTCTGGTCCACTGGTGTTTGCAGACATGGCCTTCATGTGTTTAACTAACATCTGCAACTGCCAGATATGTATGGTCCACTGTTGTTTGCAGACATGGCCCTCATGTGTTTAAGTGTGTGAGCATGCCCAGTATTACCTTTCGGTATGTTGTTGACTGACATTGCCTTCATTTCTCTAAGTGTGTGATCAGGCCCAGTATGCCCATCTGTATTGAATGTGTGGATCAAGTCCAGGTAGTCTGTACTGCAGTGCTGACCTATGTGTTGTACACCTACAGGTAGCATAATGTTTCTGCAGACTATCCATCAATCATTTGGCATTGACTGTTACTACATTCTACATTGGATGGGGGGCACACCTGACTATTTCTACATTTATACACAGGACTGGAGGGGCACACCTTACTGTTACTACATTTCTTCATAGGATGGGGGGCAGACCTTAGTATTTCTACATTTCTACACTGGATTTGGGGGGCACATATGACTGTCACTATATTTCTACGTGGGGTGGGGCACACACCTGACTATTTCTAAATTTCTACACATGATTGGGGGGGCACACCTGACTTTTACTACATGTCTATGTAGGATGGGGGGGTACACCTGATACTTGTGCACATTTGCTATAACTGTACTGGTATGCCAGATACTGCATTTCATTCTGTAGTCGCACCTATCATGCTGACTAGAGACATACCAGTGTACTACCGATCATAGCTTTTATTTATCTATGTATTAGTTTCTGACTTCCTACCCTTCAGAACTGATGTCCCACTGCCTGACCTGCTGTAGTCTGTCTGTGTAGGCCTGGGGGGGGTTACCCATAGGCCTCATTCAGAGGCCATAGCACAGCCTTTTTTGTGTTTGTCTACACCTGTCCTGTTGGCTGTGACTGTTGTTGGTATGTGAACCCCCCTAACTGGCATGTGTGAGTCACTTACCTTGTGGGTGTCCCAGTATTGAGGGTGGTGCTGCAGGGCTGACTTTGTCGGACGCACATAGCACACTCACTACACATGGTTCTGCACAGGTAGTGTAATGTTTGGCATCCCTTTCACTGTATGTGAGAGTCAGAGAGAGGTGTTATTCCATGGGTCCCTCCTGTGTCAGTGTATGTGCTATGCATTGCCTCTCTGCAAAGGCCAGGGCATACAGGGCTCACCTTTTTCCTGCCTACTGGGGCAGGATCAGGTTGTTCCTCCTCTGAGTCACTCTGTGCCTGTGTAGGCCTTGGCAATGTTGGGGTCTGTCTGGCCCTGCCCCGTGCTGTTCCTGCTGCAGTTTTTTCCGCAGGATCATATTGTGTAGCATTGCACATACGAGGGCAAGTTGGGTACATGTAGCTGGTGAGTACTGCAAGGCTCCACCAGATGTGTCCAGGCCCTGGAACTGTGACTTGAGCATCCCAAACACAGGCTCTACTATAATTCTGGTCTGTGCATGTGCCTCATTATGCAGTTCTTGTTCGTGTGTGTCTGCATTTCTGATGGGTGTCATCAGCCAAGGCTCCAGTGCGTATCCAGCATCCCTCACTAGGTGACCGTGAGGGATGTCCCCATTAGCAAATCTCTGGTACAGCTGCATCAGATGCCAGATGTGGGAATCATGATAGCTTCCAGGGCAGCCAGCACACGCATTCATTATTATGCCCTGGGCATCGCACACGACCTTGCAGTTGATGAAGGGGAAGCCCTTGCGGTTGATGTAAACCCTACCCCACTCACCAGGTGGTGTTTTGATGCATATGCGCGTGCAGTCTATAGCACCCACTACATCAGGGTATTCTGAAATTTGGGGGAACAGTTGCATATTGCTGGCCAACGCCTCACGGGTGTTGGGCAAATATGTGTGCTCACCGACGTGCTGACATGGCCTCCATGAACTGGTGGAGTACCCTGGATGCTGATGCCTTTGAGATCCCCATCATATCCCCAGTTGGCCTTTGGAAGGTACCTGTAGCTAGTATTCTTAGGCCTACACATACCTTAGTATCCACTGGGATGGGTTCCCCTCTGTTATTTCTGTGTGTCAGGCGTGGCCGGCACAGCTCAACAATTTGCTGTAGGAGGTCCCTGTCCACCCTATAGCACTCCACTATCTCCAGCTCATGTAGCCCCTGGTAGGTTACCCTGGGTCTGTACACTCTTCTCCATCTCTTCACTGTAGGTTGTCTGTTTCCTCACTGTGGGTTGGTCGACAGCATTCACATCCTCCCCACCCTCAGCCTCTTCCACACGTTGTTGTATGATAGCTACTGCAGCCGCTATCATTTTGATGTTGTGAGTGTTAAAAGTTCCCCACTTGTTTACACCGGTGGTGTAGAGTGTGGGGAAAAAACAGAGGGGAAGGTGTTTGCATAGTTTATAGTAGTGTTCTGGGCTGGTCTGCTGCCTGTGTAATTGGCTGATTCTGATACATTTCACCTGCTAGCTAGGCTTGTTCTACTTGGTTACCTTCCTAATGCTGTTTTCCCTTCGTATTGCCTTCCTGTTTAGGCCTGGAGGCGCGCCATGCAGAGTGCTCAAATGTGCAAAGTGCTGCTATTTTCTGATTTAACTTTTTTTTAAAACCTTTAAAACCTGGTCATGATGATGTCAGCTAACTCCTAGGCTTGCACCAAGCTATTCTTACTCTTACACTGTTGGGACCTGACTAGCATGCTGGGGAAAACTGGGATTCACTACCATTCCCCTTATTTGGATAGTATTGCCTGCTAATGCATAGTTACATGTCTCACACTGAGCCTCCCCCCTTAGCAATCACTACTCACTGGCCATGTTGTCTTCTGCCTGCTGTTGCCTTGCATGGCAGAATAGTGATTTTAGTTTGAATGCTTAATTTAGGTTTATTTGGTTATTTTCCCCCCAATCCCATTTGTGCACCTCTGCCCTACGATTAAACAGCCGAGATCGGCTAAAGAAAAATAAAAATTTTTTTTTGGCTGTCTGCAATGCCAATGGCCTTATACTTGGCCATTAGCATGCTTCCTGACTGATATGCTGCCTTTATTTGGAGCTGTCACACCTCCGTTTTTGGATTTTGCAGAAATGTCCTCGGTTACTAACCGAGTACATTTCTGCAGATTGCACTAGTCCTGCACAGCCGGTTGCAAGCTTCCTGGATCACAGATTCACCTCATTTGCATGGATTTCTCCTGCAAATGGGGCTATTTGCATACAGGGGCTTAGTCCATGCAGGATTAGTGCAGGAACACTTGTGCACACCCCTGCATGCTGTTCCTGGATTGCACAGCAGACATATTGCCTGCTAGAGCTCCTGCACTGATCTTGCACACCCTGCAAGGCATAAAGAATCTGGGGGATGGTCTTCCTATTATTGTGCACCATATATACAAATAACTTACTTGCAACAAAATAAAAAAAAATCATAAAAATGCAAACAATTGCAGGTACTTTTTCTTCTGACCTAATCCCTCTTTGTGATACACTACTGCCAGTTAAGATGTACTGGTTGGGCTGTACTGAGTTCTAACCTTACAAATGTATTTATAAATAAGTAAGCTAAAAGGTAATAAGTACAGTTCAGTTAGTTTTTAAATTGCACTGCATATTACTACATACAAGCATATGAGACAGAGTATTATCCTGTTTTTTACTATTTCAACCTTCAGAACTTGAGGTAGAATCAGGCTGTAAGTGCTTGCATGGGAATGGAAGGCAGCTCCTTAGCTAAATCACCGTACTCTGTCATGAAGCATATTGATGTCTACACAATCCATAGTTTGCCTTGTCTAGCTCTTTGCAGTATTTAATTAAAGTTTATTCATACATGCATCAGCAAGTTAAATGGCATCAGAAATATTCTGTCCAGGGATCTAAACCTCCTCTGCAACATCAACAGAATGATTTGGAGGAAAAAACATATATTTCACTGAGGATACAGCAGTTGTGGAACAGACTCCCCATCCACATAAAACAAAGTTCATCCTTGTATATTTTCAAGTGCAACAGGAATCTATGGATTGGAAACAAAATTTACCCCAGGACTGCCCCCCTATACTAATAATGGATAGATGCAGCTTCTAAATACTTTATCCTATGGATGGGTCTCCTCAAATTATCTATGGTGTGATCCCAGTCATTTTCATTAGGGGAAATATATTATTATTGAACATAGAATGGGTAATCCCAATTTAAAACCAAATGGAATATGTTATTTTGAGCACAAAAAGGGAAATTGAGTAGGCTTAAAATGGCCTGCAAGGGCAGCTAGCCTACTACTTACCTATGAACCTATAGATACTTACCTTTTGTAGAATACTGTTCCTTAGAGACTATTTCAGATTCAGCCTGGGATTTTTTCAACCAGCAGTGCACAGCCAAGCACATGTACAGGCATTTAAACATCACTATTCTCCAACTTTTTTTACAAAAGTTAGAACTTTTAACCAAAAGAAAGTGTTGTTGTCTTGTTCTAAGGTATTTACACCATATGTTTCTTTACCTCACAAATAGAATGTATAGGATTTGATTCTGACCACTGGATACTGACTAGGCATGTAACAGTCTGCAGTCCAATGAAACTTGATGAGTATGTGTAGGTGTAAAGGGGTCAACAGGTTGGAGAAATATTGTTAGTAAGCTAGACTAGTGTTAAGTAACATTAGGTACAGTGGAGTAGAAAGTGGAGTACAGAAGAGAGCTAAGTAGACATCAGGAGAAAGAGGAGTATAGGTTCATAAGTGTTTACTAGGCTAATGACCACAAGGGGCTTTTTAAGCCTAGTCATGCATCTCGAATCTCTGACAAGTTCTGACACTCTTGAAAAGTGTAAGCTTGTACCTGGGAGATGAGCCATTTACAGGTTACCTGTTTGCATCAGAGACACAGATGCCAAATCAGGAATGCATTTCCAGTTTCCCTTCCAATTGTCCAAGTTGCTCTTCAATTGGCTTAGGGAGGAACTCTGCTTCACGTGGATGGAGAGCCAATTCCATAGATGGGGTAGTCTCTGGGTTACATACCTATCTCTCCAGCAGGTCCTATTTATAGCACAGGCAAGGTTTAAGCCTTTAGAATGGATAATTCTGGTGCTGTTTGTTTTGAGGATATGCAGGAGGTCCATCAGAGTGAGGTCTGACAATGCCCTGTATGGCAGGCATAGATCTCCCCTCAAAAGCCTGTAGGAGACAGAATACAAGGATAGGGCCTTGAGGTTACTAAAAGGTTAGCCGCCTCAAGGAATGCTAGAAAGAGTGATGCTGATTGTATGACATACTAATAAGGGGGAGGGAGAAGTCTACTCACCAGGTTTGGATTTTTTGACATTAGAAATTCATTGGAGCTTTTGGGAGATAGTCTGAGATAACATTTATGCTAGTGTACACTTATGAGTATCACTGAAATAAAACTAAGCTAGTGGGGAAGCATTTGCAGTGTGCCTTCTTAAAGAGACTGATTTAGTGCCTTTCAGAAGATCCTGATGGATGTAATGTACTTTACATTATCAGGTATGGATTCTCAGAGTCAGGGTGTAGTTATAGAGATTGTGAAGTCTGTACACTTTAAATTTGTGAAGAGTGTGCATGCATGTGGAGTGGACTTGGACAGAGATCTAAATGTATATAAGGCAAATAACTTACAGAGACTCCTTGTGCTACAAAGGAGAAGCTACCCTCTATAAGAAACTTAAACATGCACAAGAGTAGTTTTGTGGTACAGACAGCCATTTGTCATTTCTGAGGTAATGATGTTCTTGCCTTGTGGAGAAGTTTATGACTATATAATTGCTTGTTTTTTTTGGGGGGGATGCAGTTGTATTGGAAGGGGGGAGCGATATTCCAGCAGAGGGAGTCCTTTACTTGTAGCAGCCATAGCTGAAGGACTGAGAATGTGCGGTTTTCACTTGCCTAAAAAGATATGTAGGATTTTGGGATCTGAAGATGGAGTTGGAAGTTAAGTGTTTAATCAATCTATATAGCAAGGAGTCTGTAGTATGGAACAGTTTTCAGAGTGCTGTTTTGGTCAAAGTATTTGGCCCCGTAGGAGCATTTGAAAACTTTTGTGGAGTAGCTAACAGTACAGCATTGATCTCACTGGTATTAGGTCTTAGTCTGTTTGCAACCCGTCAGTGATTTAGAGCCAAGGTCTTGTTCTAGCTGTTGATATGGTTGTTGGTGGTGCTTGTTGGGGGCCAGACCTGTATTCCACTATGTCCTCCATATATATATATGTATGTAGAATTATTGACAGTGGGTGGGTGTCACTAAGGAGGCTTTCTACAAAAAAGGAGTATGGAATGGGAGAGTGAATGAAGCCTTGTCGGACTCCTTTGGTGACTGCTTACTGTTGGTGAGGAGGTTGTACCAACGTGTACTTTGAGAAACCTTTCAAATAGGCAGTCTTAAACCACATAGCAGTCTTAAAGATTTGTTAAATTCTGCTGTGCCTGCATTGCTTGACTTTTCTTCTTGTCATTATAAACAAACTTGTTAATCTTCAGCTCTTATTTTCTCACTGCTAAATGCAGTTTTTTTTATTGCATCTATGCAACCAGAGGTTGTGGCTAAATAGTTTCTTATGGATCAGGATTGTGAACAGGTAGCAGTACTGAGACTGCCCTGTGTACCCTAATTGATGACATACCAATAAACATGGACCTAGGCCACTGAACTGGAATAGCTTTTGATTCAAATGCTTTTGTTGAGTTGATGTTCAGTCACTGTCTCCTTTTTAATTCTGTCATCTTGACCAGCTTCAGTCCCCATGTTGCCATATCTTATAGCTCTGAAATGTGTCCCATGTTACCCATACATTGTCTTTATGAATAGGTCCTAATCCCCTGGTAAACATGTCTGCTGTTTAGTTTAAAATGTTCGCTTTCTGTTGTGAAAAACTTGTCTCCACCATCTTTTCAGCATTTTTGGCTTTTCTTTCTATAACTATCAGTTTGTAAACTTTTTAAATATCTTGATGTTTTCGTACTGGATGTTTTCTCCATTCTATGCTTTTTACTCTCCTGAGTGCTCTTCCTGATACTTTTTGCTTTGATATTTGTCAGTTTTGTTACAGCCTCCTATTCCACTTTCAACATTTCCTGGCTCACTACCTTGCTTTTTCTGACCCCCCCCCCTTACTTTCATGCGTTTATTTCATTCTAGCAAAAGATGAAAATAGCGAACGCTATTTAATAGAACCTAAAATATCTAAACCACATAATATCGAACATTCAGAACAGCAAATTTTTTCCTTGGGAAAAAAATTTGCTGTTCCAAAACACATACAACACAAGCACACCTAAAAAACATCAATCCACACATATACACTTATAATCCTACAACTAACCCTACACTAAACTGTACATACACTACTATCCATCCACTTACCTTAACCCAAACCCTAACCCTAAGGTCTGTCACTATCACACAATCACCTCACCCGCGCCCTAACCCTAACTCACTTAACCCGCCCCAACCCTAATTCACCTAACCCGTGCCTTAACCCTAACTCACCTAACTCACGCCCTAACCCTAACTCACCTAACCCGCGCCCTAACCCTAACGACCACACAATCGCACACTTGTCTGAACCCAACCTGTAACTTTCCAACACAGTGCTAAAAATAGCAAAGCCACAGAACTGGCCAACCAAATTCTTTCCCTAGGAAAGAATTTGGTGTTCTGCAGCTTCGCTATTTTTAGCATTTGCTGAATACGGGGCGATATTAGAACATTCAAAGTTTTAAAACTTCAATGTTCTGATATAGACCCACTTTCATCCCTTCTCACATTACATCCCCTCTGTATCTCCATCTGCCCAGTCACATACCATACACTAGCACCTCACATCTAGTTTTCACAATAATAGTCTTACATATTCTTACTCAACTTTCCAGGTACTCAGGTTATCTACTGACTGTCTGTTTTACCCTCTTGCACATATCATGCACCTTTTCTGTGCTGACGACTGTACCTATTTACCTGGTGTTTCCTCTCAGACCTGTCATTTCACTTAGCTGCTCCTATATGCTGCTGTATTCTGGCACCTCCACAACATGTTACTAGTTCTTTTTTCCTCAGACTTCACTTTTAAAAGCAAGCTCTCACAAATTATGTTTTTATTTCTTGCACTTTCTATTTTGAACCATTCTAGCACTTACAAATGAAATGTATTAATGACCTACAAAAATGCATTTGATATTTAAAGTTGCCTTTTCTAAAACTCTGTTTTTGCTTTGTGTTCTATTCACATTCATTCTACTAAACAGTTTAAAAGCATTGTGATTTTTGCTTATTTCCTTTTTCTATGTTTTGTACATGTGCTATAATTGGAGCTTTTCTCACTGAGCCTGTGGATAATTAAAAATAAAATATAAGATATTCTATATGGACAATGACAGACTGTTTTGATATTCCCATATCTAGGCATTTCGCGTGATGCTTTTCAATAGTATGTGACTCATGATATGAAAATATGAGTGGCAGTGCATCTTTGACAAGTAGTCCTAGTGCCCCTTCTCCCCAGTACAATTTGCACTTTATATTATTTAGTAACAGTGCAACTATGGTCAGACCACCTTCATGAGCAATATGTGTCAAACAGAATTGAAAGAAGACACTCTAGACTCATAGTTAAATGTTGTTCATGTACCATTCTTCATTTGCAGGTCCCTTTCTAGCCACAGGCTTCCTTCTCTCATTTTTTTCCTTATATCACAGTTTGGTATTTGGGAGCATAAATGAACTCCATTCCTAGGTGACTGAAGTGCTTTCTTCTGTCTATATTGTCATTTAGTTCTATTAAAATTATTTCCATGTGCCTTCAATCTGCCTGTCTGGGTTCTTAAACAAGTGTAGTTTGTTTTATCTTCCTTGACAGGGTAGACCACCAGGACCATAAATGGCTTCATACTCATTTGTCTTTCATGAGGCAGGTGACAAGTGAAATCAGGCACTTTACTGGTTCAGTGAGATCAGCATTTGTTTAAATCCCACCTTTAGTCAGCCTCATGACTTTGTCATGTTTTGTGCAAAATTAATTGCACAGCAGTTTGATGATAGGAAGTGGAGCCAAACAGGGCTGGATGTGAATTTACACACCCTTTACCAGGGTGAGATCCTGAAACCTAGATGACCTGACACAAGGATTGCTGCTGCTTCCTTTAAGAAAACCCTTCAGAATTATCAGTGATAGCTACCAGAGGAGGAACCTGTATCAGTGAATATGCCTGTGGTACTGTAATGGTAGTTTAAAGAACTGATCCCTCTAGTACTATACTACACAGATGTGTAACTTAGGACATGACTCTTCCTTGAAATGCTAAGGGATGTTCGTCATTCCACTGTTGTAGTATTCTATGGCTGTATTGGTTGTTTCCAGCCTTGGAAAAAACAACCAGCTTTATTTACAGTCTCTGACCCACCACTTCTTCTGTCTGGCTGGCAATTGGCTATCTCTTGGAAGGAACTCAGCACCAGATAAGAGAAAACCTTCATTGCTTTATTGCTGTCTCCTTAAAGTCAACTTTAAGCTTCATTTCTGACTGCAAATTCCTATTCTCCTTGCATTTATATTGGCCAAGATGGTGTCAGGGTAATGGCACTCTTTCTTAGCTCTCCTTCTTAAATATATTTCTGACAGGAATTTTCATCTACTTAAGAATCTGGACACTCTATTTGTGCTATTACTCATCTATAAAGATACTTGAAGTATATATTAATTTTTAGACTTTTTTATCGCGTTCCAGTCATTTACAAGTAAAAAGACTCTGTCAGTTCTTCAATATGAGCTATTCTAAAAACAATTCTCAGGACTTGTCCTTCAAGAAAGAATTGCAATCCTTACTCAGTAAAATACATAATCTATTGATAAAAATAGACAAAATGGACAACGCACTAGACACTTTTAAAGAAGAGTGTAAAAAAACAGAGGGATCAACTACAAGAGATTGTCTTAAATCAAAAAATTCAGATCATCGGCATCCAAGAATCATAAAATGATATAGACAGAAGAGTTACTGAAGAAAATAAGTGGAATTTCTATTAAAACAAAATACTTCGTTGTTACAGAAATTTGATGATGTTTAGAACAGATATGGGAGAAACAATCATCGCACCTATGGTCTTCCAACAAAAACTGAAGGTAATAACTTCTGAATTTCCTTACAACCTGGATTCCTGACATCCTGAAATTACCTGAATCCCTTTCATTTGGAATCAAAAGAATACACAGGTCCTTAGCAGCTCCCATGTTTTCCTCCAAACCAAACTACAAACCAAGATCTGTAATAGTACGACTTTTTCTCTTCTCAAGACAAACAACTTATTTTAAAGACAGCCAGGTCAAACTCTTCTGTCAGATATCAAGACCACTTAATAAGATTTGACAATGATTATTCCTCTACAAATATTTTGAGAAGAAAATAGTACATTTCTATAATAAAGGAGTTAAAAAAAACTAATTAAAACTCATTTATTATATGCAGCCAGACTTAAAGTTTTTCACCTTGATAGAACAAACACATTTGATACACTAGACTCAACTATTTGTTTTTTAACATCTAACGACATTTTAGAACAATCAGAAGGCATGGATTGCTGCTCCAGTTCAATGAAGAGAAAACTGAGAAAAATGACTAGAAGACTGTTGATGCAAAGAAAAAGAAGAAATTGAAGGACAAGTAAAGCATTTGTCTACTCTTTTCCTTCCTGTGACTAATTTAAATAGTCCTTTTTATTGTACTAATTCCTCAAAGAAGAAGTTCATACTGTTATCACACTTTGAACTGATACTCACCAATGGATCACATGTTCAAATTACAAGCAATGTAAATATATTATTTCCTTTATTGTCGATATATTCTATTATTTAGGTATATTTTCTAGATATTATCACTGTAATATTTGGATTTACAATACATTTACTAAAAAAATAACTAATAATACCAAGCTTTTGTTACTTTTACCTCTCTACAAGACAGTTTAACAAAGATAAACAATTTATATTTATTGGGGCTCTTTAAACATAAGGTTTCTTGTTAAATGCACAGCTGTATACAGTTTGAAGTATATATATATATATATATATATATATATATATATATATATATATATATATATAATATATATATAATATATAAAATATACATATATATATATATAATATACATATATATATATATATATATATATATATATATATATATATATATATATATATCATATCTTTTATATGATTTCATTTTTGAGGAGAACATTAAGGGCGTCTGTTTTTGAAGCTGCAAAAAGTATTAGATGCTTGTTTCCCATTGCTGGTATTGTTTTGTTTGTTAAATGTCAGTACTGCTTCATTTCTTGATATTACTTTTGCATTCTTTTAAATGTATTCATTTAGGTTGGACATGGATGTGGAACTGTATTATGATAATTTATTACCATTATTTATACTGGGTAGTTGCCAGTGACTAAGGGTTTTTCATTTTCCTGACAGGAAAAAGTTGTTTCCTTCACTCTCTGCTCACGCTTTTCAGTTAAAACATTTAAAATGTTAACTTGTATCATTCTTGGCTTCTTGCTAAGATCACAAGCATATAGGAATCTCTTAGCTTTGTTCAACTCTTTTTTTTTTACTATAAACAGTTTTTTTGTAATTTAGACTACTGAATATGTGAACATTCGACAGTCAGCAGTGCAACTCTGTGTTGTTGTATTTCTTGGGGTTAAATGCTGTATACAAACCGTGACTGTTTTTGCCATTCTAAATAGATATTGACCTATTTAGAACAATCCTTAAAATGTTAGTGGGTCTACAGGTCTATCCACTTGAGTTGTATATTCAAAACTGCAAGTTACTCATGACTATTGGTAACTTTGAGAGGCATGCACACTCAATAATATAGCAATAACCCACGCCTGGGTGTGGGTAATGCGGGATTTACCCACGGTTGGCATGGTTTGGTCCTGAGGGCGAAGCCCGAGGGACCAAACAAAGACAACCGTGGGTAAATCCAGCATTACCCACAACCAGAAGTGTTTTATTGCTATTATACTATGACATTATTTAAGAAAAGAAATAATTACTTTTCTTAAATAATGGCATTGTATAATGCCTCTTTGCTGCCCTTCCGCAGCTGTCTGGTATCCGCGGCAGTTCTGATGTACTGCTCATGCCTACGCAGTACATTAGAGCTGTGGCCAAAAGCAACGGAGAAAGCAAGATCTCTGTTGCTTTTTACTGTTTCGCTATGTTAAATGGGTTTAACATAGCGAGACAGCTATAAAATAAGCAACGGAGATGTCTGTTGCTTATTTTAAAGCTGTCTCGCTATGTTAAACCCATTTAACATAGCTGTAAAGCAATGGAGATCTTGCTTTCCATTGCTTTTTAAACCTGTCTTGCTATGTTAAATGGGTTTAACATAGCGAGACAGCTTTAAAATAAGCAAGGGAGATCTCCGTTGCTTATTTTAAAGCTGTCTCGCTATGTTAAACCCATTTAACATAGCGAGACAGGTTTAAAAAAAAAAGCAACGGAGAAAGCAAGATCTCCATTGCTTTTTACACACTGTGTCGCTATGTTAAAGGAGTTTAACATAGCGAGACAGCTTTAAAAAAAGCAACGGAGATCTCCGTTGCTCTTTTTTAAACCTGTCTCGCTATGTTAAACTCTTTTAACATAGCGAGACAGTGTTTTAAAAGAGACTTATACTAATGGAAAAAGTCTGGGCGACCGGACCTTTAACCATTAGTATAAGTTGATTTACAACGTGCACGCTGGCCAATCAGCGTGCATGTTTTGGAATATTAATGGGGGGTCATGGTATAATGTGATTTAAATAATGTTTCCAATCCATAATACTTCAAAATTCAGCATTTACATTACTTGAAACAAACAAAAAAACACACTCTAGTGATTACAGCATTCTATACTTTATTATTTATTTATGCATACTGGGTTTCTTCCATTCTTTCCATGACCTCTTAAAAAATGACAATAGAGATTACATTTCAGAGGAGAGAGGCAACAAACTTTTTGAAGCATGCATTACAAATAAGCAAGAGAAGGTGAAAATAAGTGATACCATCAGCAAAATAAAAATCATGCTACAATAACTTTCTTGAACATAATGGGCAGGATTCACGAAGCCTCCGTGTAAGAGTTATAACTCATACACGGAGGCTGCAGTTAAATGGAGTGATGTCAGCATGCTCTGCATATTAATGAGAGCATGCTGAATCACACTGAAGGCCAACACGGTCCATGTAAGACAGTAGGGGGCATGTCCGTAGGCAGAGCCCTGTAAGTGGACACGCCCCCAGAAGAGGAAAAGTACCCAAAGGAAACACCCACGACAGAGTCCACGGAAATGTGAATAAACAGAACACAACACATGTCCCCACAGACTATGAACAGAAAATAAATATAAATGAACAAGTTATAAGTTTTTTTTTTAAATTGTAAAGATGTTTAACCGTGAGTGCGCTAGTTTGCGCGGGCGTGCCCGTAGTGCAGCTACAGTTAGCAGTCAGTGGGAAAGCATATAAAAACTAAATATGAAAAATAAACCAAGAAGCAATAGCGTAGTGGTAGAGACGCTGGCTGCAGAGCAGGCATTCATGGTTCGAGCCCCCACAACACCAATTTTTTTTTTTGCAAAATAAGCAGGAAACAAGTCCCTGACAAATATGTAGACATAAAACCACAACTTATGTAAAATGTAATGAAATAGTCCATTTATATTGAAGAAATGTGAGGTAACAAAAGAATAAAACATGCCAGATGTGCCCATAGATGAGCTACAGTTTAACAGGGTGAGTGCATCTGACCGTAGATGAGCAGTGGTTTAACTGGTGCAAAATGAGTGCCCGTAGCTGAGCAGTGGTTTAACACACTATATCTATGTGCCCCTAACTGAGCTGAGCATAATATGCGTGCCGATAGCCAAATGAGGCTTAAAGCAGTGTACCCCGTTTGCGCGGAGCTGCGCACCGCGCAAACAAGCTAACCGACGGGCAACGTTGAGCAAGCCGTTTTAAACTGCCTTTACACAGACAGTCCCCTCAGCATGTCTAGACAGTCATGAAAAATAAAAAGCAGTGGCCAGGTTCGAACCCAGGATACTATACACCATAGTCAAGGTACAGAACCACTAAGCCATGACAGCAGTACCTAGAAATGCAATAATAGCTAATATATAGGAGTGAATACAAACTACAGCATGACAATGCAGGTTTACTGAAGTTGATACAATTCCAAAATGGCCAATCACAGATATGTGAGGGAAAACGGACTATATAAGCCCCATAGGCGGGAATACACAGCATAAACGATTGTAGAACAGACCTGCAGGCAGAATGTCAGGAGTAGGAGAGGGTAGTCGCTTTCGAGAACAGAGGTGGGGTGTTGAGGAGTCCAGGTACATGGCCTGGCTCCTTGTCCACAATCATGAGACCCAACTCATGCAGGGCCAGGTCCTCTGGGGAGCATACAGGGCTGAGGCGTGGGAACGGTTGGCTCATGATCTCACCAGTGCCACAGGGATTCCAAGGAATGGTGAGCAGGTCCGTCACCACCATGCGGACCTGAAGAGACGCAAGCAGGACCAACTGAACCTTTGGATCCAGGAGGCCTGGCAAACACCCAACGCCCCACTACTAAGTAACATTTAATTATGTATGTAAAAAATTAAACTAGCTGATATTATGGAGATGTGTATTCCAATATTACTTCATTTATATTAGAGCTGCAGGTGTCCGTTCTGCGAACCGCAGAGCCTATGGTGATAGGTTGGTGCAGTTGCGCCACCAGGCAGGTCAGTAATCCACTACCAGTAACTGTAAAGAAATATAAAAGTATGACAGTCAGCAAAAGAGTGCAGTGTAGTCAGTAAGGAATAAAATCTGCAAGTAACAGTGTGAAAGTGTATGCAAGTATTGCTTGATTACAAGAGTTTTCAGCCTGTAAGTGTAACCTAAACATGAAACTATCCGACATATATTCTGAAATAAAAATGCCCTGCCTGTAAGAAAATAGTACACAACCTGCAGTAGGCTGAAAAGTATAGCTGCAGAAGATGATGAAATCACATGTGTGAAATATATCCCTGTGGAAATACTGAAACATGACAGAAGTGAGACTGCTGGAAAGGATTGTAATAACTACTGTTAAAACATGTCAATAAAGCCTAGAAGTACCATCCTGAATAGTAAAATGAAAGCAAGTGAGAGAGTGTGAGAAAGTGTCATGAATCCAGCAATACAGTAGTAATAACCCCTGAATAAAGTATACTGCAGTCAAGACAGAATGAAATGCATGTGAGATTCAAAACCAAACAGCGAAATATGTTCAAAGTGTTGCTGCATGTGGAATGTGTATCCCAAAATCTGGATATGTTGCTCTCAGTCTGAAATACGCAGATAGGATGATTGTCTGACATACCAAACATCCACACTTGTCTACAGCTATATAAAGCAAAAGTAGCAAGATGATGTAGCTGAACAAAGCTAGATATGAATGTGTATGAAGAACACTAAAATGTATATTGATGTTGCAGTAACAGTCCTATCAGCAAGGTGAAATAGTTATCATATAGGAAACTGTAGTTAGAACAGTAGTGTGTATGTAACTGTAGCTATTAGAAATGTACAGCATATGTATTGTTATTCAAAGGTGTTAATATTACTTTCTTTACCCCACCCTATAACCACATATAACCCATTCCACGTGAAAATGGTATGTGCAATCACAGTTAACACCCCTGGATGTTTGTCCTGTTGGGTCATATATATTTGCATGTCCGTTGATGCATCTGCCCTGTTCATACATCCACACCTGATGGCCCGTTGCCGTCAATTAACCGTGCATGTTGTTGGCCTGTGTATTTCTGTTCAAATTATGCATGTGTTATGCACGCTGTTCAATGGTGTGAATATCTGGGTGTTTGGTTAATGGGAATACTAATGCATGCTGTTACAACTAATTGTGAATGGTATTATATGTCACTAACCCAAACTGTCATGACATAATGCAAAACATAGGACGACAGGGAAGGCGGGTTCCAGCGGACCCACCTCTCCCACCTCAGCTGGCGAGTGCACCTGGCACTAGTGCCGAGTCCGGACCCTCCTCCGGTGGCCCTGTGCCACCTGCGGGTGGAAGCGCTGCAGGGGATGGGGCTCGCCCCCCCTTTGCAAGTGTGGCTGGAGGAGATCCACCACTCACCCTCCGTAGCATCCGGACTGTGGTGCGTAGGGAGATTCGGGACTCTGTCCTTGAGCCCCTACGCCAGCTCGAGGCACGGGTGGCACAACTAACGGGCATGCCTGTTGCCCCGCCTACACAGCCCCCAGCACAGCCCCATCCTGGGCAGTGAAGGAACAGTGGCAACTGCCTATGGGTGGGGATATCAGTTCCACTGTTGCCATCTGTGGGCTCATGGGCTCTGGATATCCAAACCTCCATCCCCATCAATTGTGTAACCCCCCACACGTGTCATACACCGCCCCTGTATGTGTCTTGTTTGTCTTGTCTGTTTACCTACCCAACCTACCTCCCCAGCTGAACCGACTTCCTTCACCTGACATACCACTCTTACCTGAAAAAAAAAAAAAAAAAAAAAAAGGGCACTCTGTACCCACAAAAAAATTACGCCCCATACATAGCTGCCCATTCCGCACACATGTCCGCTGGACATGGAACCTATCAATTACAATTGGCTGTACAACAAGTATTATTGTTGTCCTGACACCTCTTTCAGGGGTGGAAGGTTTCAAATGTCACACCAAATTACATACATATGCACAGCTGTTGCTGATGAAGAAATGGGCAGCTATGGGCCTTACCTACATCCCTCCTGCACATCCCAAGCTTGTTTCCCTACTGTCTTACCCTCTTTGTGACCCCTTTTTCACCACTTTCCTGTCTCCCCATTTTCTTTTCTTTCAAAGAAAATAGCGCGGGTGTGCGCCAGAGTAAGCACTGTTAAGCGGTTGTAACTGGGTGTGCGCGGAGCCAACTGCCAGTGCGCATGCGTGAGCTCCGCGCAAACCAGCGCTAGCCCGGTTACAACTGCTTAAAAGTGCCTTAGTCACTGTGGTTGACAGGTCCTGTACTCAGTTCAAAAGAAAAATAAACTCCCACTGTCAGTCCCGAACCCAGGACCTTGGAAACACTAGTCTGTACAACCTACCACTAAGCCATGACTCTTATACAAAAACATTGTGCTAAAATAAATATAACATGTAAAAGTAGGGATGAATGTAAAGGGAATATAGGATGTGTAGTACACAAAGCATGTCATTTAAAATAAATGTCAAAACTACTGGATTGCCATAATTGTAGTGTGTGAAAAGAAACAGCCATGCTAGTTGGCAGCCTGTAGATAATAAGGTCAGTTAAAGTACATAGATATATGTATGCATATGTACATATATATATATATATATATATATATATATATATATATATATATAAATATATCTATATATAGTTGTAGGAGTCAATGTGCATACACGCTTGCTACAGGGAACATGAGAGAGGAATGGAGAATTGTGAATATACAACACAGCCTGAAGCATGAGAGAGATACTAACCTTTACAGTCACAGAACATTGTCCACAGTATGGTCCCCGCCCTCACAATCTGAAAGGGCAACGCCTATCCCACATACCCTTTTATAGCACTGACCTGAAATCACAGTGAGAACTGCAATCAGTACACAACTGGCTGTATGCAATTAGCAAATGCTGGCTTACAATTGGTGCAGAGGCCATCACATGGACCTATGCAGATACCTACAAAAGCATCCAGTGCTAACACTCCCCACATGCAATACATTCATTGCATTGTCTGTAAGCAGACAGAGGGAGAGCGAGAAGTGAGACAGAGAGAGAGAGAGAGATAGAGAGAGCAAAAAAAAAAAAACAGACACTGTGACTCTGTAACCTGAAGCTGTCAGCACTGACAGTAGCAGCAGCAAGCAGAAGCTGTGGTAACACAACCAGCTGCGACAAACAGAGGTAATGCAAAGTAGCAGGTTAATAGTGTGCATACTGTGAATTCTCCAAATGTGTCATAGGTCTGTATCCATAGGTATGTCCATGTGATATGTTGTGTGTACGTAGTTCCACCAAAAGGGGATGACCATACATCACATGTCAATCTGTTCATAGGCCAGGATCCTGGCAGCATGTGTCTGTGCGTTGGCCCAGCAATGGCTGTAGTGACTGCTTTGAAATGTCAGCCAGGCCCAAAAGTCAGGATCTGCCCATCCCAAAGGCACACTGGCTGGGAACAAGTGTCTGCAGGTACCTGATGTCACTGCATATCCATCCCATACTGCATAATTCCATAGCGTAGCAGACCAGGCCCATCATGCATATGATGTGGTAATTCCCAGGGTCAGTCGAGGTGCCCCCTTAGTGTTGTGGGACCACTGTTGCTGTATGCCACTGTCCAGGTACATATCCTGTAGCACGGCCAAGATAAACTATCAGTGTTACATGCGGTGGTATGTCCTCTCAGAGTGCCGGTAGCACACATCCAGGGGGACCACGAGGTCACAGTGATGCTGTGTGTTCTCCTCTGCTGAGGGCGGCCCTCACCTGGACATGTGTGATGATAGGGAGGTTACATCCAACTGGGATAAATATTTCAAAGGTGGGGGAGAAGGAGGGGGGATATGTGCACCGAACATGCCTGCAGGATTGTTGCCAATATGCGTGTGTTTGGTGAATGTTAAGTAGGTGTGGATTAACACAGAGCATATCTGAGGCATGTGGTCCATATGTGTAACATAACTGAAGAAGGCCTTGTAGTCATCCATAGTGTTTGTGTCCATTTCCCTCCCAGAGTAGGCCATGGCTGTTGTTATGATGGACTGTAGCATAGTACCAGTGCTGACCACAGATGCCTACCCTTAATGTGAATGTGCTCTGTCCTGCAGTAGCCTCCTGCTATTGTTATACAATCTGCCTCTGTCTGGGGTCCACCGGACAGGATGCCTAACCTTTGTGCATAGGGTCTGGGTTAGACATGTGTGTGCAAGTGTCATGCAATCTGCGGCATGTCCGTGGTAAGCATTTGCAAAGGGGTCAGCAGTGTGGCTTGTGGCTTCCACTGGCCCAGTGTGCTGCATGGATACCATCTCAGTCCCAGCAAGTGAATAACTGTCTAATCACATACATATCAAAGTAGTCTACTGTGCTGGTGGTGGTGGTGGGATATGTATATCCAGGCCGAGTAACGTCTGTCCACATCACAGTAGTGGACGGTGTCCCACATACAGTACCTTGGGATGAAGCCCCAGAGTGAGGTTGTGCATTGCACCTGTCAGTGTGTGCTGACCGATGGGGCATGCTACTACGTTGTGTGGAATGTGGCAGGTATTGTTGCACAGGTGTTGGCTGAGCACTGATATCTGGCCATGTACCTGTGTATCCACCACGACACACACACATGCAACATATGGGAGTAGTAGTATATCACTACACATGAGTATCATGTATAGTATGTGTGCCATATATTGCTGACATGGTCTGCTGATATCCTGTCTGTGTTCTCTTCCAGGGAGATGGCGTGACAGCGTAACACCGCCTACTCTGTGGCGGAAGATGAGGAGATCCACCAGAGCCTGGTGCGGGAGTATGACATCCTGTTTTCCCGCACCAGTCAGAATCAGCAGGAGAGGGCCGCACTGTGGCAAGACCTTGTCCGTAGGGTAAATGATATTGGCACGCATAACAAGACATATGAGCAGGTACGACATCACTGCAGTGATTTAATCCGAAGTGTCCGGCAGCGTGCATCAGATATCCACAGGCAACAGGTCGCCACAGGAGGTGGGGTGGCCACACATCCCCCCTCACCTCCTAAGTGTTGTGGCTCCAGCCCCGGAACAACAACAGCAGTACACCTGCATTATGATGGAGGCTGGTTCCACACAGCAGCACGACATGGAGCGTGCAGGTAATATGCCATATGTACACCTGACTGTTCTGTACACTGCATCATATGCAATATCAATGGCACAGATGTGCCCACTGACATTAATCTCATCATTTCTGCAGGTCCCTCCAGGGTTACAGCGAGACAGGCCATCCATGCTGGTGAGTGTGTTTAACATAACCTATAATAGTCCTGATAATGCTAGTAACAGTAGTGTAACTCAGTAGTGCTCTGTGTGTATACTGCAGGGTGTGCATGTGTGCATGTGTGCAGGTGTGTCTGTGCCCATGTGTGCATGTGTGCAGGTGTGCCTGTGTCCACGTGTGCATCTGTGCATGTGTGCCTGTGTCCACATGTGCATGTGTGCATGTGTGCATGTGTGCCTGTGTCCACGTGTGCATGTGTGCATGTGTGCATATGTGCATGTGTGCCTGTGTCCATGTGTGCATGTGTGCATGTGTGCATTTGTGCATGAGTGCAAGTGTACACGTGACCATGTGCGCATGTGTGCATGTGTGCATGTGAACACGTGTGCATGTGTGCATGTGTCCATGTGTGCATGTGTGCATGTGTCCACGTGTGCATGTGTCCACGTGTGCATGTGTGCATGTGTGCCTGTGTGCATGTGTGCATGTGTGCCTGTGTGCATGTGTCCATGTGTGCATGTGTGCATGTGTGTATAAGTGCATCACTGGTAACAATGTCTGGAGACTGTAAACTGTGTTTCCTGTCTTCATCCCACAGGTTCTGGGGCTGCTCTGGTGACCTGCAGCAGGGAACCTGAATCCTGTGCCACGGCTACTGGTAATGATGATATATGTGTAATGGTACAGGAAGGTGTGTCAGGGTCTGCCATTGGTCAGCCAATTGACAGTACACAGCTGTCAACCCCATCTTTGCGCACAGTCATCCTGCCTGTACATCCTTTGTCACCATTGTCCCTAGGTGATGGACAGGATACAGCGGGCATAGACCAGGGTAATGTGGTACCTGTGGCACATGCGTCCCCACACAGCAGCCATGGGCAGGGACCTCCGATGGTACCGCACAGACAGTTGCCCATGGGTTCTGGTGGGAGCATCCATGGGTGTACTGCCTCTGGCCGACATGCCCAAAGAGGTCTGTCAACCTCAGCTATGTTTCGGACTGTCATACAGGCTCAGTCACGTATGGAAAGGTACACCAGACAGGGTCTGAGGGAGCTCAGAGCATGTCGCACAGCCATGACAGACAGTATGCGTGACATTGCGGATGCTATCCGTAACTTCACAGATGTCATAGATAGACATTGTGGGGACATATTACAGCAGTTCCACAACCAGATGTCCATGAGCCAGGGCAATGGTGGGCGTCTGCGGCGTCGACGTGGCCATATGCCGGCAGTGGCAGCAGCTGGCAGTCGGCGCGGACGACAACAGGCTCACGCATGCCCCCATAGTGCCAGCAGCAGCCCCAGCAATGCTGGGTCTGTGCGCCAAGTGGTCCAGCCCCGGCATGTATCCAG
>NC_056728.1:1426472824-1426505324 GCF_019279795.1 Protopterus annectens
ACTACACTTAATAGAATACCCTGCCGAAAAGCAATCGAGAAAACTAAGGTGAATAGACAATATCTATTGGTTTGGTAATTAATAGCTCTGAGATCTAAGGTGGCAGAAGTATAAGCTGTTCTGCCATATTTACCAATGGATGTGCTGTTCTCATCTGTTGGTAAAACATTAGAAGAAGAAAGGAGCTTAAACATCTTTTCACTGGAAAGAGTAATCACAGGTGAATCAGAAGTAGGTGTTTTGTATAAGAAATTAACTGAATCCATCACCTTGTAAAACCTGTCAAGTTTTTTAGGAGTTGGAGTTGAGAGATTAAGGGAAGCAGTTGAGAAGCTATCCAGCAAACCTTTTAAAACAAGAGGAATGGTGGAAAGCTTAGGTAAACCCATTTCCAATAGAGCATAATAAATGTTCAGGTTATCAAACAACTGAGATCTTTCCCATTGAAAACACTACATCACCTTGACAATGATGTCCCCAAAAGAAAGTTCCCCCATAGGGGAATCTGTGGATAAAGTATCTTCATCACCAGAGGCACAGGTCACAAGAGGATGAATATGAGAAGAATGGGTGAAAGAATCATCTCTACCTGAATCCAACTCTTCTTCTTCCTCTGGCTCTTCCCTTTGCCTTTTGAGGGAAGAAAACAAAGAATGAGAAAGAGGAGGAAAGAAAGAAGGTGGTTTTAAAGAACTAACTTATTACAGCTGAGCGTGCTGCCAGGCGTTTCTGCAGTTACCTCCTAGTGCACCTCTAGGTGTAAAATATATCGCTTGTTCATATTTGCATTAATGCCAAAACCATGCTGCATACAAGGTATCAGAATATGTTATCTTGAAGCATACACAATGGCAAACACAACCATGTTGATATCTGACATCTGTCAATGAGTATTTGTTTGAACTGTGAGCTGATAACTTCATTTTTTAAAGGTTCAAGCCACACCCACTGGGGGTTAAAGGTACACTCTCAAAACAGCTGTACTGGAGGGAATGAGTTAATAGTCTTAAAAAAGGTTTGGTGCAAAATCTTGCAGTTCCTGTTGAAGATACATAGTAGATGGGAAGAAACCATAAGTCTACTTTTCTTCTTTGTACATGTGATGTCTGCCCACAACAAACAAGAGGGCTTTGAGTCCTGACATGTCTTAGTCAAGTATCTAGGAACTACTTCCCTAAACAAAGATTTGAGGTATGTTGTTTGATCCTTTTGATATAATAAGATGTGGCTCCCACTTCTTGTCTGGAGTTGGAGACTGGTCAGACATGACTGAAATGGGAGACAGCTGCTCCATATCACCCTCCAACAGGTTCACAACAAAGGGAACAATAGAAGCAGCCAGGCAGTCTGAGATCTTAGCAAGAGAAATGACAGACATGTCTAAGTCTGACTCAGCAGCAGAAGTCTCTAACCTGAATTTCTTTGACTTCTTTGATATCAAAGGGACATCGGCTGTTGAGGACTCAGACATCATCTTACATTTGGAAAGCACTTTAAGCTTCAAAGTTTTAGGCACAAATGCCTAATAGACAATCACTATAACTGTGTTCAGCATCCAGGCAAATCAAATGGTTTGTATGGGGTCTATATCATGTTGTCGAACTCTTAAAAGTTTGAACGTCATATGGTCGGCTTAAACCATTCAGGTAGGTTTTTTCTTGGGTTTATTTTTTTATTACATTTTTGAACTTTTAAAAGTTCGATCATATGGTGTCGACCATGTGACATTCGAACTTTTAAAAGTTCGATTATGTAATATAGATGCTTTGTATGGTGACCTCTGTGAGGAATCTGCCTCCCACAATCACATTTCTCTCTCTTTGGGAACATGTCCAAATCTCATAAAGCAGAAAAAAAAAACAGAAAAGAGGAGGATCCCCAATCAGGATATGTATCTGCCCAATGGCTGATGAAGAGGTACAAATCGTACAGCTAATAGACCAAAGGTGAAGTGATAGCTCAATGCTCATCTGATGTCTCTTGTGTATCTCTGGCTTTGTTAATCTGAGGGTCTATGTCAGATGTATATCAAAAGGGGAGGGCACCCCTAATTTTGTCTGCTGGAGAACATACAGCTATCCTTGGCATAATATCTCCTCAGTTAATAATACTGCAGCAGTGATCAAGGAAGGTCATCTTGCTATCCATCATGCTTGGCAACACTCTTTAAAGCTGTGCTGCCCAGAACATAGGCTTCAAGATTATACAGGAGAAGCAGATGAGAAACAAACTCAAAGGCTTTGTTAAGGCATATCAGCAGTACACTAGTCATAGCCACATCTTCCATATTATTAAAAACAAAAACTATCAGGGAAATAAGAACAGTTAAGGTACTGTTCCCTTTCCTAGAACACCCTTATGAGTTGTGTTAGGCATGAAAGCCAGAGTTAATTAGTGAGCTGCACAGACACAACTTTTTCTGGATTTTCCTGTGTTAAGAACAACTACACATTGAAACTGGAGATGCAAGATGTGTTTGAAAGAAGAGGGATGCATATAGAAAGCTTCCAGAACATTGGAATTTAGCATTTGTGAGGGAAACACTGAAGCTGTATGCAAACAGAATATAAAGGAATGTATTGTAGATTTAGCTTTCCTGAGAAATAGTTTTATGAGTCAAATATTCGGAAGATCAGTTTATCTAGGTTTCTTCCTGCAACAACTTCATTGCATATTAGGAAAACAAAGCCTTTCATCACATCTTTACACTACAAGCCATACTATGAGTAACCACTATTACATAAAATAGTGCTTTCAAAACAAGGCATTTCACAACTGCTGCTGTTCAAAGTTTTCAAACTATTCATTCTGTTCTGCACCTACAAGGTGCATGTCACATCTTTAATAGATTCAATTTTTCAGTCTGACTCATTACAGCAGAAAACAGTGGTCTCTAATGCCAAAACATATTCATACCTGGCATATGTTTAAATACCAGAGCTATGCTGCACTCAGGTTCACTCTACTCCTCTACTTTTCCCATAATTCCCACCCACCCCTACTTAGTTTACTTTTCTGTCCCTGTATCCTATCCTTGTCAGATAATTACCCAATAGTAGAAAATATTAAACTGCAGCCCCACTGCCTAAGCTAAAGATTCCTCAGTCAGTCTCATCCATCTCCTTATCTCCTCCCATTAACACACCACCAGTACATCATCCCAACTCAAACTTCCCACTAATCTGCCCTACTTTTCAAGTGCCAACACCTTCCCTCAGCTCTTCACTTAGTCTTAACTATAACTACTATGCCACTTCCTCCCTAACTTCAACTCCCACTTCCTCTAATATCTGACCCCACTTAGGTTTATAGGTTCATACTAGGCTATCTGCCCTAGGGCATTTATAAGCCTAGACAGAGTGTGTTTGGCTTTCACCACCCATTTTAAATTAATTTTGCTATGCCCTTTTTCGAGGTTAGTATACTGTGCCTCTGTCTAACAGTGACACAGAAGTGATACCCGGGGTAAACCTATGATCTCCCATCCACTCATCAAGATTCCTCTTGAAGAGAGTCAATGAGGGACTCTGCCTAACCTGGACTGGGATTTTATTCCAGAGTGAAGGGAGCCTCTGGGTTATGAATCTGTCCCTCTAGCATGTCCTATTTATTTCAGTGCTGAGGTTCAAGTCTCTCAAGCACGTAGCTTGATGGGATTTGGATTTTCTGAGATGCAGCATATCCATTAATTCTGGGTTGGACATGGCTTTATACGTCAGGCACAGATCGCCTCTGAGCAGGCGGTATGCCACTGAGTAGAGCTGGAGTTTCTTTAACCGGGCAGCATATGGCATCTGTTTGAGCCCTTTGCTCCTCTTGCTGAGGTACTTTTGGGGTCTTTCCAGTTGCTGCAGGTGTCTGGTAAGGTACATCCCAAAAGGGACATTGTACTCAATTATGGGCCTGATGAGGGATGAGTAAAGAGGCACGATGACCTCCCCTGATCTAGATGTGAATCCCTTCATGATTAGGTGGGCTATATAAAATGTTTTTCTAACCACTTTGGCCACGTGGTTGTCAAATGAGAGATTGCTATCAACTTGGGTCCCCAGGTCCCTAATTACTTCTTCTGTACTTAATGGATTACCACCTATGTGGTAATTTGTGGGCACTTTGTTTTTGCCAAAGGGGATGACTATACACTTTTGGCGTTTAGCTTGAGGCCATGGCTCTGGCACCAGTTTTCTGTTTCTATGAGGCCCTTTTGGAGGATGCTTGTGTCAGCTGGAGTGTCGATTATGGCGCCCAGTTTGCAGTCATCTGCAAACTTGGTCAGCCACAGTCCTTCCATGTTGGCCTGTAACTCCGAGAAATATATACCGAACAAGAGAGGTCCTAGGACTGAGCCTTGTGGGATGCCACTTGTAACTGGTTTGGAGTCTGACATGGCTCCAGCAATTCTAACCATGTGGGTTCTGTCCTTGAGCCAGTTTGCAACCCATCTAGTGACATAGGGGTTTATATCTAAGCTGGTTAGCTTATCTATAATGCCCGAGTGGGGTATTGTATTGAAGGCTTTTGCGAGGTCCAGGTAGGCTGTGTGGACCACCTTCCCCTCGTCAATGGCCTTGATGACTGTTTCAAAGAAATCAACCAGGTTTAAGAGGCAGGATCTGCCCTTAACAAAGCCAAACTGGGTAGGATCCAGTGTCTGTAGGTCCCCAATATCTTTATTTATGAGGTCCATGATGATCCTTTCCATAGCTTTGCAGACCAAGCTAGTCAGGCTTATGGGGCGATAGTTTCCAGGATCCGTTGAGGCACCACCTTTGTGGAGAGGGACCACTGTTGCTGTACGCCACTCTTTGGGTGCATATCCTGTAGTAAGGCTGAGATTGAACAGTAGTTTTATGTTTGGGTTTAGCTCTTCTTGGAGTTCATGTAGGATGCAGCCCAGGACACCGTCTGGTCCCATTGATGCTGTGTTTTTTGCTTTGGAGAGGGTGACATCTGAGATGTCAGGGGGGCAGCACTCTGCTGGGATAGATATTTGCCCTTTTGGTGGGGAGGGGGGGGGAGAAGTTTGCGCTGAACCTGTCAGCTAGGATGTTGGCAATATCTGTGGGTTCAGTGTATTTTTTGTCATTTTGGACTAATTCTGAGCATATCAAGGAATTCCCACACAGGTTCCTAACATAACTAAAGAAAGCCTTGTGATTATCCTTAGTGTCCTGGGCAATTTTTCTCTCAAAGCTGACCTTAGACGATTTTATGAGTGCCTGTAGTTTTTTGCAAATACTGATCAGAGATGCCTTCCCTTTTTGGGATTTTGCTCTATCATGTAGTAGCCTCCTCCTTCTATTGTATAGTTTGTTTATGGCTGGGGTCCACCAGACAGGACATCTGCCTTTGGAGGATTGGGACTTGGTTTTATTTGGGATTGTATGATCCATGCATTCCTGAAGGTGTTCATAGAATGCGTTTATAAAGGATTCTGCTGTCTGGGCCATATTTTCCACAGGCCTGGGGGTTTTGAAGGATTCCACCTCGGTTTTGAGGAGTGTGAAATTTGCATTAAGTTTTTCACTGTGGTTTTCAGGGCAGGGGGTGGAGTCGGGATGTGAATATCCAGTGAGATTAGTTTATGGTCTGATCTTACCAATGAGGGATACACTTCTGGTCTGGAGCATAGAGTCCCCATGTTGGTGATGATCAGGTCCAGTATGTTTTCCCCTCTTGTGGGAGTGGTAACAAGTTATTCCATAGCATTTGAGTTTATAAATTCTAGGAACCTTTGGGCTAGGGTGTTGGAGCTAGAGTAATGCTCCCAGTCTATGTTTGGGTAGTTGAAGTCACCCAATATAATGGTGTTTGGAGAGATCATCATATTTTCCAGTGTTCTCAGGAAGGCCGAGTGGGGTTCCTGGGTTTGGGAGGGTGGTCTGTACCAGGCTATAAACTGGAAGGCAGTTTTACCCACTGTTAGTTGCACATGGATAGTCTCTGAAGCTTCGTGCTGTGCCACCAACCTGGAGGTGTGGGTATCTTTGATGAATATTGATACTCACCCTCCTTTTGTGGTTCGGTCCAAGTTTTGGGGCCGAAAAGCATGGTATGAGGTATAACCTGGTAGTGCTGGGGTGCTCTCGGGAGCCTTGAACCAGGTTTCTGTTACTGCACAGATATCGATGTTCTCCATGCTAAGGAGAGTTTTGAGTGCATGCATCTTGAGGTTTAGACTTCTGGCGTTGAGTAGCATTACTCTTAGTTTCTTATCCCTTGTGATACCTATGGAAGTGGGTTTGTCTTTTGAGCCTTGCCTAAAAAAGGTACTATGGGGGTAGCAAGAGCCTTTGCCAATATCCGAAAGCCCAGGGGTGACAGGTGCAAGCCATCCCTAGCGAAGCATTGTGGTTTGTTGAGCATGTCATCCCAGGCTGACAGGCATTGGATCCCCTTTGAATGACACCAAGACTTATGCCAGTTGTTGAAATTGATCATCTTATCTTCATATTGTGGCATCATTCTTGGTGAGGGTAAAATGCTACTCAAGGTCAGGGTCATACTGGCCTGGGCTACATGCTCAGAGAGCTCCTCTATGTCTCTTTTCATGTAGTCCAGGGAGGTACGTCTCAGGTCATTCACACCAGCATGGACAATGACTGAGTCATATTTGTACTTGCCTTGGAGTGACCTGAGTGCTTGTGTTATGTGGCAGATCCTAGCGCCTGACAGACAGCTCACCGTGACCTTCTCTTTGTTCAGCCTGGTGAGCGGGACGTCAGTGTGCCTGACGATAGAGTCACCTATTACAAGTGTATCAGGTGTATTGTTTAGCCTTAAGGGCTGTGACTGTTCGGCACACTGGCTTTGTGAGCTATGTGTTGCACGTGTTTTGTTTTGAGGTAGCGGTTGCTTGGGTGTCTGCTTTGGAGGTCTCTGCTGCTTAGGCAGATTTTTATTTAGAGCCTCTGAGTATGTTTTGTGTGTTTGTGTTTGGTTTGCTGTCGTGGTAGGTCTATGTGAGACTGGAATTGTTGTGAGTGTGGTTTCCTTCTCCTCCTGACTGGTTTCACCAGTACTGAGTTGAAAAGTTCCTCACCAAAAGGATAAAGGGTCTCAAAAATCTGTCTTATGCTGCCCGACTGAAAGAACTTCAGTTATATTCAGTTGCGATTTGATGAACATGCTTCATCTCAAAAAATCTAGATTTAATAGGACTTGCTGGAGGGATAGATTCATCACCCAAAGACTCCTATGCTGTGAGGCAGAGCACCTTGCTGGCCTTGTTCAAGAGGAATCTTGACCAATGGATCAGTGTCACTGCTTGACAGAGGCACAGCAAAATAATGGGCATAGTTTCTCTAGTATGAACCTATGAACCTATGAACCTATGAGAGAGCTTAGCCTCCAGTATGGCTATATGGTTGCATCTCTCACATGTGTTGAAATTTGTTGGGAGGAGGAGAGGGTTGTCTGTGTACATGAGGCAGCTGTAACATTGCCTCAAGATTCCCAGATTCACCAGCTGGACTGGAAGGGAGATTGACAACTGATCTTTTGACATGCTAGAATAGTATTGGGAATTCCTTTATAATTGAAAAAAAAGGGCTAATGGGGAACAAGGTACTCAAGGGGAGTTTGTGAGGGTGTAGTGCTTTTAATTTTTTAGTGCTGACTTATATAATTGCTTTAGTGAGCAAGTGCCAGGTAACTTAAGTGCAATGTGTTACAGGTAACTTAAATGCAAAAATGACAAACAGTAACTTTCTTTCAAGTGAAACAAGGAAATAAGTACAGTAAGCAATGCAGATATCACTAGGGATCCGCAGAAGCGCTGAAAAGCCATGTTTTAGGTGGAATTAGCGTATTAGGGAAATAACAAGCAAACAAACAACAAGCATACAAACAAAGCTAGATTCAGCAGGCCCGGATCTAGTCTATGCCACAGCAAACAAGGTGTACCAATTTCAGTAAGAAACAGTTCAAACATGCAGGCACTATAAGCCTTTAACCAGAAATTCCCAGCTCAGAAGGGCAGAGTCCAGCCTCTCCGCCCACAAGAGTGCAGACCACGAACCTTCTTAATGTAAAATAACTGGCCTGAAGCCCAAGTGCTTAAACCAGAGCTAATATACTTTTAGAATAACAGACACTGAGCCCTCAATCAGCAGTTCCCAACTTAGAAGGATGTAAGCTACCTGTCCTGCCACCACAGTGCAGGCCACAAACCTTCCTAATGTAAAACAACTGGTCTGAAGCCCAAGTGCTTAATCCAAAAGACTTAGAATGATAGCTACACTTTAATCAAGTTACTACCAAGCAGTAATAAATACAATTGAATACTTTAAAGAATGCCTGGATTAGTGCTCAAGTTATACAAACAAAGCTAGATTCAGCAGGCCTGGATCTAGTCTATGCTACAGCAAACAAGGTGTACCAATTTCAGTAAGAAGCAGTTCAAATATGCAGGCACTATAAGCCTTTAACCAGAAATTCCCAGCTCAGAAGGGCAGAGTCCAGCCTCTCCTCCCACAAGAGTGCAGACCACGAACCCTTCTAATGTAAAATAACTGGCCTGAAGCCCAAGTGCTTAAACCAGAATTAATACACGTTTAGAATAACAGACACTGAGCCCTCAATCAGCAGTTCCCAACTTAGAAGGATGTAAGCTACCTGTTCTGCCACCACAGTGCAGACCACAAACCTTCTTAATGTAAAACAACTGGTCTGAAGCCCAAGTGCTTAAACTAAAAGGTTTAGAATGAGATACACCAAGCAGTAATAAATACAATTGAGTACTTTTAAGATGACGCAAAAGCAAAATAAAGTAGGAAGAAACACAAATACAGTAAAAGCAGATAAAAATTGTTTTTTAAACAATAAATATCTTTAATAATAACTTTAAACAATAATATAGTTAACAATAGTTTAATAACTTTAAACAATAATATCTTCCAGTATTCCCCTTCTACAAATACTGCTCCTTTTAGACATTTATCTCCTAACCACATGACTTTCTTTCCAGACCACATCCATCTAAACCATATTCTCTCACTACAAATAGCTGTAATTAGGCCACCACATTTTAATACAGCTAACATATCACACAACCAGCCTACCATAGCTTCCTCACTATACCCCATTGTAACTACATTTCTACAAATATTAAATACTGTCTCCCCAAGTCACCCCCCCCAAAAAAAAGCGGAACACAAAAAAAATGCTAAAAGTCAATCGGCCCCTTATCTACACCCACACTCCACTAGAAATAACTATAAACGGGGTCATTCATTCCAGTCTAGGACCAAATACAATCCCCACTACTTACAAATCAAACCTTAGCACCTTCCCCAGTTCTCATTATGGGCCAAATCATCCTCACTGTGGATCTTTCAAATAAACATTTGAAACATTTGTAATAAAATAGCTGAACTCCATGCATGGATAACCCATTACTCCCCATTGGTAGAGAAACATAGCTAAAGCAAAGTATCAAACATGAAACAATCCTTCCAACAGGCTACAATATCTTAAGAGTAGACAGAGCATAAAAAAGCAGGCAGTGTGGCTGTCATATATAAATATACTCTGCAGCTCACTCTCTCCCCTCTCATCCCCCATGTTTAACTGCTCAGAAAACTTCAGCACTCCTCTGAATAGATCCTCGTAAATCCCTATCCGTTACAGTTATCTATATTACCCCAGAAATAAAATCAGCACTACTGAAGAATTTCTAACCTGACCACTTAAAATATCCTACATGATAAATAAATAAATAATGCTAGGGATGTTAACATTCACTGGCTCTCTATCAGCTGTGACTCTCCCCATAATGCCATAATTCACTCAATTAATTACCTCTCTTACCTACTACATTAAAAATTCTGATAAAGGAACAATAATTGACTGGATATTTACATCCTCCCTTAATAACATATTCTCCTCTTTCCAATGCATCAAGTGACTGTCTCCCACATTAATCATCAGAGCTCCATCTCACCCTAAAACCCCACCACTATAATGAAGTATGTAACCTTTCTCACTTTCAAAAAGATAATTTTATCAACAATCTACAACTCTGTAACTGGCAGCATCTAAAGGACCTCCCTTTTGATGATGCAGTTACAAATGTTACCAGAACTTTTCTTAATATCATAAATAACCTAGCCCCCTCAAAATAAATGCATAAAAGCCATACCAGTCCCCCTCCTCCATTGACCAAATCTGCAAAACAAATAATGAAACACAGGGATAAAACCTGGAAATCCTGGATCATAAACAAAACTCAAGCCAATTTACAAAGATTTTAACAACTTAAAAGTCAAACACACTATCTTATTAAACTAGACAAAGGAAACTACTACACTAAACTACAGATCAAAATCTTTCAAACCCCAGAAACATTTTGGTGCACCACAAACCAAATCCTTGCACCATGATATGCAACACAACTTGAATTGACAGTATCCAAAAGCAGCAGGCCAGAAAATACTCCCATTCTCTTCAGTACGCATTTTCTAAACTCAGTCATGTCTGTAATCAGACATCAAAAGCCTCCCTCCTGTCTGACTAATTCCATCAATACATGTACCTCACACTCTTTCTCTCTACAGCCAGTCTTCACCTTATAGATTTATAGGTTCATAGGAGGTTACTAGGCTAATGGCCCTAGGGCCTTTACAAGCCTAGCCATGTAAAGAACCTGTGCACCCCAACTGACCATAGTTAGATGGTCATTGTTAGCAGAATGAGTCTATGATCAGCACTGACTAATCCTGTCCATAAGGGACAAAGGTGCCACCCCTGGAATGAAATTATGGTCACCCATACAATTGTTAAGGCTGGGCTTAAATAGGGTCATTGAGGAGCTCTGCTTCACATGAAGTGGGAGCTTATTCCAGAGGAGTGGCAATCTCTGGGACATATATTTGTCTCTCAAACATGTTTTGTTAATGGCACAGGCTAGGTTCAGACCCCTGGAGCAACTGACTTTGTCCCATTTGATTTGTGGATATGAGCATTTCCATTAGGGCAGATTCAGAGACTGATTTGTAGGCCAGGCACAGGTAGCCTCTCAGCAGCTTGCATGATACAGAGTCCAGTAGCAGGTCTTTCAGTCTTTTCATGTAAGCCATGTTTTGGAGGCCCTGTATTCTCTTAGTTAGAAAACCATGTGGTCTCTCCAGTTGCTGCAGGTGTCCGGTGAGATACATACAGAAGAGAGCATTATACTCAATTAGTGGTCTTTAAGGTCGAGTACAGCGGAGTTATAACCTCCTTAGTGTTGGATGCTCTTATTTATGAGATGCGCAATGTAGAAGGCTTTCCTTACTACTTTGGCTACATGGTGATCAAAGTTTACATTGCTATCAACCTCTGTACCCAAATCTCACACCATTGGGTTTGAGCTTAAAGGGGTGCTATCTATATCATAATTAGCAGGGGCTACTTCTTTATCAAAGGGAATAATGAGGCATTTTTTTGCATTTAGTTTTAGTCTGCGACTTTGGCACAAGTCATTTGTCTGCATCAGCCCCTTCTGTAATATGTTTACATCATTGGGGGACTCACTGATTGTGCCTACTTTGCAGTAATCTGCAAACTTGGTAAGCCACAGGCCATCTGCTTTCACCTGGACCTCAGAGAAAGAGATTCCAAACAGTAGAGGGCCCAGCAAAGATTCTTGTTGTACCCTACTGGTAACTGGTCTACTGGTGGAGGTGGACTCCCCAACTTTCACAGTTTCAGTTCTGTCAGTGAGCCAGTTAGTTACCCATCTAGTGATGTATGGGTTAATCCCCAGCTGGGAGCTTCTCAATAATCCATGAGTGGGGGATTGTGTCAATAGCCTTGGCTAAATCAAGATAGGTGGCATGTACTGATTTGCCCTCATCCAGGGCTTTGGTAACATTCTCAAAGAAGCCCACCAGGTTTAATAAGCAAAATCTACCTCTGGCAAACCAAACTGGGTCAGGTCAAGAGATTGATGGTCACCTGTGTCATTGTTGATAAGGTCCATGATGATTCTTTCCATCACCTTGCAGATAAGGCTGGTTAGGCTTATGGGTCGATAGTTTCCTGGGTTGGTTGATGGACACCCTTTATGCAAGGGGATTACTGCTGCTGTACTCCACTCTGTGGAACAAAGCCAGTATTCAGGTTATGGTTAAAGAGAGTGCCAAGTGGTTCTGAAAGGTCTTATTTTATTTTGCTTAGTAAGCAACCTGGGATGTTATCTGGTCTGATAGAGGCCATGTTTTTGGTCTTGGAGAGTGCTTGTATGACCTTCTCTTTGTAGATACTCAGTAGAGGACTGGTGTCAGCAATGCTTTGGGGCATGGCTGGTGGGGACGGGGGGGTGAAGTCATTGCCAAATCTGTCAGCGAGCAGGTTGGCAGTTTCCTCAGGTTCAGTGTGAGTGGTACATCCACTACGTTAACTGTCCACTACATTTGGCAATCCCAGCTGTGTGCCAAATGTAGTGGACAGTTTCCTCAAGTTCAGTGTTAGTGGTACTGTCCACTACATTTGGCACACAGCTGGGATGGCCTTATGGTTGTCTTTAGCTATAAATGATAATTTAGTCTTGTAACTAGCTTCAGAGGATTTTAGAAGACATCTGATTTAGTTGTTCAAGCTGTGGAGGGTATTCTTGCTCTGTTCTTAGATATCAGTTTATTTCTATAACTTATTTATACTTACAGTCCACCAACGTGGCTTGTTTTTTTTTTCTTTTAGGAGGACCAGGTTTTAGTTCTGTCAGGTACGGGTGAGTCAATATATTTCTTTAAGTGGCTATAAAGGGCATTTGTATACTGTTCTTCACAGGCGTCATTGGCTATAGTTTGCTTTGGAGAAATTTTTCAGTTTTTTTTTTTGCTCCTGTGGATGTATCAGGTCTGATATTTATTTCAGATGAGACTGATTTATGGTCTGAACTTACCAGGGAGGGCAACACACAGTGGGTAGTGCAGTGACTCATCCCATGTTGATGAGCACTAGTTCAGGTACATTTGAGCCCCTTCTGGGAGTGCAGACTAACTGTTCCAGGGCATGTGAATTAACAATATCCAGGAATCTCAGAGTAATCATGTTTGTGCTCATGTAAGTCACCCAGTCGATGTAAGGATAGTTGAAATCTCTCATGACCAAGGTGTTTGGCTGTATACTGAGCAACTCTAGCAAGTCCATATAGGCAGTGTGCTTCTCCTGGCTTTTGTTGGGAGTCCTGTAGCTAGCAATTATGTGGTAGGGTATTTTACCTAAAGTTATTTGGACCTGGAGTACCTCAAGAGAGTCATACTGTTTTACCAGTCTAGAGGTGTATTAGGATTTAATGAAGATGGATACGCCTACACCTTTTGTTCTTTCATGCTCATTTTGAGGTCTGTGTGAAAGGCATTGTAGCCTTGTATAGATGGGGTGCTCTCTGTGACCTTGAATCAAGTCTCACTGACTGCACAGATGTCAACATCTTCCAAGGTGAAAAGTGTTTCCAGGAAGTGCAGTTTACTGTTTAGGCTCCTAGCATTAAGTAGCATGACCATGAGTCTGTATCTAGTGGATTTCTTTATGTCAGAAGTTTTGTTGTTTTGACATTGCCTGAAAAAGGCACTATGGGTGAGGCAAGCATTTTTGCCAGTATCAAAAACCTTGAGGAGACAGGTGAAGGTCATCTCTGGCGAAGCATCATGGTCTGTCAACCATGTCTTCCCAAGCTGTCAGATACTGGATCTCCCTGAAGTGACACCAGAAGCTAAGCCAAATATTGAAATCAATCATTTTTGTCTGTATTGTGGCATCATCCTAGGTGAAGGTAGAATGCTGCACATAAGCTGAAAGTTCAGTCATGTCTCTCTTCAGGTACTCCAGAGAGGTACGTCTCAAGTCCTTCACTCCAACATGTACTATGACAGAGTCATAATGGTAATTGTTGCTGAGTGAATTGAATGTGTGAGTGTTTTGATGGATCCTGGCACCTGACAGGCAGCCGACCGTGACTTTCTCTTTGTCGTACCTCCATGTGGGTCAGTATTATAAGCACGAAAAGACAAAACTCTCAGCTCACATGAAAAATGCTGGTGTCGAACTTGGTATTGTGGTGGGCTGCACCCCCACCCCCCCTAACTATATGTTCACTCTTATGTGTTTTCACCTTATCTTGTGTGAGTGGAGAGGTGTGTGTGCTGGCAACCTTGTTGATGTCTTGTTTATTGTTACATGACAGGACTGATTCCAGTTTCATGGCGTAGTTACATCTTGCATACTGTATTTGTTTGCTTTAGGAGCAAGTGGTTGTCAGTATACATGAGGCAATTCTTACATTGCCTCAGGATGCTCATGTCAATCAGGCTGGCTGAAGAAATGTTGGGAAATTGACGGTCCATAGCAGCAGGTAATTCTTAAGTAGTAATTTGTGAGAGGGCAAATTAGATCAGCTATTGCTGTGGGATTAACAAGGGAACTTATTCTATAGAAGATCAGGGATGAAAAGTGGGGCAACACTGCTCAGTGCTCGGCTGAGTTGCCTGCAGTGAAGAAGTGTGAAACTGTGTTGCCCGCACAGCAGCAAGGAACCTGGGAGGGTTTCACTGACTAGTGTCTAGGGGAAAAAATAGTTTCTAGGCCTTTGCATCTATACAAGGCACCACTAACCTCTTTTAAGTGGTGCACAGCTATGCACAAAGCAAGGCTTATATACAGATGAAATTAAATAGTTTTAACCTAAGTCTGCCAATAAGAAATCACACAATGATCCTTCCCTCAGCAATCCCCATCTCAAACAAGGCTACAAACACATGCTTCTGCCACAAGGGTGCAGGGGAGTCCTTCTTAATGTAAGATGGCTGGATATGAGTTCAAGTGTATACAAAACAGGCTAGATTCAGCAAGTCTGGATCTAGTCTATGCTAATTAAGAAATATTTCAGTGCACAACAAGTACACTTTTTCTATCCTTTTGAAATGAAGACCCACTATCCTTGCACCTGACTATCTCCAACAAAATATCTAAAACTAGTAGCTAAGGCATCAGCTTACCCAGTATCTATACTCATAATCTGCTCAATAAAAGTCACATGTACCACTGCTCTAGAAAAAAAAAGCTACATCCTACTATTACATAAAAAAGGAACTTACACAGAACTTTGCAACTTCCTCCGTACTCTGTCCTGCCCCCCTCCATCTAAAATTCTTGGAAAATGCATTTACTCCCAGCCCACCCAATACATCATCCAAAATAGCCTCCTGTCCCCTTCCCAGCATGGCTTCCGTACCCATCATAGCACTAAAACTGCCCTCCTACATTTTAGTAATATGATTAAATGTTCAAAAGAACAATGGCAAACTTGCTTCGCTAAAGCCTTCAACATGGTCTCCCACACCATTCTACTACACAAACTCTCAAACCTAGAATTTGACCACTCCTGTGCTGCCTCTAGAGCTATATTTCCAACTGATCTCTAGATGCAAAATGGCACAGAGAACTCTTTCAATTTCTCCCAGTTTCCACAGTATTCTTTAAGGCTTTATTAGAGGCCCCATAAATTTTAACATCTTTATCAATAACCTCATCTTAGAGGCCTCTATATCAGCCACAATAGTACAGTGCAGTGACAACTGCACCCTTATTTGTAGAACCCAAAAGCTAGACAATCTGCAGAAAATCATACCAGAATCCTTCTCCTCTCTTGAAGCCTGGATAATTGACTCTCATCTATTTCCTAACCCAAAAAAACTAAACTCATCCTCTTCACCCCAAGATACTCTCAGCTCCAAAACCCCTCTTTGACAGTCTCAGAAAATAATACCAGATGGAAATTAATCCACAAACTAAATTACTGGGTATCTGCATTGATATCATAAAATTTGATTAACACATCCAACATATAGTAAAGTAAACTCACCAGAAACTGGGCACCCTATATAAAATTAAACAATTCCTCACCAACTCCATCAGAAAACATATAGCCTCCACAAATCTTCTCCCAACTCTTCCCTACTCTGCCCTAATATTCAGTTACTTACAAACCTCACAACTAATAAAGCTTGAACAAAGTAGAATAATTTGCAGAAAACCACTCACACAGGACCCACGGCTGTATAGCACTGAAAGAACTGAACTGACTTGAATTACTTAACTACCTGTCCTACTCCCAACTATTTAGAATTCATAACCTCATCTTCAAACCCACAAAGTGTCCTTGTCTCTCAACCATCATCCAACAATCCACACCCAGTAGTTCCCTATATCCTACTGAAAAACTCTTCCTTCTCATTAGCAAATCCAGCAATGTGGCAGGAGGCATATCTGGAATTCCATTCCTTTCCCATTAAAACTGGGACAGCACCACAAGCCAATCAAACTCAAGCTAAAGTCTTATCTATCTAAGCTCTGGCTCTGCCCATGCATTACCCCTGGATAACCACCATATTTACAGCTGTACAATTACATTAATGACAGGTTCGGACAGGAGTCCTCGTGGACTATGATGTTTGCCAATGACATTGTGATCTGTATAGAGCAGGGAACAGGTGGAGGAGACCCTGGAGAGGTGGAGATATGCTCTAGAGAGGAGAGGGATGAAGGTCAGCTGAACTAAGACAGAATATATGTGTGTGAATGTGAGCGAGGCTAGGGGAATGGTGAGGATACAGGGAGTGGAGTTGGCGAAGGTGGATGAGTTTAAATACTTGGGATCAACAGTTCAGTGTAATGGTGAGTGTGGAAGAGAGGTGAAGAAGAGAGTGTAGGCATTGTGGAGTGAATAGAGGAGTGTCAGGAGTGATTTCTGACAGACAGGTACCCGTAAGAGTGAAAGGGAAGGCCTACAAGAGGGTAGTGAGACCAGCTATCTTATATGGGTTGGAGACAGTGGCATTGACAAAAAGACAGGAGTCAGTGTTGGAGCTGGCAGAGTTAAAGATGTTAAGATTTGCATTGGATGTGACAAGGATGGACAAGATTAGGAATCAGTATATTAGAGGGTCAGCTCAGGTTGGACGGTTTGGAGACAAAGCCAAAGAGGCAAGATTGTGTTGGTTTGGACATGTTCTGAGGAGTGATGCTGAGTATATTGGGAAAAGGATGCTAAAGATAGAGTTCCCAGGTAAGAGGAAAAGAGGCAGGCCTAAGATAAAGTTTATGGATGTGGTGAGAGAGGACATGTAGGTGAGGTGGTTGGTGTGACAGAGCAAGATGCAGAGGACAGGAAGAAATGAAAACAGATGATTTGCTGTGGCGACCCCTGATGGGAACAGCCAAAAGAAGAAGACTGCCTTAATACCCTTGAATACCTTATACCATCACCTCCACTTACCCCTCCTAGTTTCTCTTTCTGCACATACTTTCTGTATTCATCTCTGTAGTATCCTTATAACTCTAATTTACTCAGTTATTAATGTTTGACTTTTACCTCCTCAGCTTTACATATGATCTGTAATATAACTCTGTTTTTCATGTATACTCTGTTTGTTAATTGCACAAGCTGTAACAAGATGTTCTTTTCCTTTCCTGTATGATTTGTATAATACATTTCTTATGTTACTATGTACAAGATTTTTAAGTTAGCATGTATGATAATATCATTATGTACTACTGGAGTTTTTTCCCTGGGCCTCTGCTGAAATTGAGTCTTGCATCCAGTCAAACTTTCCCAGTCAACAAAGCAATCAATCAGTAAATAAATAAATAAACAAGAAAGGCAGAGCCAAGGGCTTGGATGCCTCTGTCACAAGCTGTTAGATGGTGGTATGATTGGTACTATAGAAGAAGTACTAAGTGATTCCTTGAAAATCTTTCTCTGTGAACTTTTAAATAGCCATTTGCTAATTTGCTTTTGAGGCTATCCACATGACATTCAATAAATGTTAGGAACCATAGCAAGAAGCTGTTATGGTCTACACAATAGCTCTTTGCTACAGTTTTAAAAGGAGTTATTATGTATTCATGTTAGAGACTGATCTTACTTCATTGTTTATCCCAAAGACCTTTTTATTGTCCGCAGTTCTAGGAATACAATTTTTTTGGTCAACAACTCTGAGAGGACATCAGGATTTTTTGATTCTTTATTTGTTATCTGGGATGGGGTGCCAAACAGTAGGATTGCCCAGGGCACTCTTTTTAATATAGTTAATGTTCAATAATATTTCTTACCCCTTCACAGATGTACATATATATGCATACAGAAATAAAGGAATGGAAGCCTTGCTGCTGCATACTGATTAAAACGCTTTGTAGCATCACCAGGTCAGTTCAGTCTGTTTTTTATCCACAGTTCTGTCTCTATGGCTCTCCAGTGGTTACCTTCTAGTTGTTATCTCACATTCTGTTTCACAACCTACATTGTTAGGTATGGTCCTACAATGAACCCTTTTAGGCCCATTTTCAGGTTTCTGCATGGTGCTATACTGAGGACCTTGTCATAATTAAGAAACAGCACTACATGATTTCCTACATTAGTTGCCATTGCAACACTATCATAAATCTGTGCCAAATTCAGATAGCATGACATCATTACTGTGAATCCATCCTGATGTTAGTCTGATTGGCATTAGGCAAGAGGTGTTCACCTATTATATATTTTCCTGTTTTCTTCGAGGGAACTATGTAAGACTAACGGGTCTGTAGTTTTTGGTCTCCTTTACTGTCTTCGTCATGTGCAGGAGAACCACTGCACCTTGTTCCAGCCCAGGGAGTTGGCCTGTTTACACACGTAAACAGAACAAGTTTGACAATAGTTCCATTAACTATAGTGCTAAGTATTTCAAGCCTTGTCAAAGGTAATGCATCTAGTCTATGTATTGCCCTCTTAGTTTGACTAGATTTTTCTACTTCTCCCCTTAATTATTTCATATCTGTTCCATTGTTTCGCATATAATCCACATGACACATCACACTGTGGTCATGTTAGCTTTATGGTTAATACTAAGATGAGAAACTTGTTCAGTATTTATCATGATTTCTTGCAACCATGCATCTCATGACATCCTTCTCTTTTAACAGCAAAGCTTCCTCATTTTTTTCTCAAGGCACTGTACCAGAATAAATGATTTTCCTTCCTTTAACCTCTGTACCTATTTCTCTTATCTGGTTCATCCTTATCTCCTCATATGGCTTGCCTGTGATACCTACCCCTTACAACCAATTATATTTACTAGACAGACAATCCACTTGCAAAAGGTGTAAATACATATCAAAACTAGAGACAAAATTCTCATATCCCTCTTCTGTCCAGAATGCCAGTGTTCCTTATCTTACCTCTCAACTGTACATATTTCTGCAGAATGTCCAGATTTTTGCCTCATATTTTTGGTCTGTTTTTCATAAAATTGTGGTTTAATTGCAAATCATTGAGGACTGAAGTCTGAAAATAATGGCACACATTTGAGTTTCAGACTTCATATCCTTCAGAAAATTCATGCTAATGCACAACCTGTTATTCTATCCTCTTTCGCAGTTTATAAGAGCAATATTTAAAAAGTGTCCCTATTTTTAGGTCTTTGTTCCCCCATTATTTGTGCATTTGTCCATATTTCTTGCTCTAACAGGTTGAGAGGTATGTTTCTTATACACCCACACAGCCATGCTACACACCCATAACACCACATTTCAACACTAACATTAAACCTATTTATGCTAAGATACTAAGAAAATCCCTCTGAAAACCTTCTACACCTCACAGAGACTGTACCACAGCACAATCATACCACTTCTGTCAAACTCACTACTGGTTCCATCACAAGCATGTATCACCAAAGTGGTAGCCAGGCCATAGTGATACACATTGTAATGTTCTTTTCATACTGACTTAATAGTTAGATATACTGAGGTTTTACTCACTTGGCTAAGCAAAGACAGCTGTCTTAAATTAATTTGCAATGTTACCAGTTCACTTAGAGCCTTAAACCCCAAATATGCAAGCAACATATTGAGGAGTTAAGGGTGGTAGCTCTCCTAACTCATGTATTCTAATACTTATCAGCAGAGAAGCAGGATACATATTATGCTGGCTTTTTTAAAATGAAAAGGCAATTATATATATTGTATTACTGCTGTATGATATCTTTTTCAGCAGGCAGTGACAGGATAGAAACACCTCTGTGTCTGTTATCAGACACCTAACACCGAATATGTGGTTTGGGGTTTGCTATAGCTCAATTATGCATCTCTTAATCTGAGGCATCTTTGACTAATTAGTCATAATGCTATTATTTGTAAAATAATGGAACATTTAATTGTATAACTTTTAAATAATGGTATCAGTAGCTTACAAATCCTTGACCCAAAACAATGTGGCTTTGTGAAAGGTAAATACCATCTACTTAAGTTGATAGATTTCTTTAAGATGGTCACAGAGGCAATGGATGAAGGCAAGTCTGAAATATCACCTATATAGATCTGACCAAGGTCTTCAGTATTATAGGTTCATAGGTCAGTACTAGGTTATTGGCCCTAGAGCCTATACAAGCCTAGCCATAACATTTCCCCGGATATTTTTCCCAGGAATTTTACTTCCCTGTCATGATCCCTGGGGTGAATTTCCTATCTCCCATCCAGTCATCAAGGTTCCTTTTGAAAAGTGCCAAAGAGGTGCTCTGCTTGACATGTATGGGCAGTCTATTCCAGAGAATGGGGATTCTCTGGGACAGGAATCTATCCCTCCAGCATGTTTTATTCATTGTGATGACCGGGTTTAGATCCCTGGAGTGCGTGGCTCTGAGGGAATAGGACTTCTTTAAGTGTAGCATGTCCAACAACTCTGGGTTTGACATGGCCTTGTATGTTAAGCAGAGATCTCCTCTGAGTAGACGATATGCGACAGGGTATAGCTGGAAGTTTTTTAGACAGTCAGCATAGGGCATCTGCTTTAGCCCTGTGATTCTTTTAGTGAGGTATTTCTGCGGCCTTTCCAACTGTTGCAGATGTCTTGTGAGGTACATACCAAATGGGGCGTTGTACTCTATAATGGGTCTAATGAGGGATGAGTACAGTGGGACAATGACCTCCTTTTTCCTGGATGAAAAGCACTTAATAATGAGATGTGCCACATAGAAGGATTTCCTGACTGTTGTGGTGATGTGTTTATCGAAGGTGAGACCACTGTCCACCTGTGTCCCTAGGTTCCTTATCACACTTTCAGTGTTTAGTGTACTGTCACTTATGTGGTAATTCATGGGTACACGGTTTTCCCAAAGGGGATAACTATACATTTCTTGGCATTGAGCTTGAGCCCATGGCTCTGGCACCAAGCATCTGTCTCTGTAAGGCCCTTTTGCAGGATATCGACATCATTTGGGGATTCGATAATGGCTCCCAGTTTGCAGTCGTCTGCAAACTTTGTCAGCCAGAGTCCCTTGGTGTTGGCCTGTACTTCGGAGAAGTAGATGCCAAACAAGAGTGGTCCTAGGACTGAACCCTAAGGTACTCCACTCATCACTTGTCTGGAGCTAGATTTGGAGTCGGCTACTTTTACAGTGTGGGTTCTGTCAGTAAGCCAGATTGTGACCCATCGAGTGATGTAGGGGTTAATGCCCAGCTTATTAAGTTTATCTATGATCCCAGAGTGGGGAATGGTGTCGATGGCCTTGGCGAGGTCCAGATTGGTAATGTGGACTGTCTTGCCCTTGTCCATGGCTCTAAAGACTGATTTGAAGAAGTCTATCAGGTTGAGGAGACAAGATCTGCCCTTCACGAAACCAAACTGGGTGGGGTCCAGTGTTTGAAGATTGCCAATGTCTTTGTTTATAAGTTCCATGATAATGCGTTCCATGGCTTTGCAGATCAGACTTGTTAGGCTGATGGGACGATAGTTCCCAGGGTCCAAGGTTGACCCCCTTGTGGAGTGGGATAACTGTAATTGTGCACTACTCATTGGGCATGAAGCCTGAGGTGAGGCTATGATTAAACATGACACTGAGGTGAGGTGCCAGTTCATTTTGTAGTTCATGTAGTACACAGCCCATGATGTTGTCTGGTTCCATGGATGCTGTATTCTTAGCTTTGGAGAGTGCAGTTTTTTACCTGTGTGGTCATGATTACCAGCATTTGGCAATCTTTTGGTATTGAGATGAGACCTTTGGGGGGTGAGGGGGGGTGAAACTGGCACTGAAACGATCTGCTAGGATATTGGCAATATCCTTGGCATCAGTATATTTAGTGCCATTTTGTAGCTCAGAGCATATCTGAGTATTGCCATTTAAATTCTTGACATAACTATAGAATGCCTTGTGGTTGTCCTTAGAACCTTTGGCAATCTTATTTTCGTAACTTACTTTGGAGGATTTTATGAGAGACCTCAGCTTCTTACTGAGGCTGATAAGGGAGTTTTTTGTATCCTGGGATTTTCCTTTTTTTTGTAACAGTTTCTTCCTTCTGATGCATAACTTGTTTATGGCAGGGGACCACCAAATTGGCTTCCTTTTTTTGGAGGAGAGCATCTTGGTTCTATTTGGAATAGCACGATTTATGCACGAGTGGATATGCTCATACAGTGCTTTAGTGTAGGATTCGGCAGTCGAACTTTCAGTTCCCATCTGCATGGTTGTCGTGAAGTTTGTCACTTCTGACTTGGGTAGCATGAAGTTGGCTTTGGAGGAGTTTTTTATGGAGGTTTCCCTACTGGGGGATGGTGGTGGGATGTGGATGTCAAGAGTGATTAGCTTATGGTCAGACCTTACCAACGAGGGGGTAACCACTGGTGTGGAGCATCACTCTCCCATGTTGGTAATGACCAGGTCAAGGATATTTGAGCCCCTAGTGGGACTATGGATTAGTTGATCCAGGGCATTGGAATTTATGAATTTCAAGAACCGTTGGGCAAAGGTGTTGGTACCTGAGTAGTTTTCCCAATTAATGGCAGGTTAGTTGAAATCACCCAGTATTAGGAATTTGGTTGTATCTTAATATTTTCCAGTATGTTTAAAAAGGTATACTGAGAATCTTGGGGCATGGTGGGGGATCAGTAACAAGCTACAATTTGGATTGCAGTCTTACCTAGTATTAGTTGCACCTGTAATATTTCAGATGCGTTGTGTTGGGCAACTAGCCTGGAGGTGTAAATATCTTTGGCGAATATGGACACACCACCACCTTTAGTGTTTTGGTCCTGGTTTGGTGGCCGAAAAGTGTGGCAAGAGTTGTAGCCTGGTATTGCAGAGGTGCTCTCTGGAGCATTGAACCAGGTCTCAGTTACTGCACAGAAATCAATGTTCTCCATTTTTAGGAGTGCCTTGAGAGAGTGCATTTTGAGATTTAGACATTTAGCATCGAGTAGCATAACCTTCAGATTTTGCATGTTTTTATCTGTTACAGTGATAGTTTTGTCATTTGAGCCTTGCCTAAAAAAGGCACTATGGAGGTGGCAAGAGCCTTAGCCAGTAACCTGAATCCCAGGGGCAACAGGTGCAGACCATCTATGGCAAAGCATCGTGGCCTGTTGATCATGTCATCCCAGGCAGACAGATACTGGATCCCCTTTGAATGACACCAGAAACTTAGCCAATTGTTGAAGTCAGTCATTTTGTCTTTATACTGTGGTATAATTCTAGGCAAAAGCAGGATGCTATGCAGGGCTAGGGTCATACCTGCCTGGGCCACATGATCTGAGAGCTCTTCCATGTCTCTTTTCATGTAGTCCAGCGAGGTACGTCTCAAGTCATTCACTCCAACATGGACAATGACAGAGTCATATTTGTACTTGTTGTGGAGTGACTTGAGTGCATGCGTTATGTGGTGGATCCTGGCTCCCGGCAGACAGCTGACAGTAATTTTCTCCTTGTCCAGCCTGGTGAGTGGGACATCAGTGTGCCTGACTATGGAGTCACCTATGACTAAGGTGTTGGGTATGTTGTTTTGCTTAGGGGCTGTTGTTGAGTGGCACACTGGTGTTTTGAGCTATGTGTTACTTTGGTTGTGATTGGTGTTTGTTTGCTATCAGCTTCAGAGGTCCTTGTTGCTTGAGCAGGTTAATGTTAAGGGCCTTCGCATATGTGGGTTTAGTGTTTCTATGTGTGGGTGTTTGTGATGTGGTTTTGAAGGTCTATGTGTTACCTGAGGTATAGTGCAGGTGTTAATCTTCTCCTCTTGACTGTCTAGCACAATCTTGGCTGGAGAGAGCTTTGCTTCTAGTTTGGCTATGTAAGTGCATCTCTCGCAGGTTGTAGTGTTGGGTGGTAGGAGGAGAGAGTTGTCTGTGTACATGAGGCAATTGCTGCATTGCCCCAGTATGTCCAGGTTCACCAGGTGGACTACAGAAATCACCAGAAGCTGACCCTTGGACATGCCTGGTTCGGTGATTCTTTTGTAGAGTACAAGAGCTGTTTTCCCTTACCTTGGCAAGGTACTTTGCAATTATAGGCTGTTTCGTGCCTACCATTACTTTCGCCTTATTTACAAGGAGAGTTGAGTGCTTTTATCAGTTTTAGGTCTTCCTAGTGATTTCCTGCAGCTTATAGATCAAGTGCTAGTTACTGGGATTCAGATTTTAGTGCTACTAATGAGAAACCGTCTAGTTCAAAGGGAAAATTTGAAGAGCAGACTTTCTGGCACTGGGAATAGATTAACCTTAGCCCCACGGTGCTGTGTGATGCACAAAATCACGTAAACACTCATTTTTAAGCCAGAAAGTTGAAAGGGATAGAAATCAGCCCCAAATGGCCAATAAAATTACACTTTCAGAGCTGGAAACCACTCCTCTAGTATTAGATAGGCTGTATAATGCTTACTACTCTCACTAGTAAGCAGTAGGACCTTCCTCTACCACAGCAAGGTCTGGAATAGTTCTGAATACAGAAACTGAAGTCCTGAAACCAGCAAAGCCTGGGATATGGACTATACTAGTTACAAAAGGTGGGAAACGAGCAAACAAGATAGTATTTTTTTTTTTTTTTGGTTAAAACTGGCCAAGAAATGCAAAAATACAGTAAATAAGCACAGAAAAGGCTATTGCACTCGAGTGTGTAGCCCTAAACAGTAAATGCAATTTAAAACTATGCAGAAATTAGCAATTTATCTTTTACAATTAAGCAAGGCAAATGCACAAACTGAAAAATGATTTAAAGGCAGGAATAACAGTAGAATAAGTAGCTAGTCTACTTTAAAAGTTTTCTTGAGAAGTGCAGTTAAAAAAAGAGATCAAAAACAGCAGAAATCAGGCAGTTTAAGCCAAAAGTACTTGCAGTTAGCACAAAAAGTCTCTCTCTCTCATTTCTGGTGCTGTAATAGTCTGCAGGACACCCAAACAGGATCTGCTGATCTGAAACAAGTGCAAACACACACTTTTAAGCTAGAAAGTTGAAAGGGATAGAAATCATCCCCAAATGGCCAAGAAAATTACACTTTCAGAGCTAGAAACCACTCTAGCGTTAGATAGGCAGTACAATGCTTGCTACTCTCACTAGTAAGCAGTAGGACCTCCCTCTACCACAACAAGGTCTGGAATATCTCTGAATACAGAAACTGAAGTCCTGAAACCAGCAAAGCCTGAGATCTGGACTATCATCATCATCATCTTCTTTAGGCTGTTCCTGTTAGGGGTCGCCACAGCGGATCACCTGTTTCCATTTCTTCCTGTCCTCTGCATCTTGCTCTGTCACACCAACCACCTGCATGTCCTCTCTCACCACATCCATAAACCTTATCTTAGGCCTTCCTCTTTTCCTGTTACCTGGTAGCTTAATCCTTAGCAACTTTTTCCCAATATACTCCGCATCCCTTCTCAGCACATGTCCAAACCAACGTAATCTTGCCTCTCTGGCTTTGTCTCCATACCTTCCAACCTGGGCTGACCCTCTAATATACTTATTCCTAATCCTGTCCACCCTCGTCATACCCAGTGCAAATCTTAACATCTTTAACTCTGACACATCCGGCTCAAACTCCTGCCTTTTTGTCAATGCCACTGTCTCCAACCCATATAACATAGCTGGTCTCACTACCCTCTTGTAGACCTTCCCTTTCACTCTTACAGGTACTCGTCTGTCACAAATCACTCCTGACGCTCTTCTCCACCCACTCCATCCTGCCTGTACTCTCTTCTTCACCTCTTGTCCACACTCACCATTACTCTGAACTATTGATTTAAACTCATCCACCTTCGCCACCTCTACTCCTTGCATCCTCACCATTCCTCTATCCTCTCTCTCATTCACACACATATATTCTGTCTTAGTCCTGCTGACCTTCATTCCTCTTCTCTCTAGAGTATATCTTCATCTCTCCAGGGTCTCCTCCATCTGTTCCCTACTCTCACTACAGATCACAATGTCATCTGCAAACATCAAAGTCCATGGGGACCCCTGTCTGATCTCGTCTGTCAACCTGGCCATCACCATTGCAAATAAGAAAGGGCTCAGATCTGATCCTTGATGTAACCCCACCTCCACCTTAAACGCATCTGTCACTCCCACCGCAGACCTCACTGCTGTCACACTACCCTTGTACATATCCTGTACCACCCTTACATACTTCTCTGACACTCCTGACTTCCTCATACAATACCACAACTCCTCTCTAGGCACCCTGTCATATGCTTTCTCCAAGTCTACAATAACACAATGCAACTCCTTCTGACATTCTCTGTACTTCTCCATCAACACTCTCAGAGCAAACATCGCATCTGTAGTGCTCTTTCCCGGCATGAAACCATACTGCTGTTCACTAATCATCACATCCCTTCTTAACCTATCTTCCACTACTCTTTCCCATAACTTCATGCTGTGACTGATCAATTTAATCCCTCTGTAGTTACTACAGCTCTGCAGATCACCCTTATTCTTAAACATCAGTACCAAAACACTTTTTTTCCATTCCTCAGGCATCCTCTCACTTTCCAAGATTTCATTAAACAATCTGGTTAAAAACTCCACTGCCATTTCACCTAAACACCTCCATGCTTCCACAGGTATGTCATCTGGGCCAACAGCCTTTCCATTCTTTATCCTCTTCATAGCTATCTTTACTTCCTCCTTGCTAATCCATTGTACTTCAAGATTCACTATCCCTGCATCATCCAACCTTCTCTCCCCCTCATTCTCTTCATTCATCAAACCCTCAAAGTACTCTTTCCATCTCCTCAACACACTCTCCTCGCTTGCGAGTATGTTTCCCTCATTATCCTTTATCACCTTTACCTGCTGCACATCTTTCCTAGCTCGGTCCCTCTGTCTAGCCAATCGGTACAGGTCCTTTTCTCCCTCCTTAGTGTCCAACCTTTCATACAACACTTCATATGCCTTATCCTTAGCCTTCGCCACCTCTCTCTTTGCCATGCACCTCATCTCCTTATACTCCTGTCTACTTGATCTGGACTATACTAGTTAAAAAAGGTGGGAAACGAGCAAACAAGATAGTATTTTGGGGGGGGGGGGTTTGTTTGTTTTTGGTTAAAACAGGATAAGAACTGCAAAAATACAGTAAATAAGCACAGAAAAGGCTATAATTCCAGCATTATGTAAAATCTGTGACAGCTGAATGAAAATTGAATGGAATTGTTATGGATATACAATGCAGAATATCTTTCAGTATAGCTGTATTGTCACCAGGGGGGACATAACAAACATTAATACAATTTTTTTTTATAATTGTTTAATTTCAGGAAAGTTATAAGAAGTGCTGCTGAACTGAATTTCGATATTGGTTTATTGTAAGTGGGAAATGTGGTACCTGTTGGGAAATATTAAAGCAATACCACAACCTTTCCCTTTTATATGGCCATTAAAGATAATATTATAGCTGGGAGGTTTAATTTTGGAGCAGTTTTGTTATGTTTGAGCCAAGTTTCAGTTACACTGAGAATATCCAGTTTATGCTGGGTAATCCAGTCATGTAGTTCAGTAAAGAGAAGCTGACACATAAAACACACACTCAGGTCACTCCACAACAAGTATAAGTATGACTGTCATTGTCCATGTGGGTGTGAATGACCTGAGATGCACTTCCATGGACTACATGAAAAGAGACACTGTGGAGCGCTTGGATTATGTGGCCCAGGCACGTATGACCCTAGCCCTGAGCATTATCCTACCATCACCCAGAATGATACTGCAGTACAAACGAAAAATGATTGACTTCAACAACTTGCCAAGTTTCTGGTGTCATTCAAAGGGGATCCAGTATCTGTCTGCTTGAAATGACATGATTGACAGACCTCGATGCTTTGCCTGAGATGGCCTGCATCTCTCACCCCTGGGTTTCCAGGTACTGGCCAAGGCTCCTGCCACCCCTATAGTGCCTTTTTTTAGACAGTGTTCCAAAAACCAAATTACCACCGTAACAGCTATAAATAAATGCAATCTGAGGGTCATGCTGCTCAATGCTAGAAGTCTAAATCTCAAGATGCACTCACTCGAAGCACTCCTCAAAATGGAAAACATCGACATTTGTGCTGTAATGAAGACCTGGCGGTCAGGCTATAACTCATTCCACACCTTTCGGCCCAAAAACATGAACCAAAGCTCAAAAGGTGGTGGTGTCTCATATTCATAAAGGATATGCACAACTCCAGACTATTACCCCAGCATAACACATTTGAGATACTTCAGGTACAACTAACATTGGGTAAGACAGTGATCCAGGTCATAGCCTGCTATAGGTCCCTAACCATGTCCCTAGACTCTCACTCCACATTCCTAAGCGCCCTGGAATCTATCAAGGTCCATCCCAACACTCTCCTCCTAGGAGACTTCAACTACCCCTTCATCAACTGGGAAAACTACTCAAGCACCAATACGCTGGCCCAGCACTTCCTGGAATTCATCAATTCCATTGCCCTGGACCAGCACATTCTAAACCCCACTAGAGAAAGCAACATCTTTGACCTGGTTATTACTAACATGGGCGACCATTGCTATACACCAGTAGTCAATCCCTCCCTGTTCAGATCCCACCATAAACTAATCACCATGAATGAAAATCCACATCTCACCCACACCCCCCGCAAAGGTAACCACCTTGAAAAACTTCTCCAAAGCTGACTCTGGGCTCCTAAAAACAGAGGTGGTTAACTTCACGGCACCCATGCCAATGGAAAATAGCTGCATGGCAGATGAATCATACACCAATGCACTGTACAAACATGTACATGAATGCATGGAACTAGCCATACCCAACAGAACCAAGACACTCTCCTCCAAAAAAAGTAAGCCAATCTGGTGGTCCCCTGCCATTAATAAACTCTACAACAGAAGGAAGAAACTGTTGCAAAAAAGGTGAAGTCCCAAAACTGGAAAAACTCCCTTATTAGCCTTAACAAAAAATTGAGATCTCTCATCAAATCATCTAAAGCCAGCCATGAAGGTAGAATTGCAGCAGACACTACAAACAATAACAAAGCCTTCTATAGTTATATCAAGAACTTCCACGGCAATACCCAGATTTGCTCTGAGTTACTGCACAACGGTACCTCCTATACTGAGCCAACAGATATTGCCAACATACTGGCGACAGATTCAGTGCCAACTTTACCCCTCTCTCCCCCCTCCAAAAGACCAATCACAGTACCAGAAGAATGCCAGGCACCCAGCATTACTGCAGCACAGGTTAAAGCTGCATTGTCCGAGGCCAAGAATACAGCTTCCATGGATCCCGATAACATCCCTGACTGTGTTCTACATGAACTACAGAGCAAACTGACACCACATCTGTGTGCCCTGTTCAGTCACAGCCTCACCTTAGGCTTTGTCCTTACTGAATGGCACACTGCTACAGTCATCCCTTTCCATAATGGGGGACTGACTACATACTCTGAGAATTATTGCCCCATTAGCCTGATGAGTCTGATATGTAAAGCTATGGACCGCATCATCATAGACCTGATTAACAAAGATATAGGAAATCTCCAAACTCTAGACCCCATGCAATTTGGCTTTGTGAAAGGGAGATCATACCTGCTCAACCTGATTGACTTCTTTGAGCCAGTCACCAGGGCTGTGGATGAAGGTAAAGCAGTGCATTCAGTCTACCTCGATCTGGCCAAGGCCTTTGATACCATTCCTCACTTGGGAATTACTGATAAACTCACCAAACTAGGCATCAACCCCTATATCACTAGGTGGGTTGAAAACTGGCTCACAGATAGAACACACAGTGTGAAAGCAGCAGACTCCAAGTCAGACTGCCAACCAGTCATGAGTGGATTCCCGCAGGCATTGGTCCAGGGTCCTCTCCTGTTCGGCATCTACTTCTCAGAAGTCCATGCCAACACAAAGTGGCTCTGGCTGATCACATTCACAGATGACTTCAAGCTGGGAGCCCTTATTAACTCTCCAAATGATGCAGACATCCTACAGAAAGGCCTCACTGATACCAATGACTGGTGTCAAAACCATGGCCTTAAGCTTAACACCAAAAAAATGTGTTGTCATCCCCTTTGGTAAAAACAAAGTTCCCACTAATTAGCACATCGATGGCAGCCCACTGAACACTAAAGGCGTTATAAGAGATCTGGGGATGCAGGTTGACAGCAACCTCTCTTTCAACCACCACATTGCCACTGTGGTCAGAAAGTCCTTCTATGTGGCACATCTCATTACCAAGGGTTTTGCATCCAGGAAGAAAGAAGTCATCGTCTCTCTCTCTCTCTCCTCTTCCTTCATTAGACCAGTCATCGAGTATAATGCCCCATTTGGCATGTGCCTCACTAGACACCTGCAACAGCCGAAGAGGCCACAGAAGTACCTCACAAAGAGGATTCTAGGCATTAAACACATGTCCTACATGGACAGACTCAAAAGACTCCAGCTATTCTATGTCTCATATCACCTACTTAGAGGTAATCTCTGCTTGAATTACAAAGTCATGCCTGACCCAGCTATGTTAGAAATGTTACACCTAATGAAATCCCAATTCCTCCATACCACACACTCCAGAGACCTCTACCTCATTACCACAATCAACAGAAAATGTTGGAGGGACAGGTTCCTCACCCAGAGACTGCCCATGCTCTGGAATAGACTTCCCATATACGTCAAGCAAAGCACCTCGCTGTCCCTCTTCAAGAGAAATCTTGATAAGTGGATGGATAAAAGAAAGTTCACCTCAAGGATCACGCCAGTGGCTCTACTTGATAGTGGCACTGGGAACTAACGTTGGGTGGCACAAAGCCAGGGCACCTCTATGGGCTAGGCTTGTAAAGGCTCCAGGGCCATTAGATAAGTACACACCTATAAACCTATACCTATGAACCTATGAGCGTAGTGGGCTTCTACCTTCAGCTCACATTATAACAGAGAGTAATCAGGTTATAGCCAACATAAAGCAATCCGTAAAGAGGTACAAATTACAGTAGGTTTTGCAGAAACCTTTGAACAACACATACTCAATGTCATAAAAAATAACACATATTAAACTAGGAAAGTTATACAGGCACAAACACTTCATGAGCAAACCTACCAGAATAACAATCACTAATACCTTCTTACTTCCTTCCCTCCTGTATGGATCCCCTATTTTCACCAAACTCCATACACCCCAAAAAAACAAGCTTCAATCTTACTATCACAAAATCGTGAAATTTGTCATAGGCACATCATACCATTCACACCATTGCTAAGTTCTTTATGAATTAAACTGGCTTGAATTCCCCTGTTACTTTCACTCTGTACAACCATCTCCAGCACACAAAGTAATAACTGAAAAATATCCTACAGACCTATACTCCAAACAGATCTCTCCATTCCACAGATAAACTGGTTTTAACAGTATATGAACCCAGTAAAAGAATTGGACATAGCCTCTACTCCTGCAGCATCACAAAACTCTGGAATGCCTTACCTTCAAATATTACTGTACTAGACTCCTTTAGGAAGTTTAAGCTTACACTAAAAAATGACCTCTTCAATACCCATATCTGCCCTTGCTGTACAACTAAACACTAGCATACTAGCCATCTTATAACTATTTCTGCACACAGACTCTCTCTTCCTGACTTTCCTCCTTTCATCCCTCATTCTATTTCCTTTCTCCCCTCTATCTTTCCTGCTATCCAGCTCCTTGAATCTTTCTCTGATCTGTACTGCCTTTACCAGCTGCTGTTTTCCTCACTAGTATATTCTTCACACTTTAAAGTAACTAACCCCGCCCGCTCCTCCTCATCTACCTCCTCCCTCTGCTTTTTTTGGCATAACCCATATACTTTATTATATTTATATATATATATATATATATATATATATATATATATATATGTGTGTGTGTGTGTGTGTGTGTGTGTGTGTGTGTGTGTGTGTGTGTGTGTGTGTCTATATATATATATATATATATATATATATATATATATATATATATGTGTGTGTGAACCTATATCCACCATTTTTAACATATCTCTGCTTTCTTCACCACTGTGTTCTACTCTTGCTTCTCTCCCAAAAGTATTTATAGTTGTTTCCCTTATTTCCTTTCTTATAATACAAACATTATTCTCTGTACTACCCTACTTATGTATGATTCTGTGATCTTTCTTTTTCTACTCTGACCCCTAAGCAATTTTATTACTTAGTAGTCATCTCTATTCATAGGTCTTCAAACTATATTTTAGGAATTCTTACATCTCAAATTATATGCA
>NC_056728.1:1426510324-1426797824 GCF_019279795.1 Protopterus annectens
ATTCTGGAGAAAAGCACTTTACCCAGCTGGGAAAGAGGAACAGCTGCTATTACCTCCTTGAACCAGCATATAGTTTAAAACAAGAACAAATATAGGAGTCTGGTCTAGTGGATGAGGAAGAAATCCCTAGAAAGGAGGGAGATCTTCTCACTGTCAGCAACCTAGCTGGATCACCTTCAAGACCCATTTGTCTGAAATAATCTGTTCTAAAGAGAAAAGTGGAGATTTAGACTTTCTGGAAGAATTAAGGGACTTTCACAGTGGGAAGAGAGGGGGGAATCCCTCCATATAGTCATTCAGACTTAACTGTTTTTTTTTTTTTGGGGGGGGGCAGATTTCTTTTTGAAACATCCCTAGCATGCATTTTAAAAATCTGCTTACCAGTATTCTGCTGAGGCTGTTTTGTATTTTTTACCAAAGTTGGATGAAGGCATAGAAAATCCCTTGGAGAATGTAGAGAAAAGGGATGAATAGTCTGAGAGATTCCCTAAATCAACTTATGTTTTGATAACCTTTACCCCAAATGATCCAAAAACTAAATCTCTATCCAAGGGAAAATTCAAAATTTCATTTTTCTCATTTTCTGGGAGGTTCTGAGAAAGCAGCCAGATAAACCTCCATCTTACAGATGTCAGAGCAAATCTGTAACACTGTTTTCCATGTTAAGAACCTCAGTCAGCCACATTAGCTGATTCAGATGAAGCTAGTATTGGCTTCACTAACACAAAGTTATGTTCCCAAGGATGTGCCACAGGATTTCGCTGAGGCCTTTTAAACAGAACCCTTTTCAAAAACAGTTTTGATGTGAGTCTGCACTGAAAGAGGGGGATCCATGGGCAGACATGCTGAAATTACCAAGAGAAGAACATTGATAGAGAAGTAAGACAGGCCATAGGATGGTAATTTACCCAAAATTGTAAAACCAGAGAAACACTAGCCCTGAATGAGTGATAGTTATTTTGCTGGCACCAACTAGAAAACCTTTTCCATTTTCTAATAAATGATTTTCTAGTAGGAGGCTTTCTTGTCTCCATTAGCACCTGTTGCGCATTCTCAGTAAACAGGTGCCTAAAAGGAATTAAGACCCTATCATCCAGGCAGTAAATTGCAGTTGTTTGAGGTTAGAATGTATCAAACACCCCTTGTTTTGCATGAGTAAATCCAGTCTGTGAGTAAGCTTGTCATAATTTCCCAAGGCCAATTCCAGAAGAAGAGAGAACCGCTGTTGTCTGGGCCAGAAGGGAATCACCACAGTGATCTTGTGGTATTCCTTCTGAATCTTCATATGTAGCCTGGTTATTAGTTGAAAGGGTGGAAAGGTATACAGGAGCATTTCTGTTCAAGGAAAGGAAAAGGCATTTGTCTTCCAGATCTTCTTGCATGGAGTTCTGGAGAATAATTTTGACAGCTGATTGTTCAGACAGTAGGCAAATAGGTCTTCATAATTGGTAACATCTCTTTTATGTTTATGTGTCTTGGTTTGTCTTTTTTGTCCCAAAGACTCTGCACTTTGTATCCACTGGAACTGCTCCCCTGTCAAAGTCAAAGGCACATGTTGATTGCTTTGAAACAGGAAGATTGAATAGGAGACCTGGATTCTGAGAAATTTGATGTCTCTACTACATGATCTCCCTTTCTACAACCCCCAGGATTGAAATTTGAAAAGACAATGGGAGTTGATGCTGGGACTAAAGATATTTGAGATACCATTCTATGTTTCTCCTGTGGAGTCTTGCAATCAGTATCACCAATATCATGGAGGCCATGAGACTCAAAATCCTTAGGTAATCCCTGGCTGAGACTGCAGTCTGAGTTGAAAATCCCCTGAATAGATATAAGTATACATCTATTTTTTTTCCTGTAGAAGAAAAGCTCTTTGAATTGAGTTATCTCACAGGCACCCCAGAAAAACAATCCCGTGCAAGGGAGTCTGAAGAGACTTTTGAATTTCTTTTGGAATCCCAGTCTGTGAAAGAGGTCTCTTACTTGAGAGAGAGAGAGAAAATAATTCCTGACACTGAAAAAAGACTCCACAAAGATAAGCCAGTCATCTAAATATGGAAAAATGTGGTATACCCTGTAGCCTGCAATGAGCTATAAGTGGAGCAAGACACAATGTGAACACTCTTGGTGTAGTGAGTGGTCCAAATGGTAAGGTATAGAACTGATAATGTGATCTAGATACACAAAACCTTAAAAAAACACCGGAAATCTGAATGATGATATGCCTGTTTTGAATCCAAGGTTACTAAAAAAAACTCATATAAGGAAGAAGGGATAACAGGTTGTGAAGTGATAACATTTTGAACTTGAACATTATCTTAAACCAGTTTAGGAAAGAAAGATCCAGAAATGGTCTCCATGAATTTTCATTATTTGGCATAAGAAACATTCTGGAGAAAAGCACTTTACCCAGCTGGGAAAGAGGAACAGCTGCTATTATCTCCTTGAACCAGCATATAGTTTAAAACAAGAACAAATATAGGAGTCTGGTCTAGTGGATGAGGAAGAAATCCCTAGAAAGGAGGGAGATCTTCTCACTGTCAGCAACCTAGCTGGATCACCTTCAAGACCCATTTGTCTGAAATAATCTGTTCTAAAGAGAAAAGTGGAGATTTAGCATTTCTGGTAGAATTAAGGGACTTCCACAGTGGGAAGAGAGAGGGGAATCCCTCTATATAGGCATTCAGACTTAACTGTTTTTTTTTTTTTGGGGGGGGGCAGATTTATTTTTGAAACATCCCTAGCATGTATTTTAAAAATCTGCTTACCAGTATTCTGCTGAGGCTGTTTTGTGTTTTTTTACCAAAGTTGGATGAAGGCATAGAAAATCCCTTGAAGAATGTAGAGAAAAAGGGCTGAATAGTCTGAGAGATTCCCTAAATCAACTTATGTTTTGATAACCTTTACCCCAAATGATCCAAAAACTAAATCTCTATCCAAGGGAAAATTCAAAATTTCATTTTTCTCATTTTCTGGGAGGTTCTGAGAAAGCAGCCAGATAAACCTCCATCTTACAGATGTCAGAGCAAATCTGTAACACTGTTTTCCATGTTAAGAACCTCAGTCAGCCACATTAGCTGATTCAGATGAAGCTAGTATTGGCTTCACTAACACAAAGTTATGTTCCCAAGGATGTGCCACAGGATTTCGCTGAGGCCTTTTAAACAGAACCCTTTTCAAAAACAGTTTTGATGTGAGTCTGCACTGAAAGAGAGGGATCTATGGGCAGACATGCTGAAATTACCAAGAGAAGAACATTGATAGAGAAGTAAGACAGGCCATAGGATGGTAATTTAATCAAAATTGTAAAACCAGAGAAACACTAGCCCTGAATGGGTGATAGTTATTTTGCTGGCACTAACTAGAAAACCATTTCCATTTGCTAATAAATTATTTTCTAGTAGCAGGCTTTCTTGTCTCCATTAGCAGCTGTTGCACATTCTCAGTAAACAGGTGCCTAAAAGGAATTAAGACCCTATCATCCAGGCAGTAAATTGCAGTTGTTTGAGGTTAGAATGTATTAAACACCCCTTGTCTTGCATGAGTAAATCCAGTCTGTGAGTAAGCTTGTCATAATTTCCCAAGGCCAATTCCAGAAGAAGAGAGAACCGCTGTTGTCTGGGCCAGAAGGGAATCACCACAGTGATCTTGTGGTATTCCTTCTGAATCTTCATATGTAGCCTAGTTATTAGTTGAAAGGGTGGAAAGGTATACAGGAACATTCTTGTTCAAGGAAAGGAAAAGGCATTTGTCTTCCAAATCTTCTTGCATGGAGTTCTGGAGAATAATTTTGACAGCTGATTGTTCAGACAGTAGGCAAATAGGTCTTCATAAGTGGTAACATATCTTTTATGTTTATGTGTCTTGGTTTTCTTTTTCGTCCCAAAGACTCTGAACTTTGTACCCACTGGTACTGCTCCCGAGTCAAAGTCCAAGGCACATGTTGATTGCTTTGAAACAGGAAGATTGAATGGAGACCTGGATTCTGAGAAATTTGATGTCTCCACTACATGGTCTCCCTGTCTACAACCCCCAGGATTGAAATTTGAAAAGACAATGGGAGTTGATGCTGGGACTAAAGATATTTGAGATACAATTGTATGTTTCTCATGTGGAGTCTTGCAATCAGTATCACCAATATCATGGAGGCCATGAGACTCAAAATCCTTAGGTAATCCCTGGCTGAGACTGCAGTCTGAGTTGAAAATCCCCTGAATAGATATAAGTATACATCTATTTTTTTTCCTGTAGAAGAAAAGCTCTTTGAATTGAGTTATCTCACAGGCACCCCAGAAAAACAATCCCGTGCAAGGGAGTCAGAAGAGACTTTTGAATTTCTTTTGGAATCCCAGTCTGTGAAAGAGGTCTCTTACTTGAGAGAGAGAGAAAGTGATTCCTGACACTGAAAAAAGACTCCACAAAGATAAGCCAGTCATCTAAATATGGAAAAATGTGGTATACCCTGTAGCCTGCAATGAGCTATAAGTGGAGCAAGACACACTGTGAACACTCTTGGTGTAGTGAGTGGTCCAAATGGTAAGGTATAGAACTGATAATGTGATCTAGATACACAAAACCTTAAAAAAACACCTGAAATCTGAATGATGATATGCATGTTTTGAATCCAAGGTTACTAAAAAAACTCATATAAGGAAGAAGGGATAACAGGTTGTGAAGTGATAACATTTTGAACTTGAACATTATCTTAAACCGGTTTAGGAAAGAAAGATCCAGAAATAGTCTCCATGAATTTTCATTATTTGGCATAAGAAACATTCTGGAGAAAAGCACTTCACCTACCTGGGAAAGAGGAGCAGCTGCTATTACCTCCTTGAACCAGCATATAGTTTAAAACAAGAAGAAATATAGGAGTCTGGTCTGGTGGATGAGGAGGAAATCCCTAGAAAGGAGGGAGATCTTCTCACTGTCAGCAACCTAGCTGGATCACCTTCAAGACCCATTTGTCTGAAATAATCTGTTCTAAAGAGAAAAGTGGAGATCTAGATTTTCTGGAAGAAATAAGGGACTGCCACAGTGGGAAGATAGAGGGGAATCCCTCTATATAGTCATTCAGACTTAACTGTTTTTTTTTGGGGGGGGGCAGATTTATTTTTGAAACATCCCTAGCATGCATTTTAAAAATATGCTTACCAGTATTCTGCTGAGGCTGTTTTGTGTTTTTTTTTTTTACCAAAGTTGGATGAAGGCATAGAAAATCCTTTGGAGAATGTAAAGAAAAATGGCTGAATAGTCTGAGAGATTCCCTAAATCAGCTTACTGCTGTCATCCTATGTTTTGATAACCTTTACCCCAAATGATCCAAAAACTAAATCTCTATCCAAGGGAAAATTCAAAATTTCATTTTTCTCATTTTCTGGGAGGTTCTGAGAAAGCAGCCAGATAAACCTCCATAAAACATTGCCTTTGGCAGCAAATCTGTAAGTAGTATCTACAGAGTCAATAAAAACATTTCAAATAATGAGTACTGACTTAAGAAATAGAAGAAACTAGATTACATAAAACAGATTTTTCCTCACAAGAGGAAATTGAAGCTAAAACATTCCTCATCCATAATTAGGATAAACTCCAACATATCAGTCTGACAGTTTAAAATTCTAAAAAAATCAAACTGTAGAAGCATACACTTTTTTCCCCAAACTTATCCAATGCCTTCCTATCTTCCTCATAAGGAGGTAGTCTGTAATTCAGAAAATGTTTTGCAGCAGCTGAATTTACTAGAGCTGTAGCAGCTGGGTCAGGTCTATGATTGGTATATAAATACTTGAAAGACTTATGAATTTTATACAATCTATCTGCTTTCTTAGGGGCAAGAGGTTGAGTCTTAGGGAACCCGCAAGCTGTGACATACATATCCACCAAGGCTGACAGCACTGTAGGAATAAGTGAAGGTTCTGGGAATTCCAGTTGTAACAATTCATAATATCTCTTAGGGACTGAGAATCCTCAGTATTCCCCAATGAAAACATTGTTTTTCCTGGAAATAGTCACAAAAATAAGATTCCATACATTTATGGAACTATAGGTTGTATAAAAAAATTATAAAGTCAAGGAAATCAAAAATACTAAAGTCATTGTTTGTAAATTGTAAATTACATTAGACTCAAACTTGAGTGTGGAATAACAATATAGAAACCTTATAAGAAAACAGGGATGAATAAATTGGAAGGAGTACAACTGATATATATCACGGGCGTCCATGGATGTGAAAATTTAAGTTATTATGAAAGACTAAAATATCTGAACTTATACATTGTCTCTTTAGATATTTAAGAGGAAACCTTATTCAGGTATAAAGGGCATTCAGAGATAACTACCTGTGGGAATTTTTTTTAATTCTTTTTATTTGGTTTTAAAATAATAAATAAACAAATCAATTATAAAACAAGTAAATAACTATTATATAGGTCTACATTTGATCGACACATTAAAGTTTTACATCAACAATTAGTGTTTTTCAATCAAGTCTTTAAGTTTAAGCCAAAATTTATATGAATGTATAATATAAGAAGTTCTCATCTTTATAGTATGCAATTCACTGCTGATAATTTTTGATATACTAATAAATTGAACACTAGAGGGGTGTAACTTTACTTTTCCAGATTTTCATAATTACTTTTCTGGGTATAGCAGGAATAGACCAAAGAGGAGGTACTTGGGTTTTTGGAATTAGATCATAGATCAGAGCATTAAATAAAGCTAAAGATTTAGAAATGTTACAAATATCTGACCACAGAGCTTGAATGAAGTTATTAATTTCTTTCATAAACGGTGAGATGACTTCACATTCATATACCATATGTGTCCAGTCAGCTATTGTTTCAGAATCACATCTCCAGCATTTAATTCTATTTGATTTATATATAAGTGTAATTTTGTTAGGAGTGACAAAAGCTTTGTGCAACAATTTCCAAGTGAAAATGGTCCAGTATAATGAAGATGTAGTTTTATCTGCAGATTTTAATATTCTTTTCTTGTATTCTTCAAAGAAGTCTTCATTTTTCTTTTTTGCAGAGTGATTCCAACAGGAATTGTCTAAAACTGTGAAATATAACTTAAGAAGGTACTTACTTATTATCACAACCACATTTTAGTACTCGCAGAAATTGCAATGTTTCTGCGAAACGAGGTCTGCTAAGCTATGAACCGTTATTTTTGTTGTTAAATATGCCAGCTTTAGTGTTTTCCAGGAATAGAGTGTACTAATAGGACGTGATTTGCTTTGAGCAAGAATGAAGAAGTGTTTCATTGGTGGAAAGGCTTAAAAGATGTTTTTATGTGTTAGAGAAGACTGAATGCATGTTGTATATTAAAACGTATTATTGCAACCACATTTCAGCACCTTCATTAAAAGGCAACCGGCCCATTTCAATTCTGGTTAGGTGTACACACTGCAAGGGGTGATTGCTATGTTTGGGATGTGTGTGTGTGTGTGTGTGTGTGTGTGTGTGTGTGTGTGTGTGTGTGTGTGTGTGTGTGTGTGTGTGTGTGTGCACGCGCGCGCGTGTGTGTGTGTGTTTGTGTGTGTGTGTGTGTGTGTGTGTGTGTGTGTGTGTGTGTGTGTGTGTGTGTGTGTGTGTGTGTGTGAATCATTCAGCATGTGCAGCACCTGTTAGTAGTACTGTAAGTGGCTGCTGTGGCAACACAATTTGACATGCACTGGACTATCCGTCTGAGATGGGATAACCATTTAACACCCCTGGCCAAGGAATCTGGATGGGGAGAAAGGCATCACTCCTTGGGAATCACTGTCCCAATAGTCAGAATTTCTTGCAAGCACCTTTATTTGGGAGGGTTACTGACCCTGAGAAGTCACACTGAATATTTCTGACCAACCTCCCTTTGCTGAGGTTGTCATCAGCAAGGCAGTATTTGTGTTGCAGGGTGACACAGTGGAGTTCACCAAAATAATGACACATGCCTAACACGAGTCCAACATTTGAAATTTTTTCCTCTCCCCATGCCTCAAACCGTCAGGGACACATCACTACTTAGTTGCATACACACCCCTTTAAAGCTTAACAAACCCATTTTCTGGGAAACACAACAAAGTATGCCAGTTCTGAAATGTGGTTGTGATAATACGTAAGTACCCTTAAGAATTTTATAAATCTGTGACAGATCTTATTTTTCATTGCATTATTATTATTTATTAAGAATTCCAATAATTTGGGGAACAATTTCTTATCTAGGTTAAACATCTTATTAATCTCTGTGTTCACAGTCTCAAAATATTTGTAAAATTAACCAATTCTCAGAATCTTGATTGTATTTGGATCTTAAATTATATATATCAGTACCATTTAAGAACTGATGCCCATAAATTAAGTTACTTTGTTGTTTTAATACTAGAATTTGTTGAAGTTATGAGATTCTAAGCAATCATTTGTATATGTAATTGGAAACATAAAAAATATTAAGTCTTTAATACAATGGTTAGAATATCTGAACTTTTGGGAAGAAGAAATTATGTTATTTAAATAGGGAATTTGAGAAGAGAGTGTAATTCCATTTACACAAAAATCTTTTAATAACCAGATAAAACTATTAGGGACTATTTGTTTATGATTGGTTGTGATATATTTATTATTTACTAATAACATTTCTTGATGTGTTTGTTTTCATTTTCAGTCATAAGATGAATTTAATATAGAACAATAAATCCTGCCAAAATCTGGGTAAACGCTCAAGTCTCGCTCAAAAAGTATATAATATGTCACAAAGTCCACAGACGAGAGCGAAGCAGAGTATCAACGTATCAAAGCTGTTTATTAAGATACAAATGTAAAACCAAACTGCAGGTCAGATAAGTGCTTTCACTCAAAGTATGAGCTTCATCAGATCACAATGACCAAAGAATAAAATCACTTATATAGACTAACAGTAATTAATTGATTAATCAATAACTCAATAAATCAATTAACACAAAGACTGATACATAAAATACTGGTCTACACATCCGATCCTATGGTAAAAAGACTGAACACCTCAAAAAAGCATACATATCAACAACATCAAATATGAACATATGTGAAACTAGGAATAAAATCATATAGTTAAAAACCTGATATACTTATGTGTGAGTCCTGTATAAAATCTAGATGCATGTAAAACAATGCTATAAATACAAGATATAACTACATATGCTATAAAACTATACATGACATACAAGCAAAAACAAATATATAAATATATATATATACAAGCCTACTAGTTCATATAGGCATACATGTATATTAGATGATCCCTCAAGAGACAAATATATATGTAACAACATAATATATCTAAAACTTAGTATTCCTACGTTTCTTAAGTATCGGTTTAATTGAAGCCCTCTCATTCAAACCAACACCTCTGTCGGCTCTTAACCTGATGATCCACTTGCTTTCCCTACTCTCAGTGTGGTTCCTAATGTCACCTTTCCTGATATTAGGACTGACAGTCTCAAGTACTCTAAATAGGAAAGTATGCTCACTCCCACAATGCATGACATGCTTGGCTAAAGCACTGTGTATGGATCCCTTCCTTATATGGTAGACATGTTCACGTATCCTTTCCTTGAATCTCTGATTCATTTTCCCAACGTAGAAGGCCCTACAGATTTGACACACTGCCAGATAGACTATATGTGCAGTATTACAGTCAGCTTCTACATACGTATTAAATACAGTACCTAAATCTGGATGTAGAAAACGGGTGCTAGTGTCTATCAAACCACAGTAATTACACTCCCTACATGGTTTGGTAGAGGTGACATTAACTGTAGGTACATGTTTCCTAGGATAACAAAGCATCCTTCTCAAATTAAATTTATTCCTGAAGAGGAACTGGGGTCTTATTCCAACCACCTTCTTGATGTTATCATCTGTGCAGAGAATAGGCCAATGTTTAGTCATTATATTTCTAATGGCCGGATAATCAGTTGTGTAAGGTATAGAAATCCTAACACTTGATCCACGATCAACTGGACTACTTTCATAAAAAGTCATCTTGGTTCCAAAATAAGGGGCTGCTTTATCTAGCCTAAGTTCTTTAATATTCATGAGGTTGGTATCGACCTCTTGAGGACTATAACCATGATCAAGGAATCTTTGCTTTAGGTCAACAACCTCGGTGTTGAAACCTGATTCAGTGGCATTCAATCTCGAGGTCCTCATCCCTTGCCCTTTAATAATATTTCTAAAGATGTGTTCTGGATGCATACTTGTACGCATCAACAGAGTATTATGATGGCACTCCTTACGAAATACACCTGTGTTAATCAGGCCACTGGCAAGTTTCTCTATGTACAAGTCTAGAAACTCAATTCTGGTACTAGAATATTTCATGGTAAACTTCAAGAAGTCTGTTAATTGATTAAGCATATTGTGGAATAGATTCAACCCCTCTAAAGTCCCTCTCCATAGAATAAAAACGTCATCGACAAAACGTTGATAGAATGCTACCTTTTGTTCAAACTCATCCGTCTTAAATAGTACTTCATGTTCCCATTGCGCCAAAAACATGTTAGCATAACTATTGGCGTAAGGGGTCCCCATAGCAACACCCCCCTGTTGTTGAAAAAAATGTGTCTTGGAATATAAAAATATTATTCTCTGGGATCAATTCTAAGAAATATGTCAGCAGATCAATATGTACTCTAGAGTAATCACTAAAGCTTGAAAGATATTCAGAAATATATATAATACCTAGCTCATTTGGTAAAACAGTGAACAAAGACTGTATGTCAAAGGTGGCAAACATTAAATTATCTGTGTCACTTATATTACCTAAGCATTCATAAAGATCTAAAAGGAAATGCTTAGAATCCCTAAGTACTGTTTGATTGTGATCTAGGATTGGACGTAGATGTTTCTCAACGTACACAGACAAATGCTCAGTAACCCAGCCCTGTCCAGCTAACAATAGGTCTCATCGGAGGGTTACTCATATCTTTGTGTATCTTAGGAAGTCCCTGAATTATAGGGACTAATGGTGTTTTTATCAACAGATAGTCATATAGCTCTTGACTAATAATGTTTCCTTTGAACATATCTAATAATGTGTCTGACACATGCATGATAGTATCATATACTAGTATCATATACAACACACTTATAGAACTGATCAGTTAATAAAGTGTGCATAGCACCATAATACTGATCCCTATCCATTAGAACAATCTGACCACCTTTGTCGGCTGGCCTTATCACTAAAGATTGTGTTGTTTGTAATTGTCGAAGACTTTCTCTTTCTAGTGGGGTCAGGTTCCCTTTTCTTCTATGAGTAGTAGTATTAAAATAATCATACAGTGCATCCTCTGTTAACTGCATATATGCCTCTACCAGGGGGTGTGGCGGAGGAACAAAATTACTCAAATTCTTAAACCTCAATGGTCTCTCAGATCTATCTGTATGACCAGCATCTAAACCCTCAGTATCTGTGTACAGCAATTTAAGCATTAAATTACGACAAAACAGTCTCATATCAATAACAGTATCTGTAAAGTTGCTATGACTGCTCGGGATGAAATTAAGGCCTTTATTCAAGAGATTCACATCTTGTGATGTTAAAGTATAATTGGAAATGTTACAAATAAGTGAGTGGGTACTGACTTGAGATGTCGGAGCAGTAGAGGTCAAGACAACGGATCCTAGTTTAACTTGTTCCTCCACATCTTCTTGATGGTTTGATGTGGTAGGAACTCGTCCAACATCTTCCGTTTCTGTCGACCTCTGCTCAAAGACCTGCCCCTCCTCAACCCTTTCTCTTTCCATACAGGTAACGGAAAAGGGATGTCACCATCCTTACCTACCACTTTATTTAAAACGCTAGAAGCATTCTTGGACTTGACAATACCATCGTTAACTGGAATATTACTCAAAGAACCCTTATTCATAATCTGTACCGCTGGGTACAGATTCGTAGGATTTGTCTCATCTATCTCTTTATTTCCTATTACTTGTTGAATAGCTCTAACAGAGCTCTCATCATTTATTTCTTCTACATGTGTTATACTAATAACATCATCAGTATCGCTGGATAGTACAACATTCCTTGCTTCAGCAGGTACATAATTAGGTGTATTACTAAATCTAGCTCTATTCCTATGAGGAACAGTCCTAACTTCTTTGTCATTCAGTGAAACATTATGTAAAACTTCATGTTCACCACTAACAGTCACTCGCTTGTTAACATCAGCATGTGTATTATCATTCAAAACCTTATCTTTAATAGGAATAACGTTGTTCTGTCCATGCCTAGGCCAAACGAATATGTGGCCTAATTTAAAGTCCTTGAGGTCTCTAGAAATCTTATTTTTCTTTTGTTGGAGCAACTTACGCTCCAGAGCTGAGACTCCATCAAGGAGACTTTCAAAAAGAGGCTGGACTACAGAGTTCGAAAACGTGTCAAAAATAGATTGTTCTTGCTTTCTAATGCTCTCCGTGAGGGCTGTCTCCTCATGGCTGAAAAAGTCAATAAGCAGCCTCAAATGTTGCCTGCTTACCTCTAAATTGATGCGCTGCCATTTAGCTAGCAGCTCCGGACTTTGACAATTGTTGAAGTAGCATACAATTGAATATCAGGGAATCCTATTCCACCATTATTCCAACCATTTCTGTGCCAGTCAAAGGACATTTTTGGTTTATTAGGGTGCCAAAATCTGCAAGAATGTTTGGTGTTATTAAAAATAGCAGAGAATCATCAAAGTACATTGTAGATTCTTTACAAATGAGAAGTTCACTAATTGGTTCTCTGAGAGAGTAGCTGATGCATGAAATAGATTACCAAACTACATGAAAGCAAGCACTAGTTTAGATATTTTTAAGAACAGCCTGGTCACTTATTACGGGAACAACTGTTTTGATATATTGGCAGACTAGAAGGGTATTATTGCCTGTGCTTGAAATATTTGTATGTATGTATGTATATTCTCCTCAGAATATGAGTCAGAAACCTAATGTTTCTGTCCCTTTACAATCCCCTCTAGATTCAACATCTTGAACCTCCTCAAGGAAAGATGAAGCCATTTTCCTTTTACCAGAAACTAACTTATAACATGTGTCAAGCCCAAAACATATATCTTGTCCAAAGAAACTTGCTCAGGACTAGAAATGTGTTTGGCTTTCTGTTTCTTTTTGAAAGGGATATCTGAAGAAACAAACCTAGGACTGTATCCAACAGCTTCTTCAGGACTGGACACTAAATTTTGATTAAGCAGGTACACATGTCTCTGCCCCTTTTCCCAACTCTCCCTTGCTCACCGAGGAGGATTGCAACAGCTGCAGAGGATGTGGCTAACCTCCAGCCCATGATGGCTATATGGTCAGCACCAGAAGATATCCAAAGAAAAAAGGCAAGTCATCTGAGAAACCAGATGTTGCCACAGTGGAGTCACCCACCTGTAGCTGTGGTAAATTACCAGCCTGCTGTGATGACAAAGGTTGCTTTACAATGTTTATCTTTTTGTAGGTGGAAGAAGGTGTAACCTATGAACTGGAAGATTGCTCCATGGTCAAGCCAAAAATGATGCTTATTTCCTTAGGAAGCTTAGTAGCAATATTTGGTATAAAAAATAGAATGTGGCATAAAAGTCACTTTTCCTTGTTAAAATACAGTAAAAAAACAATTTAAACACTTTTCTCAGCCCCCCCCCAAAATAGTTTCTTCATAGAAGAAGTAGCTTTAAACAACTGTAAACAAATTTTTATTATTATTTTTTTTTATTTTACATTTGTTAACCGGGCTAGTCCAGCTGGATTCATGTCCATTTTCAGTGGAGGCCCGAGGAGAAAAGCTCCGCTACAATACTAAATAAACATATTAAAAAGACTAGTATATTTTTAAAATATTTAGAATTAAGCTAAAGTAAAATGAAACATAAAAAGGACAAAGGTATGATAGAGGAAACAACCAAATTGAAACTACTGCAGTTAAGTATGGCATAAAGCTACATTTCTAGCATGGACTGAGATTAAGTTAATGTTACATACACAGTTGTAATATAAGGAAGGTTAAAGAATAAGTTCTTATTGTGAGTGAAAAAAGAGCAGTCAAGTTAGGAAAGGATGTTAATTTGCTAGAGAGAGGGAGTAAGAAGAACTGGGTTTAGAGGGAAAAGATAGTAAGGGAATAAAGGAAAGGAAAAGAAAGAAGAAGAAAAAGGATTAGTCAGGGGTATGGCAAGAGCATAGCCAGTGGTTTGAAAGGAATAGTTTTAGGTTAGTTTTGAACAGTGGGAGAGATGTAAGGGAAGTAAGGTCATTTGGTAGTTGGTTCCATATTTTACCCACTGAGTTGGAAAATAAGGTGTCACCTGCTAAGTTTTTGGATGATGTAGTATGAATCAATATTTTGTTGGATGAGCGTAGGCTGCTCAGATTGTTGTAGGGCTTAATTAGGGTGGAGAGCATAGGAGTGTTATCGGGGTGGTAAAGGGCGTTGTGGGCAATAGTAAGTTGGTTGAAGGTTATTAGTTGAGGTAGTTCTAGCCAGCCTAGTTTTTTTAGGTTTAGACAGTGGTGAGTCCTATATGGAGAGTTTTGGGCAAATCTGGCAATATTGTTATAGGCTGTGGATAGTTTGTTGAGATTATATTTGGAGAGATTAGTATAAATAGAGGAAGCATATAGTAGGGTAGATATTAAGTGGGTTCTAGCTATAGTAGTTCTTGCTTCAGGAGTGAGGAAAGTTTTGATTCTGTAGAGAGAACCTAGTTTTCTGTTAGTAGATTTGATTGTAGCGTTTATGTGGTTATCAAATTTCAGTTGATTGTCAATTGTAATACCTAAGAGTTTGGTGGTAGGTTCTGGACTGATAAGGGTACCATTATTGGATGTAAGTGTGAAATTTAGGGAGGGAGACAAATGAGTGGGTGTAAAAAGTAGGAGTTTGGTTTTCTTAGGGTTGAGGAGGAGACAATGGTTAGAGAACCAATGCTCAATAGTTGTGAAGGTCTTTTGTGTAATAGAATGGAGTTCAGATTGTGTTGAGGCAGAGCAGATAATGGTGGTGTCATCTGCATATTGAATGCAAGTTGATAGAGGGTGGCTAGATGGAGGTTGTTAATAAAAATGGAGAACAGAAGAGGGCCTAGAATAGACCCCTGTGGAACCCCTATAGAGGTGGGAAGGAGGTCAGAGAGATGGTTATGCCAGAGCACGGCCTGTTTTCGGTTATCTAGGTAGGATATGAACCACTGTATGGCAGGACTGTCAAGAGAGAGATTTTAAACGATGGAGGAGCAGTTGGTGATTGACCATGTCAAATGCTTTTGACAGGTCAACAAAGAATGCTGAGGAGAGAGTATTTTTATTGCGGTTGGTGTTGATAGAGTCAATGAAGGATAGTAAGGCTGTGGAAGTACTATGGAATGGCCGAAAGCCATGTTGACAGTTAGCTAGGAGGTTATGCTGTAATAGGTGATTTAGTAGCTGCTTGTGGATACATTTCTCCATTATTTTTGCAAGAGGGGATAGTAATGCTATAGGGCAGAAGTTGGAGTATTCCAGAGAGTCTCCACCTTTAAAGAGAGGGATAATATGTGAGATTTTCCAGATAGATGGAACTACACCTTCTTCAATGGTCCTATTAATAAGTATGGAAATGGGGTAGGCAATGGCTTTTGCACCTAGTTGGAGGTATTCAGGCGGGAGGTTGTCAGCTGAGGGGGTGGAAGGTTTTAGTTTCTGAAGCAAGGATGAGATATAAGAGGTTGGTATAGGTTTGAGATGGAATGGGGGTGGAGTGGGGCTGGGGGTAGGGAGTTTGGAGGTATCAGGGCATTGTTGGTTTGCTAGTTTAAGTATAGTTGAGGTGAAGAAAGTGTTGAAGGCATTGGCAGTTTGTAATGGGCAGTCAGGGGTAGAGCCTAGTGGATTTGGTGTGGCCATTTTGCCAGGGGACATTAGCATATTAATAGCAGACCAAAATTTTTTAGGTTGATGAAGGGATGATTGTTGTAGCTGAGTGTAGAAGTTCTTTTTGTCTTGCAGGATAGCTTTTTTAGTGATGTTTCTTTTTTGCCTAAAAGCTAGCTGATCAGTTGTGTTTTTAGAGGTTCGCCATTAAGCTATAAAGTAAAAAAAAAAGTGAGCTTCTGTTTAAATTAAGTCAAAGAAACACTTTTCCCTAGTTCAAAAGTATGTTTTAGAATAACTTTTTTATTGTTTAAAGTTACTTGTTTAATGTGCAAGGTTTTTTCCTAAGGAACGTATGTGCCCATCAATGGAAGAGTATTAACCTACAGTTGATCCTTGAATAGCCACTAAAAAGTGTTGTTCTCTGTTTCAGGAAGGTTTTGAAGAGTTTTTGCCCAAATTTGACTTTTAGTTAGCCCAACCTGAGCTGACTAACGGTTTGGGTATGTGGAAGGTACCCTGAAGCTTTGGAAAATATCTGGCTGTTATATATGCAGGATATAAACCATATAGTGAAAAATACTCTATCAGTAAGCAATATGATGAACATCTAGTCTTGCATCCATCTAATGACACTAAGACATTATTTAGCCAACACATGACATAGTGTTTTGAGGGAAAATGGGGTGATATAGTTGTTGACATATTAACTTCAGTTCAAGGGAACCTATACAGAGACTGCAACAGCTTTCTCTAATTCACTTGCCATCACTTTGTACCCATCTAGCATCCAATGCACAGATGTCTTTCACAAAGACACAGTAATCTGTTCTCCTATCAATACTTTGGCAAGTAATATATGGCAAGATACCAAAATCAGACAAAGTGTGAAAGACAGCAATACTTGGGAGACTAGCATAATTGTTAAGGTGCTTACCTTAAAGACACCAGGTGCAGGGTTTGATACTAACATAGAGTCATTGGTTAGTGATATAACAAATTGAGACCACAATAAACCATTTCAAAATGTTTCCCACCTTTAATGTGGGAATTCCACATTCCATCAATGGAAGAGTATTAACCTACAGTTGATCCTTGAATAGCCACTAAGAAGTGTTGTTCTCTGTTTCAGGAAGGTTTTGAAGAGTTTTTGCCCAAATCTGACTTTTAGTTAGCCCAACCTGAGCTGACTAACGGTTTGGGTATGTGGAAGGTACCCTGAAGCTTTGGAAAATATCTGGCTGTTATATATGCAGGATATAAACCATATAGTGAAAAATATTCTATCAGTAAGCAATATGATGAACATCTAGTCTTGCATCCATCTAATGACACTAAGACATTATTTAGCCAACACATGACATAGTGTTTTGAGGGAAAATGGGGTGCTATAGTTGTTGACATATTAACTTCAGTTCAAGGGAACCTATACAGAGACTGCAACAGCTTTCTCTAATTCACTTGCCATCACTTTGTACCCATCTAGCATCCAATGCACAGATGTCTTTCACAAAGACACAGTAATCTGTTCTCCTATCAATACTTTGGCAAGTAATATATGGCAAGATACCAAAATCAGACAAAGTGTGAAACACAGCAATACTTGGGAGACTAGCATAATTGTTAAGGTGCTTACCTTAAAGATACCAGGTGCAGGGTTTGATACTAACATGGAGTCATTGGTTAGTGATATAACAAATTGAGACCACAATAAACCATTTCAAAATGTTTCCCACCTTTAATGTGTCCTATAACCTGTAAAATTCAATTGAAAAGCAAACAAATCTGTTAGGGGGAAAAATATAAAAAATAAAAAATATACAATAAGCTGGTTGTGTAAGTGTGCACACCCTTAAAGTAATGCTTTGTTGAAGCAGCTTTTGATTTAATTACAGCATTCAGTCTTCTTGAATACACACCTGCCATCAATTAAGGAGACTCTGATTAACCCCGGATAAAGTTCAGCTGTCCTAGTAGGATTTTCCTGACATTTACTCAGTTGCCTGCTACAGCAAAAGCCATGGTTCACAGAGAGCTTACAAACCATCAAGGGGATCTCATTGTTGAAAGGTATCAGTCAGGAGAAGGGTACAAAAAACAGAATAGGGGGTAGTCATGGGCACCCCCTATGTGAACTTATATGCTAACATTGTGTTGGCATATTGGGAGACTCAGGCTATATTTGATAATAATATTTTTCGATGGCAGCAACAACTGAAGTATTATACACATTTTGTTGATCTGTTTTTATTATGGGAGGGCACTAGTGATGAGTTATATGACTTTGTAGCCTACTTGGAGACAACAACAGATTTTTTGAGATTTAAGGTGACTTATTCTGACAGCAATATAGACTTTCTAGATGTCTGTTTAACTAGAAGTGACCATGATGTAATTGACACCAAGCTATATAGAAAGGATTGTTGGCACAATATGCTCCTACCCTATGATAGTATGCATCCTAGGCATGTGTTTGATAATATAACTTAGGGACAGTTCTATAGAACATCTAGACTACGTACAAATGAAATGTGTTTTAAACAGAAGTCACAAGAGTTACAGCATACTTTTCATGAGAGAGGCTATAAGGGTGATAAAATAATTTTAGCTAATCAGGAATGTGCTAACAAAAGAAGAACTAAGGTCAAACCTTGGTTTTCTAGTGATACAACTGATTATCAGGATAATACAGGAATCCTGAAACAACCCTTAAGAGTAACTTTGAAGTATAGTAACAACATAGGCATTATCTGTGATATCATCAGGGGAAAATTGGGGTATATTACATGTAGATGATAGATTAAAAGAAATTATAACTCAAACTATTTTTTTGTTTGAAACAAAACAAAAACCTTAAAAAGATCTGTTATGTAATGGGAGATCTAGGAGATATACCAATAATATTACATGTCAGGGAACTTTCCCATGTAAACATTGCAAAGCTTGCAAGTATATTAGGAAGAACAATTTATTTATCCATCCTGTTACTAGTAAACAATATTCATGGCATCATATGCAGATTGTCATACGACTGATGTTGTTTACTTAGCTCAGTGTAAGTACTGCTATTCATTCTATGTGGGTAAAACCAACTGTAAATTAAAAAATAGGATATTGCAACATTTATCAGCAATACGTACAGGGAATACCCACAATGCTTTATATTAGCATGTAAGTGAACATAATGGGCATGCCTTTGATTTTATGGTGTTACAGACTGCTATGATATCCAGGAGAGGGGGTGATATAGGCAATTTGACAGAATACTATGAGAGTAAATGGATTATAGAGACGTTTGCACATATACCACCTGGGATGAATGGAGTCATTCCCATTAACCCTGCTCTCAAGATGAAGAGGGCTCAATATTGATTGTGATTGGCTACTCTGTGTTTTAAATGTGATTTAGTTTATTTGGGAATTGTCTGATGAAGGGCACTTCACCCGAAAGCACTTACGTTGAATGTCTTAATAAAAAACTAGTATTTTATAGCGTGGTGGTTCAAATTTTGTTATTATTTTCAACAATAAAAAGGGGGAGATATAATACATGTGGCATATACAGTGTTTGAGATTTCATTATGAAGCTTACATGGAGTAACAACAGAATAATGAACTACAGCAAATCGTATAAGATTGCTAGTCTACCCTAAACAGTTTTAATTCAGCACAACACTGAATTTCATCACAACAAATTCATTGTCAGATGTTTAGCATGGTGATGATGACGTGCTAAAAATGAAACTATAATATCTAATATCAAATGTGTAGGATCTTTACTTCTAATGTAAAGACAACTCTGTAAAGAATTGAGAAGTTCAGCACAGCATCTGACATGAAGAGTTTAATGCATTACATCAGAATGTGGAAGTAAAGGCATATGAACTAAAACCACAGGGACCTGTCTTTGAAAGGCTACATGTAGTAGAACTCAGGGATAAGCCATATATCTAATGTTATAGCTGCCTTGTAGTTTAAACTTGTAATCTGAATAAGAAATCAATTTATGAAGAATGTTAATTGAGGGTCTCTGTCCTTCCCAAAAGTTAAATACAAATCATAACAGAAACAATCATATATAAAATAGTACAGTTTTACACAGGAAGATCTGTTTCACAAATAATGAGGAATGCAAATGAAAAGTTATTAAACAGTTCAAGAAAGCATGAAGACAAAAAATAATTCTAATAAGATACTTGAATACAAAATGCACCCAAGAATGTCCTTCTAACCCCAACAACTGCATCCCCTGCATCTCTGTCCAAATTTACATGGTACAAACTGTCTTTGTAAGTACATAGCATGTTGGCTTCACTCTATACACAACAGAAATACTGCTTTGCCTAGTAAACATATATATATATATATATATATATATATATATATATATATATATATATATATATATATATATATATATATATGTTGAGTCTTTCGGTTTTTCCCTGTTAGGGGTCGCCACAGCAGAACTCTGGTCTGCTAATGATTGGCAGTAGATTTTTACATGCTGAGTTGCCGGCCCTGACACACAACCTTCAACAAAGGTACGCCCATTCACTCATGCCTCCACACAGAAGACGCTCCAGCTGAAAATCGAACAGGACAACATCTTACTGTGAGGCGACAACGCTACCGCAGCACCACCACCGCAGTAAACAATATGTATATATATATATATATATATATATATATATATATATATATATATATATATATAGATAGATATACATATTTTATTCTGGTGTAATGAGGAACAGTGCACATATATTCTGTATATTAGTCTAACCCAACCTTGCCAGCAGTTGTCAAATGATCCCAGGTTGAAAGCCAGAACTGGTCAAGCAACCCTCAAGTCATACCTCTCAACCTCTTACTGCAAGAAATCTGGACAGAGCCTAAACTAATAGGGGGACAAAGGCCCAAAATTGGGGAAATATTTTAAATATTGCTGTTACAAACTTTGAAAGTTGCTAGAACAACAGGATTTGTATTAGCATACATTTTCTGAAGGAAACAGTCCAAAACTCAAATGTATGTCATTATTTAGTGACTTCAATCCTCATTGATTTTAAAGAAATGCATACATTTTATGAGGAACAGACCAAGGATATGAGGCAATAATCTGGACATTCTGTGAAAATGTGTACACTTGAGAGCTATGCCTCAAGTGGAAAGCCAGATTGTGAATAACAGAGGGATCTAAAATGCTAGCTATGGTAACTGCTTTTGAGACCATATGTCAGTTGTCCAAGGCAGCTTACAATAAATAAGGATATTCTAATAAGATACTTGGGTATAACCACACACACACACACACACACACACACACACACACACACACACACTGCCTCTAACTCAAAATAAACATTACTTATTCACAAAAAATAAAGGCTCCGATCCAGGTTAACTAGGTGATGATGATGCTGCCCTTTAGGTTGTCACATGACGTAAACAGACTCCTGTAAGTCTACAGGGTTAGCATTGGTTCAACACAGTGCTTCATTTCAATTCATCAAACACTGAAAAGCCACATAGATGCAGTCGAACTACCACAAGATATTTTTCAAGTAGTTTAAAATCGTCTTCCCCTTTCTCATCTGAAAATCTTAATAAACCGGCGATGTTGTATTGTACTGGCTAACCGGACATTTTGAGTAGGAATGGTCATGGCCAGAGTGATTGACAAGCCTAATGCCTCTGATGTGCTATGTAAATGATGCATGATTGGCATTCAGTGCAAATGTGCCAGTGATATCATGCATGCATTGATTGCCTATGAACACATCTGACATTTGCTTGTTTCTCCAGAAGTGGATATTCCTGTGATAGCAGGAATATTCTTTGTATAGTCTTTCTTTGCCCTCTTCTTCAATCTAGTACAATCTGGGAGTTGGTATATTGCGGGGGGGGGGGCAGAGGAGGAAAGTGCAAAAGGAAAGGTGGAACTAGCTACTAAACAGCTTCATAAAATATTGTAAAACTAGTGAGTACGAAAGTCACTTGCATCTACAGTGAACACCCAGCACATGACAGCGGATTCCTGATCTTTAAAACATGCATTTTTCCACCTGAAACTGACAAAGGGCAAATCTAATAAGATGTATAACTCATATGAGTATCCTTTTTAAAAAGATTAAGAAAAGTAATGATTTCATCAGCTTTACCTATGAGCAAAACACAAAATATTGTGCTAATATCCAGTTTTTCCATTTCTTTAATATTTACAAGTAAAGGACATGCTTATCAGTTGCAGAATTTCCCTCGGCTTTGTTGTACTGTACTGGCTTACTGGCCATTTCACGCAGAAACTATTGCCAAGTTAATAAGAAAAAACCCACATATCATATACAAGGTCTTCTTCACTTGAATATTCATGTGGCTGAGAAACACATGACAATGTTTATTTATAACTACTGTTTAACATCAATCTGTTGCTGGGTGTTGGGCAGGGTTTGGGCAGCACTTGCTACTGTGCTTCTGGCGAGCCAGTGCAATACAACATCACCAAGAAATCAATTTTGCTTGTTCTAGGGACCAGCTATTTATATTGTATCCAACTAAAACCGAGCTCTGAGAATTTTCCCACACAGAGGTTAAGGCCAATCACAGAGTTCAGAAAATGGCAGCTAAAGAAAAAAAAGCTTGGCTCTTTTTTGTCTCCTCATCTTACCAGATCACAACACTGAGCTAAGTTTATACTAAATTTTGAGCATGATTCACCCACCACTAGTTCTATTACTAAGAGGCAACTCGGCCAAATTTCATACAGGCAGTTTAGCCATAAAAGGTAAAGCACAACCATTTTTGCTGGGGTGCAAGCCCCTCCTCCAGCATCCCCACATCCCTGTGGAACATCAACACTTAAGCTCTGTAGTTCAACCCATTGACACCACCACTCTGAGCCACATGTCTGTTACAACTTATAACAGCTAAGCTCCAAATTTGGAAAACCTTCTTCCTAGTGGTAAAAGAAATGGTAGAGTTAATATAAAGTTAAAGATAATAAAGTCAAATCACCAAATGTCACCTGAAGAGGAACTAACTGAAGATAAAGGGAGATGATCTCAGCACTATACACATCTGTGATCAAGACATTATTTGAACCTGTGCAAAACTCTGTTGGCCTTTACAGTAAAATGGCTACAGCTATCTGAGAAAATGAAAAATAAAAAGCAGTAATGGTGAGAAGTTTTGGTAGAAGGAGTAAAAGAGATGGATATAAAACTGGATTTAATCACCTTTGTTGGAATATGGTGATATTATACAGATGCATATTCACTATTTCTAAATTGAGTAATGTAAGAACACAAGAACCAGCAGCGTTAGCAGATATTGCAGATTTCAGCTTAAAAAAGTCAGTCGAACGATGGAAATAAACCAATCTTCTCTTTATTCAAAGTATAAAAACGAGATAAGCGCTTTCACAAAGATGCTTCATCAGATCTCAGACAAATGAGTGTAAAGTGGTCATCTTTAAATACTCTGAAAATTAATTAACAGTTCACAAACAATTAATAATTAAAAGGGTAATGATATCATCTTCAGTGATGTGTATATATAAAAAATACTATGATTTAAAATCTGAATAAAAACTCTGTGTAATAAAATTATATGTATAGAATTATGTATATAATTATGTAATATAATTAATAAAATGATAAAAAACTTGAGCAACTTACATGAAGGCAGATTTCAATATTATGATAATGAAGAGCAAACATGACATATATTATTCACAAACATAAAAACATCTGTGTATAAGGTTAAATGGATGTTTGAATATTCTATGATCTCAGTGTCCATGGTATGGATATAAGGAATGTATATGTACAAGAAATATATATATATTGAAAAAATGTATATGTTAAAAGTGTATATATTATAAACATGAGGGATGTCTACCCTCATTCCCCATTTTACTTAACATTCCTTCTTAGCCTTAATATGGGTCTAATCGAGGCTCTCTCATTCAAACCAGACCCTTGATCAGCTCTCAATTTAATAATCCATTCTGTCTCTCTGCTCTCTGTGTGGGTTCTAATGTCACCCCCTCTAAAGTTAGGAATTATCACCTCCAGTACTTTGAAGGAGAACCTATGTTGTGTATCTGTCATAATAACATGCTTTGCCAAGGCATTCTGAGTAGTCCCCTTTTTCATGTGATAAACATGCTCCTGTATCCTATAGTTGATGTCCCTTATTACAATTTGCCTATCCAAACTCAGAAACCTGCATTGTTTACATCTGCCACATTTGGCCATTCCCCTGTTTCTATTAGAATTCAGAGTATTAGAATATTGTAATAGTGCCTTCAAGTTTTTACCCCATCTGAAAGTAATGCTAGGTTTATCACCTAAGATTTTAAAAAGTGCTGAATCTTCCTGAATGACAGCCCAGTTTTTATAAATGGTCTCCCTAATAAAGGGACCATCAGTGTTAAAAGTACAAAGAAATCTGGTGCAAGTGTCATAATCTTTAGTGATTTCATTATTAGAACTTACACCATTGGTTTCACTGCTTACAACCAAGTTTTCTTCGTTGTATTTAATCAACAATGGTTTGAAAAAAACAGATTGTCTTTTACTGATGACCTCTTGAGAGATAGCCTCCAGTAGAGAGGCAGGATAACCTCTCTTTAAGAACATGTTATGTAAAAGGCTACACTCATCTAAAAAATCGTTCTCCTCTGAGACTATTCGGGCCGCTCTAACTAATTGACCCTTGACAACTCCTTTCTTCTGGTGATATGGGTGCGAACTAGCAAAGTGAAGAAAGGAGTTAGAATAGGTTGGTTTCCTGAAAATAGAGCTCTTAAATCTTTGTTCTAATGTATCCTTGGATAACAATATGTCCAAGAAGCTTATAGAGTCACTTCTTACCATGAAGGTAAATTCTAGGAAACTAGTGAGACTAGTTATAGAAGAGATAAATTCCTGCACGTCGGTTGTAGATCCTTTCCATAACATAAACATGTCGTCCTGGTACCTTGTGTACCAGGCGACATTTGCTTTAAAGAGGGGGTTTTCGAAGAGCATAGTGGTCTCCCAGTGTGCAAGGACGCAATTAGCGAAACTGCCACCACAGTGGGGACCCCATAGCTATTCCTGATGTTTGCAGATAAAAGTTCCCTTGAAACCAGAAAAAATTGTTTGACAGGATCAATTCCAATAGCGTCTCAATAACATAAATCATACTGTTGTCGATACCTCTGGCGTGAAGAAACTCTCTAATCCATTCAACGCCTAATGTTTGAGGGATGACTGTATAAAGATCCCTTATGTCCACAGTCAAAAACAAGTATTCTTCTTTAAAAGGAATAGTTTTAAGTTCAGTCAAAAAACCCTAAGAGTCCTTACAGATTTGGGGTTCATTGTCGATCAAAGGTTTAAGGATACTGCCATGTGCGGTTGATGAAACCAGATAAGGGAGGGGGTCTGGTTTGTATGAACCATTTCAGTTATGTTTCAGCTATGCTGGCACATTTGGATAGCTCCTCTTACCAACTAGTCAGTATTAATGAGTTAAACCAAGCATTCTCTAAGATTAGAAGGGTTCTTGATGATCTGTTTATCGAAAGATCTATTGACCTGGATTTGTTCAATTTTTTGACAATACCAGCTCCTAGAGTCGTGACCTTTTTCGGTATTCCGAAAATCCACAAAAAGGTCACTGAACCTCCTTTTAGGCCAATAGTGGATGGTCGCGGCTCTATCACATACGGATGTGTGAGGTACGTTGACAGTATCGAGGTACCAGGACGACATGTTTATGCTATGGAAAGGATCTACAACCGACGTGCAGGAATTTATCTCTTCTATAACTAGTCTCACTAGTTTCCTAGAATTTACCTTCATGGTAAGAAGTGACTCTATAAGCTTCTTGGACATATTGTTATCCAAGGATACATTAGAACAAAGATTTAAGAGCTCTATTTTCAGGAAACCAACCTATTCTAACTCCTTTCTTCACTTTGCTAGTTCGCACCCATATCACCAGAAGAAAGGAGTTGTCAAGGGTCAATTAGTTAGAGCGGCCCGAATGGTCTCAGAGGAGAACGATTTTTTAGATGAGTGTAGCCTTTTACATAACATGTTCTTAAAGAGAGGTTATCCTGCCTCTCTACTGGAGGCTATCTCTCATGAGGTCATCAGTAAAAGACAATCTGTTTTTTTCAAACCATTGTTGGTTAAATACAACGAAGAAAACTTGGTTGTAAGCAGTGAAACCAATGGTGTAAGTTCTAATAATGAAATCACTAAAGATTATGACACTTGCACCAGATTTCTTTGTACTTTTAACACTGATGTTCCCTTTATTAGGGAGACCATTTATAAAAACTGGGCTGTCATTCAGGAAGATTCAGCACTTTTTAAAATCTTAGGTGATAAACCTAGCATTACTTTCAGAGGGGTAAAAACTTGAAGGCACTATTACAATATTCTAATACTCGGAATTCTAATAGAAACAGGGGAATGGACAAATGTGGCAGATGTAAACAATGCAGGTTTCTGAGTTTGGATAGGCAAATTGTAATAAGGGACATCAACTATAGGATACAGAAGTTTTTCTCATGTGAATCTGAAGCGGTAGTATACTGTGCTTGCTGTCAGAAATGTAAATCGTTTTACATCGGAAAAACTGAAAGAAAACTCAGAAAACGCATTTATGAACACCAGTACGCCATAGAGAAGAAAGATCATAACAACGCTTTGGCTAGGCACCTTAGTGAATTCCCTGAACATTTCTTTAGGTTTTCTGTACTGTATCAAGTTCTAAAAGATGAAAGAGGGGGTCCCTGGCAATTAAATTTAGAAGTAGAGGAGCTAAAATGAGAGATTAGGACAGCTTCATATACTCCCCCAGGCCTTAACGAAATGCTCTCTATCAAGTGCTTACTTAAATTATTAGCACTTAAAAGATAGATGGTGCTCTTTGTTTGTTATTTTACTTTATGGAAGCACAATCTTTATTTAAGGGTGCTGTATTTTATTTTAAGTTGCTCTTGCGTTTTAGAATTTTCTTAAATACTGTAACTTAATTATGTATTCAGTCTATTGTTATTTAGGTTTTTAAAAGTATGCATTATTGCATTTTAATGTTTTACGTGAAGACATTTTTTGTAGGTGGTTGTTGTGTGTTTTTTTAAAAAAACTTAATACCAGCTTTCCATCAAGTGATGTCGGAATGGGGCTAATTTAGCAATTAATTAATTAATTATGCACTAATCTTTTAAAAGCCATGTGATTTGTTTATTTTGAAGTTTGTCTGAAGAAGGAAAGGCACTGACCGCTTTTCCGAAAGCGCTTACATTATTAAACCTCTTGAGTGTGTTTGTACGTTGGTCTTGGTCACCTTTTAAAGTAAAGTTAAAGATAATAAAGTCAATTGTCTTATGTTATTCTAGAATTTTCTCTTCTTGCCCTGACCCATGCTGTTTCTATCACTGCTGACACTTGTTCTGGATGATGTTTCGCTTTTTTGTGATGTTACTTTTTCTGACAATGCTGCTTCTGCTCTGTTTGCATTCTATAACAGTAACCCATATTTATAGTAAAGCTCTGTTATTTAAGGATGGTGGTACAGGAGGGATGTGTTATGTTCTCCCTCTTACTTTTCTTCAAAATGGTCTTGCATTTTCAGATTCAGGGTACCGAATAGAAATAACTTATCTAAGGGGCATCTAATAATTCCATTTCCAGAAAAAAAGCTGTGCATGTAAGCAGAATGCCTCCTGAGGACAGTATACAAATCTAGTGCACTGGAAGAAGCATTAGCAATATCATCACCAAATGTCACCTGAAGAGGAACTAACTGAAGATAAAGGGAGATGATCTCAGCACTATACACATCTGTGATCAAGACATTATTTGAACCCTGTGCAAAACTCTGTTGGCCTTTACAGTAAAAATGGCTACAGCTATCTGAGAAAATGAAAAATAAAAAGCAGTAATGGTGAGAAGTTTTGGTAGAAGGAGTAAAAAGAGATGGATATAAAACTGGATTTAATCACCTTTGTTGGAATATGGTGATATTATACAGATGCATAAAATACAAGGAGGCATTACAATAGATTCAGTATCAGCAGCAAGAACAGATAGGAGAGAACTGGCCAACTATTTTAGCACAAAGGGCTAAAGATCTGACTATACTATCAGTAACTTGAGTCTGAATAGTGTCCTGGGTGCCTACTGGGGCTGGCATGGTGGGAAATGAGTGCCACATCTTAGCCAATCAGCCTCCCCTTGGGAGTAAATTGTGAGAACACAGCCTGAGGCCTATTTTCCCATGGAAAAATTCTCAGTGGAGATTGCAGACCCCACATGAGTGTTAGCTTGAAGAAGAGAAGGGATGTCCTGTAGGATTACATCACCTTTGCTGATGCCCATGGCATACAGAACCCTGGGGTGTTACTTAACATGCAGAATGGGAACAAGGATGCAAAAAAAAAAACGTAATCACTCCTAATGAATACCTACACTGTGGCCTGTCTTGGCTTGCTGTCACCACCATGAATAGGGAACAAACTGGCCAAATGACCAAGAGGGAGAACCTAACAGTCAGAAGGGAGTGGGGGCAAAAAAAAAAAAAACAGAGACAGTATATGATTCACTATTTCTAAATTGAGGTCACTGACTTTATTCCAGACATAAAGGGAATTTTCACAGAAAAGGTATCAGACACATGGAGACATGCTGCTCAAGCTGTTAGTGGGTTGTATCCCTAGTGAAGATTTCCAAAATGTTTGGACTACATTGTACAAAGGAGAGGGAACTTCACCAGTACAGTGTAGCCCCAGTAACAACACAGTTGCCTTTTCTGGTATACCAGTGCTGACACTTAAATTAATAAAGTGGAGATGATAATTGTTGTCAGAAAGATGTTTAACAGATGAAGAGAAGTTGTATGCGCAAAGTACATTTACTTTGCAAATACACTACACCAGTAAACCACAAACTTATGCCTAGTTCCTGTAAAAGTATAGTCGCTTTACCATGTTGTGCAGGATGGTGAAAGTATATATTTATAACTCTGGAAAAACTGATACAAGGAAAGCTTGATAAGATAATATAGCAAGTTTCTTTACTCTTGCTAGAGCATTCTGTGTAGTTTGAAACAAACCAAGAAAATACAACAAATCACACTCTGTGTTTTCCATAGTTTTGGTAAGCTTTTCTCCTGCACCAAGTGGCATCTATACTATTTAAAAAATGAAGTATATCTTCACACCCGAATTTGCTCCATCATGAGCCACTTAACACCAAACAAATAAATCATTAATGACAAAAAGGAATTTCATCAGCTGCACTTGTAATGAATTCCAACTGTTCCCTGAATTGTGTGAATAAAATATAATTAGCACATTTTCACAAGTTAACCTCACATCATGTCCCTGTGCAACAAAGAACAATAGTCAGTAACAATCACATTTAATGCCTGGCAAACTTTTTAACTGTTCTGATAACACACACACACACACACACACACACACACACACACACACACACACACACACACACACACACACACACACACACACACACACACACACACACACACACACACACACACACACACACACACACACACACACACACACACACACACACACTAAGAAGTTTGTTTCTACTATTAAAAAAATACTAGGCTCCTACATAGTCCTACTTTAATGTATGCTCTACTATCTTGGGTCTTTTTCCTGACCAGACTTCACACTGAAAGGCTGCAATAAGAACCATGAATGGCACTGGGCATGTTGTACCACAACTGCCACTATGGTTAGGGGCTATATATTTGTCGTTTTCAGCCTTTTCTCACAAAAAGAAGTCTTATTTACTGTAATTTCACCCACTTTTGCAACTGTGTTTGGACTGAAGGTGCTGTGGCTAGTTTAGTGGATGCGGTAAACCTGAAATATTGACTCATCAGCTATAGATAACACTTGCCATTGCTTCACCATACAAAGGTGAAAGTATATGTAAATTGGGTGAGGGGGTGAAGGCAAGTAACTGAGTGAAACACTCTCTGGCTGCCTGGAAAAGCGACAGTTGTGGTCAGGCCACTTCCATGTTTTACTGCCAACATCCAAACTGCCTTTATCCTTCACATACAGCACCCTGAAGCTTCCTCTTCAGAACGCTGTCTATACTCATACAACAGGAACCTACTCCCTCAACAGAGAGTGGCCATGCTATACCCATAGAGGGTCTATATTATAAAATAGAATGTTTAGCTTGTCGAACAGCTAAACATCGACAGTTAAACATCAAAACCTTAAAATCTTGAATGGCCAATACCGCAAATTTTTTCTTAGGGAAAAAATTTGCTTGGCCATCAAAAGCTTACACAAACCTTAAACTTTAATTAAGTGATGAGCTGTGCCCCTCACACCCCCTAACTAAATATACCAACTCCAAAATCGCCCTACATTTGGGAAAAGGGCAACTTCCTGATAATGGCCAAGCAAATTTTTTCCCTGAGAAAAAAATTTGCAGAAGTGGCCATTCGCAGTTTTACACTTTCGGTCTTTAGCTGTCGACATTTAGCTGTTTAACGAGCTAAGTGTTTGCTCATGTAATATAGACCCACCCCTAGAGGCACCTACTGTCATTGATTGATACTATTTTAGGTTATAGGTGTGTACTAGGCTAATGATCCTGGGGCCTTCACAAGCCTAGCTCATAGGATTACCCTGGCATCGTGCCACTTTACCTTAGTTCCCAGTGCCTCTATCTTGTAAAGTCACTGGAGTGACCCCTGGGGTGAATTTTTTATTTCCATCCACTCGTCAAGATTTCTCTTGAAGACGGCCAGTGAGGTGCTCTGCTTGACATGTATAGGAAGTCTATTCCATAGCATAGGCAGTCTCTGGGTTATGAACCTGTCCCTCCAGCATGTTCTGTTGATTGTGTTAATGAGGCTGAAGTTTCTGGAGCGTGTGGTGTGGAGGAATTGGGATTTCTTTAGATGTAGTATTTCTAACAGAGCTGGGTCAAACATGGCTTTGTAAGTCAAGCAGAGATCACCTCTAAGTAGGTGATATGAGACAGAGAAGAGTTGGAGTTTTTTTAGTATGTCCATTGTTTGTCATTGAGGGATTCTCTGTTTTTGCCTTCCTTTCTTTGACCCAGAAGCTCTGCATTTCCCTTCCATTATATAATCTTTGTTAAAGGCAACCATAGCAGATGCAAACACACACACATACACACACACACACACACACACACACACACACACACACACACACACACACACACACACACACACACACACACACACACACACACACACACACACACACTATGTGCATATTTTTTTTTCTCACAGCTATTAAAATAGCTACTTGGTTATGTATATACCCTACCAATGTACACTGATGACCTGGTGGTTAAAACACTGTGCCAATGAAATTGCAAATATTTTTCTGCTGTACCTTCATCTTCAGGCATGTATACCTCCTTTCCCTGCACCATTAGGCATTTATTACCAGCATTAATAACAGGTACCATAAATAATCAGCAGTCACTGAAACAGATAAAATTACTATGGGAGGGTTTCCTTGTGAGATAAATGAAATATACTGTACTGTACTGTACTATACTGTACTGTAGGATTAAGGAGCACGTTTGCCAGCTTGTAGCCTTGCAACATAATTATTAGTTTATGTATGTTCTATGATATACTATACTCATCATCAGCAGTTTTATGTACATCTGTGCACCCTGTATTTAACATCAGCTATCAACACAGACTTGCGGATTGAAAACCAAGAAAGAAAATAAAAAATGCAAGTTTTACAGTATGACAAAGTTTTAAGTCTAAAATACCAGACAGTCAAAACAAAACAGTACACTGCATGCAAAATTTTCCTTAATCCTACAGTACACTCTCATCAAACTAAACAAAAAACTCAGAGGACAAATAAAGTCTGCCAAAAACAAATTTGGGGTAAGATTGGCCTCCTGGGCCATGGATAACCACAAAGCATTTTTTAGCTATGTCTGCAACCTCAAAGGCAATACACAATTGTGTGCAGAGCTCATTGTAAATGGAACCACCTATAATGGGTAGAAATAGCCAGGGAATTATTATGGCTAGGCTTGTATAGGCCCTAGGGCCATTAGCCTAGTACAAACCTATGAGCCAGAAGATATATCAAATCTTCTGGCTGATAAATTCAGCTCCAACTTTACCCCTCTCTCTCCCTCAATCTTCCCTCAGAAAATACCATCAAATATAACTCACCCTACTATCACTAGGGAACAGTTCCTTAATGTTCTCTCTAAGGCCAAGAACACTGCATCAATGGGTCCAGACAATAACCCAGGATGCCTTCTAAATAGCATGAAACATGACCTATCAGGGCCTCTAGAATTACTATTTAACTATAATCTCCAAACTTGCTTTGTGCCTTATGAATGAAGAACAGCAACAGTCATCCCTCTGCACAAAGGTGGGCCATCTACAGACCCAGGAAACAACAAATCCATAAGTCTCACTGGTCTTATATATAAAGCCATGGAAAAAATTATTATGAAAATGATCAATAAAGAAATATTAAACCTCCAGACACTGGACCCAACCCAGTTTGGTTTCATCAAGGGCAGATCATGCCTACTCAACCCGGTGGACTTCTTTGAGAAGGTAACCAGAGCAATTGATGAGGAAAAATGGTTCAGACATGGGTTCCTATTACGTTATCGAAGTTCTGAAACTTCGAACACCATAAGGTCGAAACCTTATGTTCGAAGTTTCAGAACTTCGATTACATAAAAAAAAAAAAGAAAAGAAAAGAAATAAAGTCTTGCAAGCAGGGGGGGCACCCCCACACCCCTTGCTCTTTAAATATACCAACTCCGAGATTGCACTACAGTGCGGTAAAGGGAAATCTTTCCTTTCCACACTGTATTGCGATCTCAGAGTTGGTACATTTAAAGAGCAGGGGGTGTGGTGAGTGCAGGATGGCTTGTCCCGTCCCGTCGTCCCCCCCCCCCGCTTACAAGAGTTACTTTCTGTTTATTGTTTTTTTTATTTTTTTTTTGTTGTTCGAAATTATAAAACTTTGAACATACAAGTTCGATCTTGTAGTGTTCAAAGTTTTATAGTTTTGACAACGTAATAGGAACCCATTTGACACAATACCTCTTATGGGCAATTTTGATAAACTCAGAAGGTTAAGTACAAACTCCTATATCACCTAGTGGATAACCAACTGACTCACAAACAGGACCCAGGAAGTTAGAATTGGGGAGTCCACCTCTACAAAGAGGTCAGTCACAAGTGGATGCTTCTTTTTGGCATTTACTTCTCTGAAGTCAAGAACAGTGTCAGCGGTCTCTGGTTGACTAAATTTGCAGATGATTGCAAATTAGGAGCTGTCACTGAATCCTACAATGACGCAAATGTTCTCCAGGAGGGGCTGGCACAGGCAAACAACTGGTGTCAGAGCCATGGACTAAAACTAAATTCCAAGAAATGCATAATAGTATCAATTGGGAAGTCATCCACCCCTGGTGACTATCATATTGACAGCACATCCCTTAGAGTTGACCCAGTAGTCAGGGACTTAGGGACACATATAAATAGCAATCTAGCCTTGGACCATCACATGCCTACAATAGTGAGGAAATCATTCTATTTTGTACAACTTAACAAAGGTATGGCATCTAAATCCAAGGAAGTTATTGTTCCACTGCATTTGGCTTTCATCAGACCTATCACTGAGTACAGTGCCCCCTTTGCTATGTACCTAACCAGGCATAATCCAACAACTGGAACGTCCACAGAGGTTCTTCACTAAAAGATTATAGGGGGTAAGTAAAATGGCCTATGCAGACTTCCTTAAGGCCCTATCCCTGTATTCTGTCTCCTACAGGCTTTTGAGGGGAGATCTATGCCTGGCAAACAGGGCATTGTCAGACCCCACTCTGAGGGACCTCCTGCCTATCCACTAAATAAGCAGCACCAAAATTATCCGTTCTAAAGACTTAAACCTCACCTGTGATATAAATAGGACCTGCTGGAGAGACAGGTATGCATCCCAAAGACAACCCTGTCTATAGAACAGGCTCCCCATCCATGTGAAGCAGAGTTCTTCCCTAGCCCAATTCAAGTGCAACTTGGACAATTGGATGGGGAAGAGGAAACTCATCCCTGGTTGGATATTTATGTCTTTAATGGACATAGGCAACCTGTAAATGTCATCTCACAGGCTCCTGCTTGTAAATGTTTCATTTCCGAAACCCCTGCTTACACTTATCAAGGGTATCAGAACTTTTCAGAGATTTGGGATGCATGGCTAGGCTTAAAAAGGTCCTTGTGATCATTACCTAGTAAACACCTATGAACCTATGAAAATCCCTATTTCCTTAAGGCAGCACTTTCTGGGGGTCAGAGTCTACATTTGTGAGGCTGGATGATCGTGGCATGCATTTCCCTAAATAATGGTAATCTTTGTATCTGATTTCATGTTTTCTGTCTCTTTGTCATATCTGGTTCTTAGAAAAAATTACATATATCTGTGTGTACATATGAGATTGTGCAAACACATAGACACACACACACACACACACACACACACACACACACACACACACACACACACACACACACACACACACACACATCCTGTATACAGAATGGAAAAGAATAGCCACAGTCAGTTGCTTACCAAGTGCCAGGATTCGCCAGATCACATATGCACTCCAGTCTTTAAACAGCAAGTCCCATTATGACTGTCACGGTACATATGTGTGTAAATGACTTGAAATGCCCTTCCCTGGACTATATGAAGAGAGACATGATGGAGTTCTCACACTGTGTATTCCCGGTTGGTATGATGCCTCAATAGGAGCAAAGCATTGACTTCAGTAATTGGAGCGGTTCTGGTGTTATTCACAGGAGATACACAATCTGTCAGCCTGGGAGGAGATAATCAATCAACTGATTTGCACCTGTCTCCTCTAGGCTTTCACATACTGGCTAAAACACTGTCCACCTCACAGTGTCTTTTTAGGCAATGCCAGCTGTTCCATCCTACCAACATAGCAAAATAAACTAAGGTAAATATAAAGTTACTACTGTTTAGTGCTAGAAGCTAAAAAAAGCTCTTCATGCTGCAAGTATTCATCACACTTGTGGGTATTTACATCTGTGTACTGACTGAGATGTAGTTTAAATCAGCTGAGAGCACTTCAGCAGTGCAAATGGGCAATGCCTCCCACACATGTATACCAGCAACTACAGAGGAAGGGAAGAAAGGTGGAGGTGAAGGAGTCCTCATGTTTATTAGGGAAAGACTTACATTAAGGCTGGCTGAACAGCATGATGCCCTTGACTTTCTTCATGTCCATCTCACCATTAGCAAAGCTTCCTACCATAGCTATAGAACTCCCTCTATGATCCAGGAATGCCATGCTGCCTATTCAGGTGAATTAGAGTCACTTTACATTAAACCCAACACCACCTTCCTGGGGGACTTCAACTATCCAGCTCTAGTGCACAAGCTCAGAGATTCCTGGACTTCATCAGTACAAATGCCTTGGTACACTGGAGTACCCACCAGGGGTAACAGCATCCTTCACCTTTCCTCTCACTAATATGGGGTGAACTCTGCTCCATCCCCAATGTAAAATCCTAGTCATCAGGCCCAACCACAAACCTGTTATTTGAAATAAAATTAAAACCTAAGACCTCCCCACCCCTGATATTTTTAGAAACTTCTACAAGGCAAAATTCCTGCTTCTAAGGAATACCTTGGCAGGTTTTATACCCACCCAAAACCTGAATGCTCTGCTGTTTATGCAGAAACATAAACTGATAACCAAAACCAACATGTATACAACGACATTGAAGCAGGTGGCACCCAACAGAAAGTAGCACAAGGCAAACCCAAAAATCACTCCTCCTTTGCGGAACTACAGCATCTGTAATCTTTATAACTAAAGGAAGAAACTTATTAACAAAAATTGGAAAAGTAACACCCAGCAATATAGGAATTTTATCATTAAATTAAATAAGCAACTAAGGAATCATATTAAAACTTCAAAGGCCAAATCTGAGCAAAAAATAGCCAATCAGGCCAAGGACAACCATAAGGCCTTCTTCAGCTATACCTGCAACCTCAAGGACAATATACAGCAGTATGTTGAGCTGAGGAAGTAGCAAATTTACTGGTTGACAAATTCAGCTCTAACTTCACCCCCCCATCAGTAATTTCACAAGAAATACCAGAAACCTGTACAACCCCAACAATCCCCCAGGGCCAAAACATGGAAGTGCTCTCCAAGGCCAAAAAATATAGCAAGTATGGGTCCTGAAAACATCCCGGGGTGTTTCCTGAATACTATAATGCAATATATTTCTGTGCACTTAACAACACCGGCTGACAAATTCAGCACAGACTTCAACCTTACCCTTCAACCTGTAATTTCACAAGAAATACTAAAAACCTGTGCAAGTTCAACAATCACACAAGTCCAAGTCCTAGAGGTGCAATCCAACGCAGAGAATGCAGCATCTATAGGCCTTGTCTACATCCCAGGGTGCTTCCTGAATTACATGAAACAAGATACTTATATTCTCCTAACAAACACTGTTGAACCTTTGCCAACAAATGGGGTTTGTATCAAGTGAATGGAGGATAACAACAGTCATACCCTTGTATAAGGCAAGGCCATCCACCAACTCAGGTTTATATTGACCCATAAGTTTAACCCAGCCTCATATGTAAAACCATGGAAACACTTAGAATGGAATTAATCAGTAAAGACATAGGAAACCTCCATACATTGGACTCATCCCAGCTTGATTTCATCAAAGGCAGGTCATAGCTACTCAACTTAGTGGTCCTTTTCAAAAAAGTCACCAAAGCTATGGACAAAGAGAAGGCAGTACACACTGCTTACCTTGACCTGGCCATGGCTTTTGACATTTTATCCCACTTAGGCATTGTTGACAAGCTTGCTAAATTAGGAATAAACCCCCTATGTCACATACTGAGTTGCAAACTGGTTCACTGATAGGACACAGGAAGTTAAAATAGATAAAGCCACCATCGCAAAAAGACCTGTCTCTAATGGATTCCCATGGGGGTCTGTGCTGGGGCCATACCTGTTTGGCAACATACCTCTCAACTCTACAGATTTTCACAGAATGTCCAGATTTTTGCCTCATATTTTTGGTCCATTTTCCTAAAATTATGGTTTTCTGGGAAATTAGTGGCAAATCATTAAAGATTAAAGTTAGAAAATAATGGCAGACATTTGAGTTTCAAACTACATATCCTTCAGAAAATTCATGCCAATACAAAACCTGTTATTCTATCAACTTTCTAAGTTTATAAGAGCAATATTTACAAAATGTCCCTATTTTTGGACCTTTGCTCCCATTTTATTTATGGCTTTGTTAAGATTTTTTACTCTAAGAGGTTTAGAGGTATGTTTGGCATCTATTTCTCAGAAGTCCAAGCAAGCATCAAGGGTCTTTGGTTGATCATGTCTGCAGATGATTACAAGTTTGGAGCAGCCATTGAATCTACCAAAGACTCAGCAATCCTCCAGGAGGGCTTATCCCAAACTAATAACTTGTGTCAGAGTCACTGACTAAACCTTAATGTAGAGAAGTACTTTAATGTGTACTTTGGAAAACAGACTACCCCCTTGAAACGATCCCATTGATAGTACACCCCCTAAGAGTAGACCCAGTAGTTACGGACATGGGAATGAATGTTGACAGTGACCATCATACGACCAACATGTATCTACTGTTGTAAGAAGTCCTTCTATATTGCATAGCTTAGAAGTAAGGAGATAGCATCTAGGTCCAGAAGGGTCACTGTCTCACTTTATTCAGCTCTTATGAGGCCCATCACTGATTATAATGCCTCCATTTGCATGTGTCTTTCCAGGAATTGCAGCAACTGGAGTGACCACAGAAGTTCTTCACAAAGACAATACTAGGCCTAGGACTCATGACCTGCATGAACCCCCTCAAAGCCCTGTCACTACATTCAGTCTCATACAGGCTACTAAGAGGCAACCTATGCCTGGCTTTCGAGGCATCCTCCAACCCAGTCCTAATGGAATTACTGCACATAGACAAGTCAAACGGTACTAGGAATAACAGATCCAGGGACCTTGATTGTCTACTGCAACACGAACAGAACAGTGTTGAGCAAGAAATAAATATACCAAAGGTTACTACTACTCAGGAACAGACTTCTGATCCACATAAAACAAAGTTCACCCATGTCCATATTCAAATGTAACTTAGACCAATAGATGGAAAATTGTAAAATTTCCCCTGGACTAACCCCTATCCTTATAATGGCCAGAGGCAGCACCTAATTGCCCTACCCACAGTTGAATTCTGATTACACTTATGGAGTGACACAAACATGTTGATAAGTACATAATAAAATCATAGTAATGGTAACCAATCACCTATGGAGCAACATAACAAGCAAAAATGGAGTAACTTGGCTAGGCTTCAAATGTCTCATCAAAGATGATGGCCTCGTATTCTCCTATGAACCTATAAACATTAGATGAGGGGAAGGACAAAAATGCTCTTTAGACGTACTAGTGAAATAAAAATAAAAAAGCTTTTCAGTTTAAAGAGAAGAATGTAATTAGTATCATAAGAATCATCGATTACAGGACACATCATTACCAGTTTAGGCTGTGCTTGTCAACAGTAATTTACATGCACCTCGTAATCAACAACAGTTGTGAGTCCTGATATGCTGAATGAAAAGCAAGGAAAAAAGGCAAGTGTTACAGCACAATAAAGCATTAACTCTAAAGTAGCACAGAAACTAAACAAAATAGCACATATAACACAAAGGTCGGGATTCAGAAACAAATAATACATTGCATAGTTCTATTTCTATCAGGATTGGTCATTCAATTATCATACAGTAATTCAAAGACTGCTGTAGACTGCCAGGGTTAATAATACTCCAGTTTGTAGCTCTATAGTCATCATGCTGGAAAAAGCTACATGCAAAGGCAGCAGTCCAAGGCCTCAGATAATTCAGATTAGTCACATGTCCTTCCTAAAGCATGGCCATGGTGGGGCAAGTGGGGCAACTGCCCTGGGTGCAAAGTGTTTTGGGATGTGATCACCCATCCATTAAAGAGACCGTAATAAGCCATACAGTAAAGTGTGTGTGTGTGTGTGTGTGTGTGTGTGTGTGTGTGTGTGTGTGTGTGTGTGTGTGTGTGTGTGTGTGTGTGTGTTTCTCTTCAATGGAAACACTAATTGGAGTGTTGGATCTCACTCTAATAAAGAGGTTGAGAGGTATGGATGGTAGTGTTCTGACTGACTTCACAGATGGTACTTCTCAAACTCTCTATGTTACCTGTAGAGAAGAAGAGTTGTGTGATGGTAGTACTATGACTGACATCACTGAAGGTACTTCTCAGACTCTCCATGTTGCCTGTTGAGTAGATGAGTTCAGTGATGGTAGTGCTCTAATTGACTTCTCCAATGGTAGTTCTCTGACTTTCTATGTCACCTGTAGAGTACACAACCTCTCTGGCTAGTGCTCTGACTGATTGCTCAGATGGCACTTCTAACAATTCTATGTTGTTTATTGAATAGATGAGTTCCATAACAGTAATACGTTGACTGACTTCTCTGATGGTACTTCTTTAACTTTCTATAGTGCCTGTGGAGTATATGAGTTCTATGATGGTAGTGCTTTATCTGACCTCTCTGATGGTACTTCTATGACTGTCTGTGTTGTCTGTGAAGTAGTTGAGTTTCATGATGGCGGAACTCTGACTAATGTTACTTCTCAAACTCTCTAAATTGCGTGTGGAGATTATAAGTTCTATGATGGTAGTTCTCTGATAATTTCACCGATGTTACTTCCCAAACTCTCCATACTGCCTGTTCAGAAGATGAGTTCTGCGGTGACAGTTCTCTGACTGACTTCTCTGATGGTACTTCTTTGACATTCTAGGTTGCCTTCTTCATTTGTGGAAAACATATGTAAGAAAACATTTTATTAAATAGATCATAATGAAACAACAAAATTGTTTTCTTAAAGTGTAGACTTCTTTCACTGGTTTAAATCAAAGTTAATTTTCTGTTCCAAAACCTTTAATCACACAGAAATTTTAAGTAAGTTTTTTCTGTTTTAGCAACAAATCCATGGGGTAATGACAATACTGCTTTTAAGACTTTAGCAATCTTATTATTGGGATTTTGCCTTTCTTCCTTCTGAATTCCAAGTCAAAGATACTCATTCAGTGTTTTTTGTAACCTTGCTATTTATTTTTCCAGAATACTGTAATTCAATGGTTTTCTCCATTAACACACATTTCCCTGGATGTTGAACTCTCTAATTAATCTACAGACAGGAAATCTCCCTTTTGTAAATGCTGCAGCTATGGCACCTGTTCCCTGTTACCTTCCATGGAATTGCTATATATGTCCTTTGTCTGACATAACCACTCGTGAAAGTATCCCAAGCCAACATTATTGCTGTAAACAGCATAAAATAGCACATTGCTTCCCATGATAAGCAGTCAACACATTATACCAACAGATATGTAGAAAACTAGACAGGAATGGATAGCAAATCAGTCTTTTATAACAAATCTTTGTTTTGTGAGTGTAGCACTAAGCATTTCATATTGTCCTGAATTTCCTCATGTTATACTATAGTATATGTCACAAACTTTTACTCAGCATAATGTTCAGTTGTTAATTAAGTGGATTAATTAGTGCCAGTCTACTTAGGTGTCTTTCAGCAAGTAAGTCAATTACTAAAGGAGAGTCTATTGGGATCATACCTCTCAAATGTATAGATTTTCACAGAATGTCCAATTTTTGCCTCAACTATTTGGTCTGCTTTTCATAAAATTGTGGTTTTCTAGCAAATTTGTGGCAAATCATTAAAGATTAAGGCTGAAAAATAATGACAGACATTTGAGTTATAGATCTCATACTCTTCAGAAAATTCACGCTAATGCAAAACCTGTTAGTCTATCAACTTTCTAAGTTTGTAAGAGCAATATTTATAAACTGTCCCTATTTTTGGGCCTTTGTCCCACTTTTATTTATGGCTTTGTCCAGATTTCCAGCTCTAAGAGGTTAAGAGGTATAATTGGGTTATCTTTATGCATGAACAGCAACACTAAACTGTTAAGGTGCTCACACCCATGGTACTCTGGAGTTCCGACTTTATCAGTTTTAAGGCTGAATTAACTTTCTCACCTCCAGCAGTTTTGGCTGAAGTGAGCAGAAGTTTATTTAATATGAAAGAAATGATTGGGAACATATTGATGTTTGTTTGTAAAAATGTCTGGTTCAAGTCATTTGGCAGTGCAGAAGTAGCTGATAAAGATTCCCGTGTCCTTTTCCACAGTCTGGGCTCTTGGTGGAATGTTGACAGTGAAGGCAAGTCAAAAATGTTTTAAGAGACTTCTCTTATTATGATGTTAAGTTGTTCAAGTTTGGTGGAATTAGAGTGAATCCTTGTATAGCCATTGATGCCATTGTAGTGAATCAGCTGGACAGTTCATGAATAAAGTGGTCCAGAAAGGGAATAAAAATTGTTCTTCTCTGGTACTCTTCTGAAGTCTCAACAACATTGTTCCTCATAGTCTGCTGGTGCAGAGTCATGGAAGGGGTAAATCAGCCTTACTGCAGAAGTTCCCCATTTCTGACATTTCTCTGAAGATATTCCTAAGCTCATGCTGAATGTTTGCATAAATAGCCCACAGCTCACCAGGCATACAGCTGACTTGCTCATATACATGCAGTATGTCTTGTGATGATCCTCGCAGAAGCTTGCTAAGGGGCTTAGTAAAGCCAAATATGAACCTTGCTGACTGGATAAAAACAATAAACCATGACTTGGTAATAGAACTGTACAGTCCACTGGCATCTGCCAAAGTTTTCCATCCCAGTGTGGTCCTCTGTTATTCATAATACTGTCTAAACAGTGAGGGAGTGCTTCATACATGTGATATGTCATCAACGGCTGTATGTCTCTTTACCCATCTGGTCTCACTAAGCAACTTCAGCTTTTGTTATTCTATTGGGTTTTGGCCAATTGCCATTTTCTGTAAATTCATGTGATGCACTGATTCCTCTAGACACCTTTGCCTTTTTGAGGAATACTTGAAAAAAAACAACTTCCTTCACTACATTCAGTATTATTCCTACTTCTGGAATTTGGCAAGCCTTTGAAACCACAAGGTTCAGCTATTGAATAGTACAATAGAAAACAAATAGCATGTGGCACTTTTTCTTGAAACAGAGCAGCACAGCCCTTCTGTGATCCAGCCATGTTTCCAGTACCATCACACCCTTTGAGCTCTACATTGCTCAGCTTTGAATTTTAACTTTGTTAAACATGCAACCAACTTATTATATGTCTCCTCTCCAGTCACAGATTCACAGACAATAAACTCTGTAAATCTCTCCACAGAAGGGTCTATATTATAAGACTGATGGTTGAAAACATCGAACAACATATGGTCAACACCATATGGTTGATGTGTTCAAATGTTGACCTTATAAAAAGACAAAAAAAAATAGAAAAAAGTACCCTAATGGGTTTAAGCAGGGGGAGCAAGCCCCCTGCATCCCCCACCCCCAGCTACTTAAATATACCAACTCCGAGACCGCACTACATTGCAGTAAACAGAAATCTACCCTTATGGAGATTTCCATTTACATGCTCGAGATTCTGAGCGTTCAATATTCTCATGCTGACAATGTCAGATTCAACATTGTCGGCTTTTGAGAATATAATATAGACCCCCACAGGATGATCATTCTTCACATATCTTAGTACATCTCAAAGTTGCTCCCACTTGCTTATATCTGCAATTTCATCTGCTTAAATTGAACCAAAAGGAGGTTGCTGTGTAATATCCTTTATTATCTGCTGCCAAATGTATTCATTAATACAGAGTAGCAGTTCATTCTGCACTGTTTGTGAAATACATTTTGCATTATTTAGCATGTCTGCAAGTGGTTTTGTAACTCTCTGTCACCAGCATCAATTCAGAAGTCAACTAGATATCTGAAATTTCCTTTGTTGTGTACAGTCAGGTGCAGTTGTCTCTATGTCGACAAAGTGCTATCCTTGTCTTCCATGGTACTCCAGACACTTTATAATAGATGCTAGTAGACCTCTGTTTTTGGACACCTGCTGCTGTGTAGCATTTGAAATTGTGAAGTCCACAACTTGAATTTGACTGTCAGTTGTAATTCTGAATGCATGTAATTTTTGTGCTCTAACTCTGTCAGCTTTAACATGCTTCTGATTACAGTATGACAGCTCAATGAATAATTTTGCATGTTCTGCTAATGCTGGTGTTGGAAACAATGCACAGGCTAGGCAATAGAGCCCATCCTGTTTGACCAAATATGCCAGAAAATTAAATTGATCTAACCATTAGAGCTGACATTGGCAAAGGTAACTTCCTGATTTTCTTCTTTTGTCTGTGAAGGCTTTGAGTGGAAACTGTTGTGTGGTTTGCGATGATTTAAGCCTCACTAGCTATGATCTCTAGCCAACCACTCATAATTGTACATATTGTAAATATCTAATTTGCATCATGTACCTAAGAAATTAGACCTGCCCTCTAATATGAAATGTAACTGTAAATTGTTCTTTACTAATATTGTATATGTATCTAAAGGTACCATGTACCAAGAAATTACACCTGCTCTCTAACATGAAATGTAATTGTAAATTGTTCTTCTTTACTATATTGTATCTGTATCTAAACTATGTAATGTGGAGCTTTTCTCCCCGGGCCTCCACTGAACATGGGCTCCCTGAGCCCAATGGACCTCCCCGGTCATCAAACTGGAAATAAATAAATAAATAAATAAATAAATAAATAAATAAATAAATTAAGACAATGACTTTCTCCTTAAGTGATGTACTCAGTAATGTCTGTCAGTAAATAATTAATGTCGCCGATTTCATTTGGATGTTTCTTACTGACAGAAATGACATAATTGACTTAACTTATGGTATTTTTCTCACTTTCTGTTGTTTCTTGAGCTGCTTACTTCGGTGATAGTATTATCTGACTCACTGACTGCTGGTTAATTAAATGAAAACAAATATCAACAGATTGATGACTTATTTAGCAGTGCTACAAAGTCTACATTTGCCTCCATTGAAGATCAAACTCTTACAGAAACACAAAAACTTGCATGAACCAAAAAAAAATAAATAAATCACAGGGAAACACAATCTACACATTGGACACCTGCAAACTCATAACAGAAATGCAAAGTTCACTACATGAATTACTAAGGTTTTTCATCTCACCCATGAGCTCCTTCCCTTTGTATACAAACAAAAAGATAAATGGATTTATGGGAAAACTAACGGTAAGCCATGGAAGGGTAGACATAGCCTCATGTTAAACATTCAAAGCTTAATATTAGGAGTTCTCCTTTCTTTCACAGGGAAAGTGGCATAAACTTAACAGACGTTTCATTGATGGAAAAGTACTGGTATTGAATTGGCACATGGAAGAATAACCTTAGTGAACAAATCAGGGTATTTTATAGGTATCAATATTCAAAATAACGTCTTGTGGAAGGATGACCCCTTGAATAAGTCATGAGTAGTAGTACGACTAGCAATAAGTCTCGCACACATCTGGTCATTTTGAGATCCATTTAGTATGGACTAATTGACTAATATGCACAAGTCATGCTTAAGCAGACATACACATTTATTATTATGTCATCCATGAAACTTTCAGTCTCTTGCTAAAGACAACTGCATATTTTTCATAGTTTCTCACTGTGCCTGTGAGATCTCTCTTGGAGAAAATGTTAACTTCAGGTACCTGACAAGAAATGAAGAATATAGTCCAGTAGACAAACTGGTTAAAAACATACCCCTCATCCTCTTAGTGCAGTAAGTCTGGTTGAAGGTTGTTTAGAGACAGTGTTGCATTATTATTCAGTTCAACTCAATTCAACTTCAATGCCATATGTACGAGAGACAGTCACACAATACAATGAAATTCTTATTCTGCAAATCCTTCAGCAACATATAAAACAATGAAAATTAACAATAGGAAGTCTAACACTACAAACAGACAATAATATAAATACTAAGAACATATTTGTGCAAAACAAGCTCGTTTTCCTTTTCTGAAGGATAAGAAGTCTGAAACTCGCATATTTATTTATTATTTATTTAGTTTATTTTACATTAGTTTACCAGGAAAATCTGACTGGGGATAGATCCCATTTGCAGCAGAGGCCCAGGGAGAAAAGCTCCACAAAGATTAGGACTTGAAATACATTAAATACAATAGACGTGTTAATAAAGTACAGTACAGAGTCAAAAATTTAATAAGGTACAGTTTCAAGGACAAGAAAGGAGCAAAAAGTAAATATACTATAAAGAGCACAGTGTGTTACAATAAACAATACAGTTGAAAGGACATTTTGTTCAGTCATTGGTTATGTTCATCAGTGGCTAGGACAGTAAACACACATTGTAAGAGTATAGAAAGGAGTTGTTGCAAGTTTTCATAGAAGGTTAAAGTATGATATGATATAATTAAGTGAAGCTACCCAGGGTCAGAACAATTACATAACCAAGGACTATGTAAATGGGACCAGAGGAGTTTTTTTGAAATTATTTTTGTTTTCAGTGATCCTAATATCAATGTGGATTGTATTCCATGCTTTTGTAACAGAAATAGAAAAGGAATCCCCAGAGCTATTGCCAGCCAGTGCTTTATTGGTGAATCTTATTAAGTGTTTTCTAGACCTTGAAGAGCAGGAACTCTATTGGGATAATATATAATTTGGTGGGTTATTGTAAGCTGGTTATATGTGTGCAGGTTGAGTAATTCTAACCAGGATAGTTTCTTGATTGCTATGCAGTGATGTGTCCTGAAGGGTAAGTCAGTAGCAAACCTAACTATTTTATCATAGCAGGTGTTTAGTTTGTTAAAGTCTGCTTTTTTTAGGTTGATGAGTATGTGGGAGGCATAGAGGAGTGTGGATAGTAGGTGGGTTTTTGCAATGGCTTTACTGTCATTGGTGAGTTACTTTTTGCATCTATATAGAGTTCCAAGTTTTTTATGAACTTTCTTTATTGTCTATGTAATGTGCATATCAAATTTCATGTTTTGGTCTATGATAACCCCTAGAAGTTTGGCGTGTTGGACAAGTGTGATAGGGATGCTATTAACCCAGAATATTGTGAATGTTGTTATGGTGTCTAAGGCTCTAGTGGAATAGAATATCATTAGCTATGTTTTATTGGACTTAAGTATTAGTTAAGAGTTGGCTAACCAGGTTTCAACAACAGTAAAGGACTTGTGTCAATTCCTGGAGTTGAGCGAGTGATGGGGTGGAGCAGATTAGAGTGAAGTCATTGGCATACTGGACTAGAGTGGCATGCTGGGTAGCTTTGTGGAGTTGGTTGGTGAATATGTTGAAAAGAAGAGGTCCAAGAATGGATCCCTGGGGGGGGACCCTAGGGTGACAGGTAGGAGGGGAGATAAGGAGTTTTGCCATTTTACTGCTTATTGGCAGTTGGTTAGATAGTCTTGAAACCACTCTAGTGTGGAGTGGCTGAGATTAAAATTGAAGAGAGCAGAAAGGAGTTTGGGATGGGAGACAGTATCGAAGGCCTTGGAGAGATCTAGGAATACAGTGGATACTAGGTTACCATTGTTTTGATTGGTTTACTGTGTTGGTAAATCTAATAAGGGCTGTGGTAGTACTGTGATTGGGGCAGGATCCATGCTGGGTGTTAGTTTGCAGTTTATTAGTGAGGAGATATTTGGGGGTCTATATTAAATAATCGAAGTTTTACAACTTTGAATACCATATGGTCAACACCATATGGTCGAAGTTGTAAAACATTGAATATCTATTAAAAAAAAAAGAAAAGTACCCTGACGGCTTAAAACAGGGGAGCAAGTCCCCCTGCACCCCCCACACCACCCACTCTTTAAATATACTAACTCTGAGATTGCACTACAGTGCTTTAAGGGGAAATATTCCCTTTGCCGCATTATAGTGCGGTCTTGGAGTTGGTATATTTAAAGATCGGGGCAGGAGGGGCACAGCCCCCCACATGGGTGTGCAGGGGGGCTTGGCCCATGCTTACAAGTGTTCATTATTTTATGTTTTTTTTTTTTTTTTTAGATTCAAAGTTTTTCAACTTTGACCATATGGTGTCGACCATATGGTATTTGAAGTTGTAAAACTTCGATCTTTTAATATAGACCCAATATTTGGGAAGGTATACATTTTTTGAGGATTTTAGATAAGAGGAACAGAATGGCAACTGGACAGTAATTAGACAGTTCCACAGAGTTACCTCCTTTGTGAGTGGTATTATATGTGAAATTTTCCACAGAGAAGGAATGTGTTGTTCTTATAGAGTGATTAATGAGCATGGAGACTGGATAAGAGATGCCTTTGGTTGTGATCATATAAATTCTGCAGGCAATTTGTTGGAGGCCAGGGTTGTGGGTTTAAGCCTATTTAGGTATTCATAAATTGTGCTAGTTGGAACAAGTTGTAACGAGAAGAGGTTTTGGTTTGCTGGTACAGAAGATAGGTTTGCATGTGAAGTAGCAGAACTATTATTGGTGAAAGCTAGGATGGATTTGGTGAAGTGTTTGTTGAATTGGGTGGCAATATTATTGGTGGTGGTGTCAATGTTAGGGGATGGAGTACTGGTCTTTCCTGGTTGTAGGATTTTATTAATAGCAGCCCAGAATTTTTGTGAGTTATTTTTGTGTTTGGTTTGAATGCCTATATAGTGATTCCTTTTGTCTGTCCTAGTTTGTTTTGTTTTTTTGGCTTTGTTCCTTAGTTCCTGGTATGCCTGTCTATTAGTTTGAGTTTTATTTTTACGCCATGAGTCCCATGCTTTATCTCTTTGTTTTAGTAATAGATGGGTATCTCTGGTCAGCCAGGGACATCACTGGATTTAGTTCTGACAGCTCTCATAGGGTCAAGATGATTTAGAATGTTTAGGAAAGTTTTATTGAGGTAGTCTATGGCACTTTCCAGGGGGAGAGATGAGAGTGGTCTCCAGTTGCATTGATTAAGTGCAGATATGAATTCATTCATGGGTTTTTAAATTCTTTGTGTACTGGATTTGTTGGAGGGTGGAGGATTTTAATGGATTCACTTGGTGTCTAATTATAAAGGTGGGAAGGTGGTTGCTGAGGGTGTCTGGGAGGGAGCCTGAGAGGTAAGATCGTGATGGTCTATTTGTTGTTGGATGCTTATCTGCCCATGCTGTGGTTTTGATTAGTTGAGTGAAACCGTGTAGGTTAATGTGATTAGTGAGGTGGAGTGAGTTACAGGAGGACCAGTCAATATTAAAGTCACCTAGTATGTTTGCTTTATGGTGAAATTTTTGAGATGCCCAGTCTAGAATGGATTCTACTGTATTAATGTTATTGCGGGGGGGGGGGGGTTATATATATAAGTGTTTTTTTTTGGATGATTTTCAGCTTAGTGAGCATCGTTTCTGCATTATTGAACTTGGGTTGTTCGTTGGCTAACAATTCAATAGTCAGGTTGTTTTTGAAGAGGAGAGCAATGCTGCCACCTCTTTTGGATATTCTGTCTTGTCTAAGAACATTGTAACCAGTTGGAACAAAGTTATTATTATTGTTTAGTGGTTTTAGCCAGATCTCTATGAGAAGGACTATGTCTGGGGTGTAGAGGGCCAGGGTAGCCTGTAGCTCTGGGATTTTGTTCAGTATGCTCCTTATGTTTGTGCTGAAAATAAGGAGATCTGTTGATTTCCTGGGGGAGGTTAGAATGTTATTTGTTTGGTAGCAGGGGGGTTGTTATTGTGTGTAGGGCCAGGGTTTGGGTGCATGTCTCCAATAAGTATGATTTGGGATGATATTTGGATTACTGATTTTTAGGCATTTGATTATAGATATGTTATATTTTGAGGAAATGTGGTTATTTAGTTGGTGTGGGGTTACTTTGAATGTGGCAAGGTCAAGATATGAGATGTTGTAGAATGGGTAGGGCAGGTAGGAGATTTAGACTGAAATTTTGAGTTGCTAGTGTAGTGGTAGGAGGTTAAGTGTGAGGTGATGGCAAGGCTTATTATTAATGTAAAAGTTAGGGGCCACATATCTCATTAGCAATCACTGATTTGCCAGAAAGCCACACATTTTATGAGACCAGACCAAAACTATGAGGCAAAAATCTGGACACTTGAGAAAGGTGGTTGTAAATCACATTAACTTTTACAATAACATTCTAAATCTGATAATCTTCCATTAGAAGTTTGGCAACACCTTCAGGAGTGCATGTTTCATTTTGCAGAAAATAGCATTTTGTGTGATTGTATATTACTATAGCAGTGTCAAACATACCTCTCATAGTTTCATAGTTAAGTAGTAGGCTAGCTGCCCTTGTGAGCCATTTTAAGGTGAGAATCAAACCCTGTACTTTGTGTTTGGGAGGCAAATACTTTCGCCATTATGCCAACCCCAATAATAATTAAAATGCAAGTTCATAGGCGATTACTTTTAAATCTAATCATGCTTCTTAAGGAAAGGATCAAACCCTGTACTTTTTGATCATTAAGTAAACACCTTAACCACTGTGCCATTTCCCCACCTGATGAGCTCTTAAATATCATGGATTTTTGTAGAATCCCCCTGATTTTTGTTCCATATTTGCTCTGTCTTTGCAAAATTTCTGCTTTTCTAGTGAATTAATATTGACTACAGTTGGGTCAATAATGTCATGCATTAGTGTTATACTTTTTGTTAAAAATGCATGTTAGTGCAAAACCTCTTAACTTTTTTAAGCAAACTGGAGTGATATTTAAAAATTGGCCCGATTTTGGGCCTTTGTCTTCCCATTATTTTTCACCTTGTTCAGAAGCTGAGAGGTACAGTCTAGAACAAATTTGCAGTGCCCCTCAAATTTAATGCAACCAAAATAGTTAAAGAATTATAATTATTAAAATAAGTAAAATACAATCAGAATGCTGTGTCCGCATATGGAATTATTGATGTGCATATTATTAGAAGTGTCTGAAACAGCTTACCATCTCATCTCTCAGCATTTTTCATTGGTAGCAGCATCCTTTGCTGCAGTATAGGGGTGAAGCCAAGCATCTCTTTCTTTCTACTCAGTACAGTATATTGCTTGAGCATCTTTCAAAACCCTTGCAGCTTACTGAGATTAGACTATGGCTACAGAAGTTTACTAATAACCACAATATTATTTTGGATATAACTTCCCCAGAGATCACTTGCTAATTTAAAATGAACTTTTTAAACAGTTGTACAGGGTAAGAGCTAAAAATGGTGCATAAGTTTATTAAGAATGCTGATGACAATATTTTAAGAGTCATATGTACTTATAGTTTAAACATAAACAGGTTGAGGAAGATAATACAATGGTGAAGGCAGAAAATGGACTTTAGAGTTATATGTAAAATTCTAAACTGTTGATACCCTTGTAGGATTAGCCAGGCAGATCTGATTTTTAAGCAGCACTACTGTGTTACTGTTATGCCCCTTAAAAATAAATACCATTTTGTCAATCACTGATCTTGAGTAAGAAACAAACATCATGACATTAGAATATCTTAACTGGCCACCTAGTCATATAGCAAGCATATGGCTCTGGATAGAGACATCTAGCACCTTTGATGGCTCACTTGTTTTGTTTTTGTTTCATTACTTTGTCTTGCATGGGCACATTTGTTGTATTTTTGTTTGGCTGCCCCCTTAAAGCTGATTTAAAAATAATGGCATTTTAAATATGATGATACCTCATTATGTGGTCTGTGCCACAAGTGTAACTGCAGTAAATGGTCTGTGCCACAAGTGTAACTTCAGCTTTAACCACCTGAATTCTGTATATTCATGGACCATTTAGATGCCTACTAGTAGCCTGCATTACATCTGAATTCAGACAAGGACTGCCAACTCATTACACAAGTAGAAGAGAGACAGCACACAAGTGAACAAAGCTCACGACACCTGTTGCATAATCATAACACTACCCTAATTACATTATAACTACAACAGGATTAATTTTCCTTAATCTTGTGTAGACAATGGAATGTTGTTTTTTGGGGTAGGGTGAGGGGTGCAATATCTCTGCCCTTCCTTTTCCCCCCTGACTGCTGCTTTTGTGACACACTCCCTGCCTGTTTGTGCTGCCCCCTAGGACTTTGGAGATGCCCCCTCCCTCTCTCTCCCTTCACAGCATGTGCTGTAAGTGATGTCTCACAGCAAGAAGAATGAAGTGAAGGTTAACAGAGGGACACCAGGATGCAGTTGCTGTGCCTGTGTCCTACCAGCCAGAGGCAGAATAAAAACAGAGAAGGCAAGTCATAAATACTCACTCTATTCCAAGTTATGGAAAGGGGAACAAGGAAAAAAGAGGGATGTCTGAACAGTTTAATGCAACAGATATCAGTCCCTCTTCCTTGGTTTGGGTGTTGATGTGCTACGTCCATTCTGTGTGCTTACGTCACTATTGGGACCTTGGTTGTGCATCCTCTCCATCTGCAGTTTTTGACCAAGGTCAGAATGCTGCATGCAGACAGTGAAGTCCAGTACTAGCCCTGAGTGTGTGCTGTTCAATTATGCTGTCTGGCACATGTGTTTTTCACCTGTTCTCAGGTTTGGGTATGTGCTGCAGCAAAATCTAGCAAGTTAGACTATGTTGTGCAGATAGATGAATCACAACTGTTTTGGTGCTGCAGTTGTTCCCCTTTTACTAATTGATGGACCTTTTCATGATGTACAGAGGACATGACTGGGTACAGAGGTCCTACCACTTAGTGATGGTTTGTCAGAACTTCCTTCCTCTTCCTACCTGCAAGAAGTGTGCCTCACTGAAAACGTACGTCAGATGATAATTATATACATCTGCAATCAATTTTGTTGCATTCCTTTTATTACTAAAACTTGTAATGCTGGCATGTGTGGCACAGTGCCTGTTTCAGCTTTTTTTCTCCTTCCAGTAACCAAGCCCTCCACCAAGTTGTCTTGATGTATTATGGGCTGTGAGTGCTAAATACGCAGCAGGAAGTGAACAACAGCAGACTTAGCAGCAGCTCTGGTAATACCCTTAAGAGGATGAATGGATGGCAGTAATCTCTCTGGTCCCTGTTCATTTCTGGGTTCAGAAATGTAAAAAAGAAACATTTATAGAGACATTGACAGGTATCTAAGATTGATATAGACCTATTCAATGCATATTTAAGGTAGACTGATATCAATTTGGTTTACGCACCAAAGGAACTGAAACCAGCACTGTAATGTATTTTCTAACTTTAATGCAACTATATATTCAAGTCCTTATATTTGACTTATTTGTTTCCTGTTGGAATATTGACTATTTCAGATAATATACAAGGATGTGTTAGGGATGTTGAAGTTGTCATAGGCAATCATACAGCGTAACGTCAGTGTTTTGTCATGCGTTGCATTCCTAGTAACCATACCTCTCAATTGTCCAGATTTTCCCAGAATGTCCAGATTTTTGTCTCATTTTGTTGTCTGTTCCTCATAAAATTTGTGCTTTTCTGGTAAATCATCCTGGACTAAAGCCACTAAATAATGACTAACATTTGAGTTTCATATTTTATAACCTTCAGAAAATGCATGCTAACATAAAATCTATTATTCTAGCAACTTCATATGTTATAAAAACATAATTTAAAATATGCCCCTTTTTTTTGGCTTCCCCTCCATAATTTTGGCTTTTTCCACATTTCTTGTAATACGAGTTTGAGAAGTATGCTGGTAACTACCAGCAGCTCTGGGCTGTTGTTAAAAACCAGATTATCATTTCCTTGTTTAGCAGAAGGCAAATGGTAACCAGGCTGCATTTTCCATGTTTTGTTATTTTAGTGTAGTGTGTTTTCTTATCTGACCCTACAGTGCCTCATACATTTAAGCAGAACATAATTGTAGGGTGCCAAAATAAGTCTGTCAGCTGCAACACTTTGCCACCTTCTTTCAATGCCAGCTGAAGAAAAAAAATTAACTCGGTGTCTCTGAATAATGTTATTCCTCACTGGCTTAAGTCATGAATTGCCAAGGTTCTCTGAACAGGATATTGAACAAATCAATATTTCCTTTCTGATAGGTGTAAGGAATTTTACTAAAAAAATATAATTATTTTCTTTTTAACTAAATCTTTATGACCTATCACCCAACACACCTTCACTCATATACATCGGAGATGCAGATGGAGGAGTGTTTCAGGATCATCAAATAGATCATCTGACTTCAACCTCCAATCGCATCTCAGATGCTTCTTCCACAAGAAAAAAAAATGTTGGTAAGTTAAAAAGGAAAAAATGTACCAATTTCAACAAAATAGTACTACAGTGCGTTTCTGTTTTTTTTTTTTTTTTGACCACGGAGTTTGAAACAGGTTTAAAAAGAGGGTGCTGCATGCCCCTGCACCCATGCTTAAACCTGTCAACGAGTCAGATACAATTTACCAATTCTTTTAGAAAAAGAGAAGACAAAATCTCAGTTTTTATTATATGCAGATTTGTGTTATATGCAGATAACTGCATGTTAATTTCAGTGGGTGTGGCTGCAGCAATGGAAACTGTAAAAGAAAGACATTTGAGAAGTTTAAGGAAAAGGCAGGGCTCAGATGCAACCACAAAAAGACAGCAATAGTGAGATTAGGAAAGGGAAAGAGGAAAGGTGGGAGGATAGGTGAGATAAAAGAAGCCGAGCTCATCAAGAACATGGGGCGTTATATTGGTAACACTGCGAGAGAGAGATAATAGGGAGAAACCTACAGGAAGTTGGTAAAAATATTAGGGATACTCTCTAGAGAGGGGGTAATAAGACTTTATACATTGATTGGGAGAATTAATGCAGCAAGGATGATGACACTACCTATAATCCTTCAACTACTCTGCAACATACAAATAGACCCCCTCCGGGCAAAGGGCTACAGCAAATGCAAAACAATATAGATGACTAGGTGAATGAAGCAAAGGAAAAATAATGAGCAAGGCAAAAATGAGAGTGAATAGAAAAAGAGAGGATGAGGTCCCTGCAGAGAACTGGAGATATAGTGACATGTAAAATCATTCACTGGATAGAAATAGAAGAGAAGGAGGTTAAGCAAAAGAGAGGAAGGTGAGAGGAAGACATGAAGTAGGATGAAGGGAATCTAAAAAAAAAAAAACTACAGGGAACAGAAGGATAGAGGCAAAGAAGGGGAAGGATTTGATATGCAAGGAAATGGATGGCGGGAAAAAAAATTAAACGATGGTGGCAATAATACAGAAATACAGAATACCAGAGGCCCAAAGGTGGAACAACTTGGTACTCAGTGTTACCTGGAAAAAGAATGGAGAGAGATAAACAAGAGAAAGGAACACACTGAAAGGGATGGCAAAAAGAGAGTGGGTAGCACCATGGAGGAAGTCCAAAAGGTTAGAGAGGGAAAGGGCCACACACATCTATTAAGAGCTAATGGGCATAAGGGAAAAGGTCAAAGAAGAAAGAATGATAAATAACTGGGAAAACGAAAAATAATGGATTAGAGTTGCAGGATACTGGCAGAAGACAATACAGGCAGTGAGGTACATAAAGAATGTGCATGGAGTGGGAGATTAAAGTCAAACAATACTGCATAGATGGAATCTAACAAGGACCGGCACTTGGCACTGGCTCCAGGACTGCAGACCATTCAAAAATTATTATTATTATCATTATTATTATTATGAATAAAACAAGTAGTCATCTTATCATTCACATTCTGGTGAATTGGAACTTTGAGCATGCAACTGTATGTGTAGAGTTGTTCTGCACTTTGTTTTGGAAAAAATGGCCTTTTAGCAGGGCTGATATGACAAACCAGCACTGCATTATTGCAGGTCTTCCTGCTCTTCTGAAGCAAATGAATGCCACTTCAGAGGAGGCTGACTGTTCTGATGTATGAATCAAAGAGGTCTACTTCCTATTTTCCTATTTTTTAAGGCTGAGGAAGCCTAAACAGAGGAAAATAATTAGATGTGGACCTGGATTTATAAGTGTGGGAATATTTTTTTTCTCAGTTAAAATGTTATTTATTTATATATTTTTTTATGTTTTCCGGCCAAGACCATACCATAAATAGTATGTACCACTCTCTAGAAAAAAGCAGGGCCAAGACACATTAAGGACACTTTTGAGAATTAGTACTACTCGAAAAGATGGAACAATAAGAGAATGTGAATTAACATGAATTTTCTGAAGTAAAAAGTCTATAACTCTAACAACTGTCATTATTTATTAAGTGTAATCCACCTTCTCTCCCTAAATCACCAGTAGGGATTAGAAGAGACAGAGCAAACGTTTGAGCCAAAATTGGGGATGGTTGAGTCTGTGTACATGAATGTATGTAGACAGGATGTTGAGCTGCACTATATGGTTCTGACACGAGAAAGCTGAAATAAATTCCTGGGTAATTATGTATGTATTATTTATTCATTTGATTGTGTGTGTGTGTGTGTGTGTGTGTGTGTGTGTGTGTGTGTGTGTGTGTGTGTGCGCGCGCGCTTCTCTCACTCTCTCTCTCTCTATCTCTGGTATATGAGTGTGGGGTATAGATTCTCTCAACTGCCTCTGAGTGATTTCATAGAATGTCTCTGATTTTCTTTCACATTTTAGTCTGTTTCTCCTAAAGTTAGTATTTTTTTTCTTTCTTTTTTTGTTTGGTAATGAAAGATGACTGGTCACTAAATAATGACCAAATTTTGAGTTGCAGACTTAATAGTCTTCAGAAAAACAAATAATGATGTAAAGGCTGTTACTTTAACAACTTTCTAAGTATATAAGAGCAATTTCTGTGCCTTATTTTGGTTCTTTGTTCCCCCACTTTTTAGCATTCTCACTGATTCTTGAATTAAGAAGTTGAAAGGTATGTTTGGAGGGTAGCAATGGGTTGTATATTGTATTCTGACAGCAGTTAGCTAAGAAGATTCATTTATGCCTGTAAGTTATGTATGAATTCATGAATTTGAAGTTCTGTGGTGTGCACTGTAAATGATCATACTGTGTGAGTGTCTGCGCATGCTCATGCACATATATGTGTGTGTGTGTGTGTGTGTGTGTGTGTGTGTGTGTGTGTGTGTGTGTGTGTGTGTGTGTGTGTGTGTGTGTGTATGTACACTGTTTGTGTATAACATATGTGCATATGTATGTGGGGGGGCATAGTTGCTCTCGGCTGTTCCTGATTATGCAAAATGACTAATTTTATGTCATATTTTGGTTTGTTCCTCACTTAACATTTATGTTTTATTTTGTGAAATCAGTAAGGACTGGGTGGCCATGGTGGTGCAGCAGTTAGCGTTGCTGCCTCACAGCAAGAGGTTCTCCGATTCGATCCTCAGCTGGGGTGCCTTCTGTGCAGAGTCTGCCTGTGGTCACGTGGGTTTCCTCCGGGTGCTCTAGTTTCCTCCCACATCCCAAAGACATGCTGTAGGTGGATTGGACACACTAAATTGGCCCTAGGCGTGAGTGTGTGCGTGTGTGTGCCTTCTGTGGAAGGTTGGGCGTCGGGGTAGCAACTCGACACTGTAAAACTCCACTGCCAATCATGAGTGGATGGTGATCCGCTGTGGTGAACCCTAACCGGCAAAAGCCGAAAGAAGAAGTAAGGACTGCAGTCAGTGAATAAAGAAAGAACCTATAGTTTTTAGATTTAATAGTCATCCGCGTTGATGGTGCTGCGGTAGTGTTGTCGTCTCACAGTCAGATGCTGTCCGGTTCGATTCTCAGCTAGAGCATCTTCTGCATGGAGACATGCATGAATGGGCGTACCTTCGTTGAAGGTTGTGCGTCAGGGCTGGTAACTCGGCACTTAAAAATCAACTACTAATCATTAGCGGACCGGAGTTCTGCTGTGGCGACCCCTAACTGGGAAAAGCCAAAAGACACAACAACAAGTCTTCAGAAGAAGCATAATGATGCAAATTCCATTGTTCTAACAACTTTCAAAGTTAAGGGCAAAATCTATGCCTGCCATTGGTCCTTTGTCTCCGATTATTTGTTTTTTAGCTTTCACCTTGACTCTTGAACTAAGAGACTGTGATTAAGTTGGAAGGTTTGTAGTGTGTTACTAAGCAGACAAGATACATTCCTATGTGACGGTCATATATGTATTTACTTGTTAATTTTATCACAATCATACATCTGAGGTGTACAGTCACAGTTGTATGAGTGGCTATAATTGATGTTCACATGTATGAGTGTATATATGTGTGTGCTAAAATAAATTATTGAGGTTAATTGTTATTTTTATTTTATTACAAGGAGTACATAGGCAATATTGTTGGTATTGTAGCTTTTGGTAAATGCAAATGAGTGATCCTGTTTCTTTTGCTCAGTTTAATCAGTAATTGTTTGGGGGTTGCAGAACTAATGTGCATTTGCATGAAGCCAGCTGGAAAACTTTACTCTGGATTTTTTTAATACAATCACACATCTGAAGTGTGCACATTTAATTAAGGGACTGTAACTCATGCACACAGGTGTTGCCTGGGATAAAGATTACTGTATGTATGAGGATGAGATTGATATGTATCTACAAGTAACAAGTTGGATATATATTGTTTTTCACTTTCTATCACAAACATCAACATTGTACACAACAACTGACTGCCTGTGGCAATCTGGCCAGGATGTGTGTGTGAAAGCAATTGATTATTGCCTTGAGGCACTTAGTTCTCTGAGTGAATTTATGGCCATTATTCCCCTCATGTGGAGTCTCCACATGCTCCCAGTCTATGTGTAGGTTTTATCCAAAGCTTTCAGGTGTATGATATATGCCTGTGGCCATCTGTGATTGCACAATCATCTCAATCTAACCCCAGAGGGACACAGAGAGGGTAACCATAGCCATAGCTGGCTCTTCTAGTCACCAGTGCCCAGGTATTTTTGAAACACTATAGTAAACTGCTTGCTACATTTGCTGTAGGTGAAGCACTGAAATAAGTTCTCCACTCCTGACTGCACAAGCAGTATTAGAATTAATTTCTGCACCAGCATTCAGAAATGCCATAACAGAAATAAGTAATGGTTCTGCTATCATGTCCCCTTACACCCTAGGGTAGCTGACCCTTTTGCCCCACCCAGGCTATACTTCTGTGGATATCTATTTTTTTCTGGAGAGGTAGGAAAGCTGGCACTGTTCTCAGACAGGATTTATATTTCCTCACAGACATTTGTCATCTCAATTTATTGGGTACTACTGTTTTGCTAGCATTAAACATCAAGTTTTATATGCAACTTATTTTTTCCTTAAAACAAAACAAACAAAAATAAGACTGCATTCTTTCCTTACTTATGATTTTTGTTTAGGCCATCCTTAGATGAACATGTTTTATCAAAATCTTTTAAGGAGCACCTTAGAGCATCTATAACCCTTGATTGCACATACCTTTAACATACTTCATGGAGTTAATAAAGTTTAAAAAAAGAAAGACATAATAATTCAGTTCACATGAGTTATTGCAGCCTGAATAAAGCAGATTCAGAATGTGAAAGCACATAACTCCTAGAGTTTGCTGCATAATGCAAAGGGGTGGTGCTCTGAATATAGCCCCATTCACTCAGGTCTGACTAGAAGACTTGGGCAGAGATGTTTTGGGTTGTAATGTGCTCCTGCAGGAGTCTGCCATTTATTAAATCCCACTACATGACAAGGTGAGAGGTATCACAAGTTATAACTGTCTATGCTTTTAATAAGGAGTGGCTGTTTGTTCTGAAGTTGACTTAAAACATTTTTTACTAAGAAAATAAGCTCAGTCATTGCTCTGCAGAGTCAGTGCCCAGAGTAAAGGTCCAAAATAACTGGTCAGTGATACAAAACACCGGTATACTTCAGAAAAGTAAATCATATAAAACATTGTGTGAGGAAAATGTGTGTTGCCCTGGAGAAAATCATGTGGCTTCCATAGCATATCTGTCTAAATCTTTTCATAGTGTTAACCATTGTGACACTGAGTCGTGTCCTCTATTTAGAAAGTTATATCATCTGTCAAGATGACTCATACTTTTTTTTTATTCTGTGTCAACATAAACATATCTATTTTTTCTTTTAGCTTATTGCTCTATTTATACAGGCAGACTTCATTACATAATAAAACCCCTCCAACCTGGTCCAGAGAACATAATCTTTACAGTGAAAAGCGGATTATGCTAAGGCTTACCATAAAAAGATCTGCTTCCACTCCCAAGTAGAGCATCTGGAGAATCACAGAGTGCTGTAAATAAGAAATGCAAAACTCCAAAATGAAGAGAGAGCAGTAGCAAAAGCAGTGCAGAGCTGAATTTGCAGTATGTAGTATAAGCAATGCCAGGTCTCCCCAAACATACACACACAAACACACTCACACACCACCACTATTTTTATGTCCTTACCTAGATATCACACACCCTTAGATAAAAGATGAATAAGTTGTTTTATAGCAAAATTGTTTGCCTTCTCCCAAGGGTCGTGTGATCATGAACTGAGTCTGCAAAGTCATTGAGGTAAGGGGAGTGCATTACTATGCATGGGTGATGCTCCCTACAATAGACTGATATAATATACTGCAAATTCCACTTTCCATTGCTGCTAACTGCTTTAGTACATTGTGTACTTTGGGTTAAGGTGGTGGTATTGTGTAACTTATGGAAACGCTGCATCAGGCCATTAAAAAGTATTACATCAAATAGGACTGGATGGCACCATTTCAAACAAGTTAACTGCTATTGCATTATGATTTCTGCAGTAACCAGCAATGAAACATTCACCCACACTTACTTCACAGTCCATCACATTACAAAAAACATTTTTTCACAACAGTTCTTTTTTTTTTTTTTTTTTTTTTTTGTTTCAGACATTCATTTTGTCAGAAATGCAGCCACAGGGAAGGGTGGAGAGGCAAATACTGCGTAAGAATGTAACTTAATCTACAATATCTGAAAACAAAAGCAGACAGGTTTAATCCGGATAATAGGCTAAATGACATGTAACTGAACAGCAGCACCACTTTGCCATTTAAGGCATTAAATGGGAAAAGTGATTATCTGAATATGCAAAATCTTTTCATTGTGATTATCTGAATATGCAAAATGTTTTCAATTTGATAACAAAATGGCTCTTGACGACCACAAGAAGATTATTTCCAAAAGGATTGTAATTTTTGTTCAGAGAACATAATTGTACTGAGCTGAACAAGTGCTACAGCCTAGGCTCATTTATAATGACTTACAGCTTTACTTTAGATCAATATAAAAGTTAATCACTACCACCACCATCTACAGCAATACATGATAGCAAAACTGAGAATCAGTTTGCCACCTCACATATTCTGCTCCTAAATCTTGGGATTCCTGCTTTTTTCCCTTAGACTTCTGAGTAATTTTCTGCTATAATAGCTAAATCATGTATTTTACCAGAGTTAATCAGCAATGAAACAATGAGAACAGAATTCAGTTGTACAGGATTACTTACCAATCCTGAATTTCTAACACTGCCCGACACACCGAAGTAAATTAACACATTAACTTCTGTTTGGTACTCACACTTCCATTTGCCTAAATACAAGTAAGTTTTTAGCAGCATGTTACACTTATGCTTTTTTGCATCTTTCATAATAAGTGAAACTGTTAAACAATGTAATATACAATAAGCATAACCTTAACTCAGTTCTTCTTTATAACTATAATTAGATAATTGTGTCTTTGGTGGTTTTGTGACAAATGGGGATACTGCCATCACAGCTATCTGGAATTTCGTAAATAATTATATGTAATTTGTGAATATCAACATGATTTATATAAGATGCTTGTGTTACAACTGTATTAGAACTGCATGTCATATATGCATATCAAACTGCTGGTACAGAAGTGTGTGTTAAAAATGTATTTTAAAAAGTGCTTGTGCTTAAAATGTAACCACAGTGGGCCCTACTGGCAAAGAACAGAAATGTATATATTTTAATAGTGGAAACTGGAATACAGAAGGTTAACTTCAGAAAAATAGCTGAAATTAAATTACTTTATGGCTACGCAATAAAAGATGACATCTTTCAGCTACAGATGCAAAATCTGTGCTGAGAAGCTTTCTATATTGTCTTCAGAGTGAACTAATTACTAGTTTTGAAAACATGAAGGAATGTTATTGTTTTATGACTTCCAGCATCTGCCAAAAATCTGAAGTCTATGTATTTTCGCAGGTAGATGCTAAATACTGTTTGCTTCCAACAGTGGAGGTTTCAACTGGAATAGAATCAGATGACAAGACATGATGTCATTCTGCAAGCTATCCCAACAGTAATATTTGAGATATTAATTTTAGAGGTCTTTTAGAGAGACAGGGCATTCTGTATTCTGTCCTGGACCTGGCAACAATTAGAAGAACCATTCACCACATCTGCCTTCCAGTCAGGAATATAGTGAAGCTTGGTTGATACTTTTCTTTATTTAAAACTGTCCTGCAATGTTGTTTCAAATATTTCCTGTGGTTTTGAACTCTGACGTCACTGTAAATATTTATTTAGCATTATCTTGTTCTTTTATTATTTATTATTAAATATATTTAAACCTTTCATTGTGACTAATCTGTCTAGAGATATTTATGTTTTGAGAGTACTTGAACATTCATTTGGTGACACTGTGTGGTCCACTCCTAATAGCCTTGCTCTTGGTCAAACTACCATTTGTAATAATATTAATATTACATAGTAAGATTGGACACCCTTTGTTAAGGGCCCTAAACAGCTGATAAGGAGTTGGCTGGTTGCAGTCATAACTAACTTATAGTCTGGGCAAAAGGTGGCATAGCTAGTAAACCTGTGAAAGCCTTTCACAGGTCTGTGTGTGTGTGTGTGTGTGTGTGTGTGTGTGTGTGTGTGTGTGTGTGTGTGTGTGTGTGTGTGTGTGTGTGTGTGTGTAAATCAAACCTCAAAGAGTGTGTGTGTGTGTGTCAGCTACTTGGGCAAGGACACAAAGCGCTGGTTGGACACAGAGGGTGCTGGAGGTCTTGGCTTGGCCACTCACCTGAGATCTCAACTCTATAGCTGTGCCAGTGGGGCGTCTTACTGGGAATCTGGAGAAAGAGGGAGAAACCTGCCCTCGAATGACTGTGGTCTCTTTTTGTGCTTAAGGGAAATTGCACTTGATGCAGAGAGCTGCATCTGGAAATAATGTGTGTGTGCACCTGTCATACTCCCAGTGTATATGTCCCCCACTGGTACAAGTGGTAAGTATTGAGGTTCCTAGTTTACTGGTTCAGTGGTGCGTCGTCACAGTTTTACTTAAATTTTAGCAGGTAACGGCTACTATAAGCATTGTACAGGTGATCTCTCTTTCTTAGCTGCATGATTATTTTTCCTTCCTATATTTTGTTATTCAAATATTTTCAACACTGCAGCAAACATTGTATGTTTACATGTTACTACCACAATTGCCTCTTTCTCTTCATTGCCTTTCACTTCTCATATGCCATTCCTTAATACCTCTCAACCTCTTAATGCAAGAAATCTGAACAGGCCAAAAATAACGGTGGGACAAAGGCCTAGAAATAGAAACAGATTTTAAATATTGCTCTTAAGCATTTAGAAAGTTGCTAGGATAACTACAATGACAATTCTTTCCTTTCCAAATACTTATTGGATAGGGCAGAAAAGTGAAAGGAGGCCTGTGTCCATTCAAATTCTTCTGTTTCCACTCACTTACTAGTTCAAATTATTATACACTGCAAAGGATGACAGGTAGGCTGTGACTAACAGCTAAAGTTAACATATGATAGGGATTACAGTCTGGACATACACTAAATGCTCTTTTGAAACAGATACTTATATTATCAGTCACTACATTATAATCATTTTGATTATGGGCTGTCCTATTTACTTACCATTTGTTTACTGGGAAAGTCCCACTTGGAACAGAGCCAATTTTCAGCAGCGGCCTGGAAGAAACACTCCAGGCACATCTTTGGAATGTGAGAGGAAGCCAGCGTGCCCAGAGGAAACCCACATAAATGCAGGGAGATCATGCAGACTCTGTACAGAAGGCACCCCAGCTGAGAATCAAACCAGAGATCCTTTTGTTGTGAAGCAACAGCACTAACCACTGCACCACTGTGCTATCCTGTCTGTTCTTTGATGCTAGAGTTGTTATTTTTGTTATGGGAAACAGCAGGCATAGCCAGGGTGTCTAAGATGAATGTAATCTGCTGCTCTGATATAATGACTATGAACCACACTCACAGGCATGCAGTCTTAGGTTCATAGGTGTTTGCTATGCTAACTACCACAAGGGCCTTGTTAAGCCTAGCCATGCATCACAAATCTCTGACAAGTTCTGGTAACCTTGATAAGTGTAAGCAGGGGCTTGTGAGTTGAAACATTTACAAGCAGGGTCCTGGGAGAAGAACCATTTACAGGCTGCATGTGTCCATTAGAGGCATAGACAGAGACATAGGTACAAAAACAAAGGATGCATTACCTGTTCCCCATACAACTCTCCAAGTTACACTTGAATTGGGTTAGGGAGGAACTCTGCTTCACATGGATGGGGAGCCTGATCCAGAGAAGGGGTAGCCTCTGGGATACATACATGTCTGTCCAGTATGTCCTATTTATATCACAGGGAATGTTTAAGTCTTTAGAATGGGTAATTCTGGTGCTCTTTGTTTTGCAGATATGCAGTATATATCAGAGTGGGATCTGACAATGCCTTGTATGCCAGGCATAGATCTCCCTTCAACAGCCTATAGGAGACAGAACACAATATAGGGCCTTGAGGTTGTCTGCACAGGGCATGTTACTTACTCCTTGTATTCTTTCAGTGAGAAACCACTGTGGACAATCCACTTGTTGAATATGCCTAGTTAGGTACATACCAAAGGGGGCATTGTACTCAATCATAGGTTTGATGAATGCCTAATACAGTGGAACAATGATGTCCTTGGACCTAGATGCCATACCTTTGTTTATAAGTTGCACAACATAGAATGATTTACTTACTGTCATAGATTTGTGATGGTCAAAGCTAGAATATTGTCTATGTGTATCCCCATGTCCCTGACTACTGAATCAACTCTTAGGGGTATGTTGTCACTATGATAGCTACCAGGATGGATGACTTTCTGAAGGATACTATTATGCATTTCTTGGCATTGAGTTTTAGTCCATGGCTCTGACACCAGTTATTTGTCTGTGCCAGCCCTTCCTGGAGAACAGTTGTGTCGATGGGTGATACAATGACAGCTCTTAATTGGCCATCATCAGAAAATGTAATGAGCCAGAGGCCATTGACATTAGCCTTGAATTTAGAGAAGTAAATTCCAAAAAGGAGCAATCCCAGGACTGATCCCTGAGGGACTCCATGTATGACTGGCCTCTTTGTAGAGGTGGACTCCCCAATTCTAACTTTCTGGGTTCTGTCTGTGAGCCAGCTGGCTGTCCATTGGATGACATTAAGCATTTGTACCTAACCTTTTAAGTTTGTCAACAATGCCCAAGTGGGGTATTGTGTCCAATACCTTGGCCAGGTCAAGGTAGGCAGTGTGAACCATTTTGCCATCATCCATTGCTTTGGTGACCTTCTAAAAGAAGTCCACCCGGCTGAGTAGGCATGCCCTGCCTTTAATGAAACCAAATTGGGGTGAGTCCAGTGTCTGGTGATTTCTTTTGTCATTATTGATCATTTCCATGATAATTCTTTCCATGGCTTTACATATGAGACTAGTGAGATTTATGGGTCTGTCATTTCCAAGGTCTGCAGATGGCCCACCTTTGTGCAGAGGGATGACTGTTGTTGTTCTCCATTCATGAGGCACAAAACCTATTTGGAGGCTATAGTTAAATAGCAGTTTCCAGATGGCCTGATAGGTCATGTTTCATGCTATTTAAGAAGCATCCTGTGATATTCTCTGGGCCCATTGATGCAGTGCTCTTTGCCTTAGAGAAAGCATTAAGGACCTGTTCCCTAGTGATAGCAGTGGCGTTATATATGAGGGTATTTCCTGAGGGAAGGTTGAGTGGGAGAGAGGAGTAAAGTTGGAACTGAATTTGTCAGTCAGTAGGTTTGCTATATCTTATGGCTCAGTATAGGTGGCTCCATTAACAAAGAGTTCTGCACACAACTGTGTATTGCCTTTAAAGTTGCAGACATAGCTAAAGACTGCCTTGTGGTTGACCTTGGCTCGGCAGGCCAAATTTACCTCAAATTTGACTTTGGTGCCTTTATTTGTCCTCTGAATTTTTTGTTAAGTTTGATGAGAATGTTTTTGTCTTGTTGAGGGCTGCACCTCCTAATTTTTGCCATGATTTTCTTCCTTCTGTTATATAGCCTACTTAAGATGTGATGACACCAGAGTGGCTTATTTTTTGAGTTAGTTCTGTACTTCTTCCCGGGGGGGCACAGCTACCTCTATGCGGCTATTAACATGCTTGCATAAGGTTTCTGTGAACAGTTTTGCATAGGTAGCAGTGTTCTAAGGGATTACGAGAGCTTGTAATTTTGCCAGGTTATCACTTAATAGTAAGAAGATGGCCTTAGAGCTGTTCCTGCATATTCCAGGATTAACTGGGGTTCCAGGTTTTATTTTTACTTCAAAGGAGACCAGCTTGTGGTCTGACCTTACCAAAGAAGACATTACACTGTGGGTGTGCAGCACTCTCCAATATTAATGAGAATCCGATCCAGTGTACCTCTGGTTGCAGTATTGACAATCTGGTTCAGAGAGTTTTTGTTTACAAAATCCAGAAATCTCTGGGCCTGTACATTTTGTGTCATATGCGGTGATTAAAGTCACCCATGAATATGGTATTGGTTTGGATGCTGAGTGTTTCCAATAAGTTTAATAAGACAGTATGGGTTTCCTTGGTCATAGAGGGGGACCTATAGCTTGCAAAGAAATGGTACATTGTAAGCCCTCATAGCAGGGATAGATTAATCAAACAGATTTAATTGGCTACCAAGTAAATTATAGACCAGCTAATATTATTAACAAGATTTTGGGACTGTGAAGGCAAGCTCTTTATTTGCAATTTGTGTGATTTCTGAGTTAGTGTATTCCGAGATGTGAAAGTGCAGAGCTGCTGCAAAGAGTACTGGTCCAATGGGGGAAAAAACATACAGTTTGTTATTTGAAGCAAAATGGCATTGTATCTTATTGACTTAATTCTTTCTTAATTTTGTGGCTCCATGTGATAGCATTTGTAGAATTGTTACAGATTCCCCATTGAATGTCCAGGGCAAAAACATATATTTCCAAGGAGAGGTAAACTGTACTTAGCTTTTTATATGTTTCATGAGATAATAGGGACAATGCAAAGAATATACAGACAGAATAGTATATATCAACATGAAACCTAGCTACTTAAGACAAAAAATTTAAAAAATGTAATATAGAATGTCAACAATGTATGTAAAAATAAAAAATAAAGTAACATTATTGCATATGCTGGTAGTTATGGCACTTCAGATTTTTTGTTTGTTTATTTGCTTGTTTACTCATGTTTGTCCATTTGTTTTTTTTTTGTTTATTTGTTTCTGTTTAGAGAAAACACCCTCAGTTCTTTGAGTACACTTTGTCTAAAAAGAAATGGTTGGCTGAGATTGTTTTATACAGATAAATGTAAGGAATACTGCTGCTTCTATATTTACCTGGAAATTACTTCAGCTCCAGATACATTAAAAACGTGGCAAATAATATATGTGTTCATGGCTAGAGTAATTTATGATGCATACATACATACATATATACAAATATTTTAAGTATAGGCATTAATGCCCTTCTAGCCTGCCAATATACCAAAACAGTTGTTACGATGATAAGTGTCCAGGCTGTTCTTAAAATATCTAACATAGTACTTGCTTTAATGTAATTTGGTAGTCTGTTCCATGCATCAGCTACTCTCTCAGAGAACCAATCAGTGCACTTCTCCTTCCTATAGAATCTTCACACAGGTTGTCTGATGCTTCTCTAGTACTTTTTGACAAACTGGTTTGCCAGCATGATTCACTGGAACTACTCCAGGTACAACTGACAGTTGACAAGACACCCATCCAAGTTATAACTAGCTATAGACCCCCCTCCATGACTCAGGACACCCACTCCTCTTACCTGGATCTACTAGACTCCATCAAGGTACCCCCTAACACCCTGATCCTTGGTGACTTCAACTACCCCACCATAGACTGGGTGAACTATTCTTGCACTAACGCACTGCCTCAACAATTCCTCGACTTCATTAGTTCTAATGCACTAGACCAGCTTGTCTCATCCCCCACAAGGGGAGATAACATTCTGGACTTGGTTCTCACCAACATGGGTGACCACTGCACCACTCCCATAGTATGTCCTTCCCTGGTTAGATCAGATCATCTTACTGTTTCATTTGAAGTTTCTATCCCACCCAATCCCCCCAGCAAAAATCAAGCTAAAAAACTTCCCAAAAGTGGACTACAACCTCCTAAGGGCGGGTAGCTATAGCTTTACACCCCCCCCCCACAGGATTCAGACAACTATGCTGAACAGTACACCAATGCAGTTTACAAGCACCTGTACAACTGCATGGACTCAGCCATACCCAGTAGAACTAAAAACCTAATAAATCCAAAAGGCATACACAGATTTGGAGTACCAAACAGCTTTAATCCTAGTACCACGGCATTTTGCCTTCAAGGGATATCAACATATCAAATTCTAAAGCTTAAATATCCTAAACAATTAAACAATTGTGTTTCACAATTTGTCTATACATCCTACTTTTAAAGTGACCAGTACATATTATACATAAACACATCCCTTAGTCATGAAAACTACTACATTTCCCATAGAACTTCAGCAGCAGCAAAATTACAACAACAAAATTACAATGAATTCTGCAGCAACATCATCAAAAAAATTCAACCAAGTTTACATAAAAAATACACCACCACCTTCTCATAATGTGTGTATGTACTCATATGAAAAATACACACACATATACACACACACACGCACACACATACACACACACACATATACATTTATGGACATATTATCAATGAAATTTTTTCAAAATTTAACACCTCCTGATTTAATCCACGTGAGTCCAATAGTCTCCAGCTGATTTAACTTATTAGCAAATAGAGTACCTCTACCACAGTTGCCAGATGGTTGGGCTAATACACTAAAAAACAGAGAATCAAAATTTCCCGAATGGACTTCAATAAAATGTTCTGCCACTGGACTGAAGCCTTCTAATATTTCCCAAATGTTCCAAAATTCTAATTTTAACTTTTCTTTGGGTCTGACCTATATACCATCTAACCTCATCACACCCACAACCTAGAATATATATAACACCACATGACTGACAATTAAACCTTGCTTGAGAGACAAATCTGTGCCCATTGATCATAGTATTAGATAGATTTCTGATTCTATGGCACGCACTGCATCTCCCACAAGGAAAAGACCCTAATGAACTATTCTGGGTCCAATTGGAAATTGGGTAGTTCAACAATTCTTTTAGGTTTAAAAACCTACCTAAAGAAAAAGTCACATGTTGTGAAAATAAAGTGCTGAGTTTATCATCAGCTGTTATCATTGGCCAAGTGTGTCTGAAAATGGACTAAACCTAGTAACATAAAATATTTTATTTTCTGCCCCCACCTCCCTTGAAGTAAATTGAATTCTATGTCCAAACATACTATTCTCATGCAATTGTTCCCTACTTATCACATTATTCAACAGTTTATTCTTTACTTCATTAAGAATAGATCTAGAATACCCTCTGGCTGATAATCTCTCCTCTACTTCAGCCAGAGATTTCTCTTTAGAAGCCATCTCAGAAGTGTTCATTCATACTCTTCTAAATTCACCATAAGGCAATGACTTAATGAGATGTTCAGGATGCATGCTGGAAGCATGCAAAAAATTATTCACAGCAGTGAATGGACCATATTGAATAACTTCCATCTTATTCACAAAAAAACTGGACATCAGGAAAACTAATGGTACTGAAGTCTGGGTGACAACAAAACTGTAAACCATGACTGTTAGAATTCAAGTCCCTCACAAATTTCTCAAATTTAGATAGAGGTCCCTTACATATGAAAATCAAATTGTCTGTCTATCGCCTGTAGAACATTACCTTCTCCTTGTAATAAATATGGCTGTACACAAACCACTTTTCAAAGTCCCTCATGTACAAAACAGCATAAGAGGCAGCAAAAGGAACCCCTAAATCAGTGTCCCTTATCTGCAAATAATATTCCTTGTTAAAACTAAAATAGCTGTATGTTAAACAAAATTCAAGTAACTCCTAAATATAGGTTCTGTGGGGCCCTTCACCCAGTATTGATGCCATAGCTTCAAGACCCTTACCTGTTGTAATATTCATGTACAAAGAAGAAATGTGCAAAGTGGCCCAAAAACGTTCTTTTCTCCACACCGTATTCTGCATTAGAACACAAAGCTCTTGTGTGTTCTTTATGTGGGCTGGTACGGAACTCAAATGCATTTTAAGTAAAGTCCAATAATACCCCCACATTTTCCAGGTAAGAACCGATGCCAGCAACAATCGGTCTCCCTGGTGGCCTGCTCACATTCTTGTGAATCTTTGGTATAGCATAAAAATATGGGTCTTGAGCCCGGGCAACAAACAGCTTCTTAGACTGTGATAAAAGGAACCCCAGTCTTTCCCCCTTCTCTAATAGTTCACACAACTCAATTTTAAACCGTGTAAGTAAAGAAGCTTAACATAAATTTTGTTGTCACACAGAAGTTCAGTTACCATGTTCTGGTAGCCAGCTTTATCCATAATAACCCAGTTACCACCCTTGTCTACTACCCTAAAAATATAATCTCCTATCTGGCCATGAAGTTTGGAAAATTCTTGCTATTCTTAAATTAAATTATTTACCTTTGAATTTACCATATTCTTTTTCAATGTTATTCAACAACAATTTTTCAAACATAGCAACAACACTAGACAATTTAGGGGGACAAAAGGTGTTCTCCACATTAGGTAAAGTAGGAATCTTAAGCTGACCATAACCAGCAACAAAAGCAGTGTTACATACAATGCTTTCTTCAGTGCTGCAATTAAGTACATTTAAACTTACATCATAGTCATGTATAGATACATCGAACAATGAGTCCTCAGAATTTTCAGATATGAATGAAACATTTCTTTGCATGTTAAAGTATCTCTAGAAAAATTCACTTTCAAATGAAGTTTGCAACAGAATTTACTAGCTTCAATAAGTACATTAGCAACAGAGGGACATTTAGTGGGAACAAACTTTAACAGCACACCAATAACTGTGTCAGAAAAGTGCTAAATTTGCTAAATTAACAATTTTAAACAATCAGCTAACTTTATTTCATTGAGTCCATTATCAACAATTTCTGAAGATACATGTTGCAAATTTCCAAAAATTAACTTTTCCCTTTCTTTTTCTGTTTGCTGCCTATATTCCTATGTGTGTGTGTGTGTGTGTGTGTGTGTGTGTGTGTGTGTGTGTGTGTGTGTGTGTGTGTGTATTTTTTTTCATATGAGTATATACACACATTATGAGAGGGTGTTGTATTTTTTATGTAAACTTGATTTAATTTTTTTGATGATGTTATTGCTGTAGAATTCATGGTAATTTTGTTGTAATTTTGCTGCTGCTGAAGTTTTATGGGAAATGTAGTAGTTTTTTTTTTTATGACTAAGGGATGTGTTTATGTATACTGTGCACTGGTCACTTTAAAAGTGGGATGTATAGACAAATTTTGAAACGCAATTGTTTAATTGTTTAGAATATTTAGGCTTTAGAATTTAATATGCTGATATCCCTTGAGGGTGAAATGCTGAGGTACCAGGATTAAAGCTGTTTGGTACTTCAAATCTGTGTACGCCTTTTGGATTTATTAGGTTTTTGTGTTTTTTCTCCAGTAGAACTAAAACCTGCTCCTCAAGGAAACACAAACCTGTTTGGTGGACATCCTCTATCAACAGGCTTTACAACAAAAGGAAGAAACTGTTGTCCAAGGGTAAAATAGAACAAATTCCAAACTGGAAAACTCCCTCCTTAGCCTCAACAAGCAAACTAGATCACTAGTGAAAACCACCAAGGCCAGTTATGAATCGAAAGTAGCCTTCATAACAAAGGAAACCATAAAGTCTTCTTCAGTTATGTCAGGAACCTCCATGGCAAAGCCCAGGTTTGTTCCAAATTAGTACTTAACAGTATCACATACACTGATCCTGGTGACTTAGTCAACCTGCTAACAGACAGGTTCAGCATAAACTTCACCCTTGCCCCCCCCAAAGACCCTTTGACATCCCCGATACTTATCCCACACCTCACATCTCTGTAGATCAAATATTACAGGCCTATGCAAGGCAAAAAACACAGCTTCCATGGGACCTGATAGTATCCTAAGATGCATTCTACACCATCTCCAGCAAGAACTGGCTTCGCTATTGAGCACATTATTCAACCACCACCTAAGTACTGGCTTCATTCCAGCAGAATAGAGAACCACCATTGTTATCCCCTTGCACAAAGTTGGTGCCACTACTGACCCTGGAAACTGTCGCTCCATTAGCTTGACAAGTCTGATATGTAAAGCCATGAAGTATATTATTATGGATCTCATAAACAAAGACATAGGCAATATCTAAGCACTTGACCCCACCCAGTTCAAATTCGTCAAGGGCAGATTTTGCTTGTTGTACCTGGTCAACTTTTTTGACACTGTCACCAAGGCCCTGGATGAGGGAAAGTCAGTACATACAGCTTACCTTGACTTGGCCAACGGCTTTGACACAATCCCCTAATTGGGCATCATTGAAAAGCTAACACAACTTGGCATAAATCCCTGTCTCATCAGGTAGGAGGCCAACTGGCTCACCAACAGGACCCTCAAAGTCAAAATAGGCACCTCCACCTCTGATAGCAGACCTGTCACTAGTGGAGTTTCCCAGGGACTGTTTGGCATCTATTTCATGGAAGTACAGGCAAAGACAAAAGGCCTGTGGCTGACCAAGTTTGCCAACGACTGTATGTTTGGTGCTGTCATTGACTCCCCAAATAATGTTAACATACTGCAAGAGGGTCTCACAGTAACTAATGACTGGTGCCAAAGTCATGGTCAAGCTGAATGCAAAATATGTATCATCATACCATTCGGCAAAAACAAGACCCCTATCAACGGCAACCCCCTAAGCACACAACCTGTGGTAAGAGACCTGGCAGTCAGGTTGATAACAACCTCACATTCGGCCATCATGCAGCGGCATTGGTCAGAAAAGCCTTTTACATGGGTTATCTCATAAGTAAAGGTACTGCATGCAGAAAAATGAGGTTATTACTTCTCTATATTCCTCCCTCAATAGACCAATAATTGAGTATAACACCTCATTTGGGATGTACTTCCCCAAACATCTGCACCAACTGGAAAGGCCACTGAAATACCTCACAAAGAGAATCCATGGCCTCCAACATCTGTCCTGTGTGGACAGGCTCAAATCAGTATCACTCTACTTGGTATTGTACAGATTGCTCAGGGGTGAACTGTGTGTCCCCTACAAGGCAATATCAGACCCTGCCCAACTAGAGATGCTCCATATCCATAAGTCTAACTCCTCACGCATTACCCTCTCAAAAGGCCTGAACCTAATATGTGACATTAACAAAACCTGCTGGAGAGACAGGTTTGTCTCCCAGAGGCTGCCTCATCTCTGGAATAGACTTCCCATACACGTCAAATAGAGCACCTCGCTGACCCTCTTCAAGCGCAACCTTGATGAGTGGATAGAAAACCACAAATTTGTCCCAAGGGTTACACCTATGTCCCTCACTGACAGGGGCAACAGGTGCTGACTGAGGTTTCTTTTGGGGGATACACTCTTGGCTAGGTCTGTAAGGGCCCCATGGCCATTTGCCTAGTAACCTCCTATGATCCTATAACCCCAAACATTCCCAGCGGTAGTTGCCTCTAAATGCCCTATATACCTGAATAAGATCTCCTCTTAAATATCTATATGAGACACTGTACTTGTTCAGATATTTTAGTCTGTCATAATAACTTAAATTTTAACATCCATGGATGCCCTTGGTAAATGTCTGCTGTACTCGTTCCAGTTTACTCATGCTAGTTCCCTTATAAGGTTTCCATATTTTTATTCCATATTCAAGCTTGGATCTGATGTATTTAACAAACAATGACTTCATCATTTCTGATTTATAAGACTTTATAAATCTCTTTATACAACCTATAGTTCTATAACTATCATTAACCAATTGATTGATATGATTAGGAAAACTCACAGCTGGATCTACCCATATACCCAGGTCCTTAAATGAATCAGCAGTTTCAGTCACTGTGTGTGTTGTATTAAGTATTCAGGTTTCAATTTATGTACCCCAGATCTCATATGCTTAGTTTTTCAGTATTTATTAGCATATTATTCTCCTGTGCTGAAATGGTCAATTTAATCAAGTTCTTTTGCAGACATGCCCTATCTTGTAACACATGTAATCAGTTTACCCAGTTTCAAGCCATCTGCATACAGACTATAGAACACCTCAGATGAAAAAGATAGGTCTGAAAGATTTGCCCCGGGATTCATGAAGCTTGCGCCAGGCGCAGGCGTAGCATAGGCGGAATAACGCCAAATATGGCCGTTGAGCGATTCAGGTACGATCCAATACCACGTGCACTACCGGCGTACACCAGAACTGCGCAGCCCTCGGCATAGGTTTGCTAATCACCCCATGCGCAGTGTCACACCATGCAAATGAAGGCAGATAGTGATTCATGAAGTGGTGCAGGTGTAACGTAAGCCCACGGAAATGTAAACCAAAAAACACGGTTTACATTTTCCCAAACAGAACATCGGAGCTTTGGAAGTGGACCAGACTCATGTATTACAAAGTTAACATATGCCAATGGCTAAATACACAGCCAATGGCATAAAAAAAGATGCACAACACCTAAAAAACAACATTTAATGTCATGTCCAGAGTAACGCACAGTACAACCGCAGGGCATGTGTGCGCAAACTGGAACATAAAGAAAATATATAAAAATGTCATAAAATTGCAATGTAATACAAATCAGGTTTACACCATAATACACAATGGTAGGCATGGAACACCACAACCAAGGTGCAAGAGTTGCTAAGGGCCTGCGACAGTGTTCGGCATGGTAACTATGAATTAGTAGTCAATGCCATGCAAATGTGGCAGATAATACTGAATCGCAAATGTCCCGCCGGATGAAGGTTGAACCATATGGCGCAGCACTATAATACCGAGGAGTGGCTCAGAGGAGATACATGACATCAGCAGAGGGGTGTGCCACTGTAGCAGCAAGCACATTGGAGCAATGCAAACTGGCCTGGCCATTGCTAAGCAAAGCTGCAGGACAGGGCTGGGGAGGAAGGTATAGAATCATTTAGTTGAGAGCACACATGGTGCCCAAAAGCGCATGTGTACAGGGATGAAAACGTGCCCGAAACCCAGTAAGCGGATGCACGCGGCATGAACAATAGCACAAACAGGAAGGTCAGGGGAAGAAAAGAAGGAAATGCCGAAGTAGGGTAATTGGCGTACTAATGAGCAATCAACACCAATCAACTCACAGCAGCCAATCAACGGCAGCTGTCAAATCTGCTCGCAGAAACCTGCAAAACAGGATAGGTGAGGCATCAGAATGCAAAGAAAGGAGGGGAGGCATTGGATTGCAAAGATAGGAGATCTGTCATAGCAGAGCAAAGCAAACTGACAGTAGACCGGCAATAGCACACATTACGCAAGATACGCCATGTCTAGGAAAGTACAAACGAAAGCAGGCTGCTGGATGCATGCCAGAATATGGTAGGTGGAACGTGCAGAAATGTAAAGGGAAGGTCAAGAGGTAATCCACGGCAGCCAAATGTAATTCAACACCAAAGGCACCATAATAGTAGTTCCGGTAGTAAAACACATAAGATACCCTGTAGCTACGATCATACATACGCACCCTATGACATCATCGGTGTTCACAGCACAATAGTATAAAGTGTGAAAGCACCCTACACACACCTGTGAATTCCCAAACACTGCACCATAGGTGTAAACACATGGGGAACTTTTTAAATGTACATGTTGGGAGCTGCCATAGCTGTGATTCATCAGCATGTGTTAGAGGCTGACGGTGTTGTGGAGGATGATGCCGACAACCACCGCAGGCCCCGGAGGAGGAGAAGAGTGTTCAGACCAAGGGTAACCTACCAGGGGCTACATGATCTGGAGATAGTAGAGTGTTACAGGGTGGACAGGGACAGCTTACAGCAAATAGTGGAGCTGTGCCGGCCATGCCTAAGAACCAGAAATAACAGAGGGGAACCCATTCCAATGGACACGAAGGTATGTGTAAGCATGCGAATACTAGCCACAGGTACCTTTCAAAGGCCAACTGGAGATATAATGGGGATCTCACAGGCATCAGCATCCAGGGTACTACACCAGTTCCTGGATGCCATGTTAGCACATGTCAATTAGCATATATACTTCCCCCGAACTCAGGAGGATTTGGCCAGCAATATGCGTCACTTCCACCGTGTGGCACACTACCCGGAGGTACTAGGTGTGATAGACTGCACGCACATACAAATCAAGTCATCACCCGGTGAGCATGGTAGGTGCTACATAAACCACAAGGGATTCCACTCCATCAACTGCCAGGTCATGTGCAATGCCCAGGGCATTATCATGGATGTGTGTGCTGGCAGCCCTGGAAGCTACCATGACTCCCATATCTGGCATGCCTCACAGCTGTATCAGGTATTTGTCAGGGGGACATCACACATGGCCACCTTGTGGGGGATGCTGGCTATGCACTGGAGCCATGGATGATGACTCCCATCAGAAATGCACACACACCCATGCAAGAACGCCATAATGAGGCACATGCACAAAACAGAATCATCACAGAGCGTGTGTTTGGGATGCTGAAATCACGGTTCTGGTGCTTGGACACATCTGATGGAGCCTTGCAGTACTCTCCAGGCACGTGTGCCCACATTGTCATAGTATGTGCCATGCTACATAATATGATCCTGCGGAAACAGCTGCAGCAGGGACAAAATGGTGAAGGCCCTCATAGCCCACTGCAATTGCCAAGGCCATCACAGGCACAGAGGGATTCAGACCATGAACACACTGTGCCAGCCCCAGTAGGCAGATGGAGATGTGCCCAATATGCCTACACCTTGGCAAAGAGGGAACGTATAGCACATACTCTGACAGTGTAGGCCCCTACGGACTGACACACCTCTCCACCTGCACACACAGTAAAATGGATGGCACACAAGCACGACCACCTGCAAAATGTAATGTATAGGTGGCCCACTGTGTGAATCCCACATAGGCAGCCCTCAAACATTGTACACACAACAGCTATAGGAACAAGGAATGTCAACACCTGAACAGTACATGCGCCTATCACCATATGGTGGTGCTGTGTGTATAGGTTCCCAGGTACAATGGTAGGTTCACGGCCGACTGTCAGAGGCCATATACCAAATGGGCAAACAGTGTCCACTGTCGCCACAACATCGAGTATCCAACTGTCTCATAGAGGAGCAGAGGCAATCGTGGGAGCACATGTGTGTAAGCACTGTTCTGCACACACTGAGCACAGAGTCCCTGCTGCGTTAATGAGGGGCTGCACATAATATAATCATGGATGTTGTGTCAAGGCATGTGGTGTACCCATGACAGGTATTCATCACCCCAGCATGCTCCACCAACGGTCATTTGAAGGTGCAGCACAGTATCGTGTGTGGCTCACTGAGATATACATACACAATGGAGCACATCCAGTAAACATTACATGGACATACCATTAACTGGACTCATCAATATGTAAACTAACTGAGTTACCCATGTGAGTGCAGTATGGAGTAACAGGCGTAGTATACTCCACGTGCAAAACGACATAACACGTGTACAAATCCCAAATGGCCATATGTTAAATGCAGTGACCGTCATGCATTTTCCCGGTCCCACGTCCTGCAAGGGATGTAACGTAATCCCGAAGGCACGAGTAATGCATGTTGGATGCAGGTCAGCAGATCATGTTTAGCACACGTTACCGGGAATATGCATTGCCCACTGCTGGTAAGCGATGTTTAAATATGACTACATGGATATGCGTGAATCAGGGATAAGCTACTCCGAATAATGCGCAGATCATGGTCAATGATGTCCAGAACAGGTGAAACCAGCATTATTCACCCCTGTACTAATAGCGCCTGCTCTGAAGGGTAAAACGACCACTGCCAGGTGTAGAACACGCAATCATGTATAGAATCACCTAACACTATTGCTAGGCAAGATGTACCTATGGTAGGGTTGCCACCTCTTCAAATGACCAATGTGGGACATATGTCAGATGTCTGCAGGCTGACACATACACCCGGCCAGTACGAAATGCAGAACTTCACTGTTTTGCCTAGATAAAAGCTCATTCTTGTAATGTTTACTTACTTATTCTGTTTCTAGAACATATAGGTGTTTCAGATACAGAATAACTGTTTTATGCAACTATTACATAAACTATAGGAAATAAGTATGTTCTAAAATCCCAGGACATTTGCCATGTTCACAAATATTTTGCAGGACACAACTGCCCAAAGAGGGACTGTCCCTCGCAGAGTGGGACAGCTGGTAACGCTAACCTATGGCAGGTGTGTAATGTGACAGGTACAGACACAAATGTGCGAAGTCCAAGAAACAGTATACACCAACAAGTACACAATGAAAGGTGTAGCTTGCCTGTCACTTTCCCCGTCAGATATATATATATATATATATATATATATATATATATATATATATATATATATATATATATGTACTGATATATACATATATATAATACAGATAGAAATGGCGATAGAGTGATATATGTTGATATATATGGAGTCAGTGATATCTGCAAATATATATAGATAAGTCAACGACATTCATAACACCTCGGAGGTACAAATAAATAGGATACCACCATCTATGGAATGTGTAACATACCGACATGCGTATCCACGAGGCTGAAAGACCGAAAGAACACAGTACCGGAACAGTACAACTGCGAGTAACAGTATGATGATATGAAGGGACATTTAGTTACCGCTGCCGGTGTTGCGGTCCACATAGGTACTGTGTTCAACTGTGTTTGTGAGCACCATAGTCTGTGTATGTGTGTGTTGAGGGTGCCATGTGCGTTTCCATGTGACTGTAATGTGTGTGTGTGTCCACATCATGTGTCTGTTAGTGCCAACTCAGAGGTAGATCATTATGGTAGGCGTGGGTATAGCTAGTCGTAGGCATACGGTTACCACCTGTCCCACATTAGGAGGGACAGCCCCTCCCTGGGCAGGTGTGTCCTGACATAAAACATTACAAAGGGCAAATGTCCGGGATTGTAGGACATTAATATGTCCCATATATAATGTATTAGTTGCATTAAATAGTTATGCCTGTATGTAAGAAACGTAAATGTTACATGCAATATGATAAGTAGCCAAAGTCCCACAATAGGTATGTATTGAGGATAAAAGTATGTGCTAACCTGTGTACTGACTGTGGCTATGTGTTGGCCTGTAAACACTGCTGTGCGTCCCGCAAAGTGTCCAACAATGGCCATATGAAAAGGTGGCAACCCATGGCAAAGAGATTCTGTTACCAACACAACCGCAATGACTGCAAATATCTGGGACAGAAATACCCGGGATAGCTGTCAGTTAGACATATCCCTTTACATATCGCTGCAGTTCCAGAGGTATGGAAGTATCAACCTCACCTGCATACTATATAGAAACCAATTAACAACGGCCCAATGTACAATCCTGTAACATAAGTCTGCTAACTGATAGCTCTTTAATTAGGGACGGAGCCCACACACATATATATGGAATATGTAGAAATGCAAGCCCCACAAACCTGTATATGCTAAGTATACCCACCGACATCCCCCACACTAGAAACTATAGCAATGCAGACTGCAATAACAGCACAAACATCCAGTTAGTCAATTACATCTGCAGAACCATCAACATACCTTGTGAGAGATACAGTTAAAGGCACCATGCAAAATTGCAGCTGTTATATAATGGAACAAATGGCGATGTTACAGGTTTTGTTTGCAATAGTCCGTTATCAGACGTTGGGATGACAGGAACACCCACATGTTGAACCACATACTCTAGCTGTCACACACAATCCACGGGGGACATGAATCCAAAGTATAATTGTCTCTATGCATAGCAGTTGCAATTACACATAACAAAACACAATACAGGCCGTCTTCCCGAAGGTAGGGCAAATGGGCAACGCCCAAGTGGAGAATTAAATTATACCCCACTGTTGGCACATAATTGGTGAATGGAGTAGCTGCACAGCTGATATGCAAGTAATTAGTCACTCAGGAACACCAATTGGTGGGAGGAAACCACATGTTACAGGTATCGACGTATATAAGGATGACTTGCTAGACATTCAAACCGTATGCTCATACAAACTACCTGTTTAAGCAGTGTGAGAGAGATAGAGACGAATGTCCGTAACGATAACAAGGTATGTAGAACACTCAGTATGTAAGTTTATGTATAGCATGTATTTTATTAATTATTTACTGTATGTATAGCCTGGTTTGCATTAATTAAAAGTGTCTGCAATGCATAAAGTGAGAAAAGGTATTTATGTAGTGATGTCTTGCTGAGCATACTAACGCATGTAGAAACTGTGCGTCCAGCAGTGGGCCACAAGGTACACATCACAGACACCACAAGGGATGCTACATGAGGGCTTTAAACAGAACATTTCCATACAACCCGCGGTCAGTGGTAGGGTATGTCCAGCAAGTACGTGCCATAGCAGAGGATAGTATATGTTGTTATACTGTCACAGTAGGCATGTGTATGGGCATATAATGACAATGACATGTCTAAGGTGGTCCTGCTGTGCAAGTATGCTTTGCATTATGGGATACTATGTGAAATATGTGTAATGTATAGTATTGTAGGTAGATATGTCAGATATTCTACACAGCATAACAGGCATATCATGCATACCAAAGGTATCGTCTATTGGCATGTACAGTAACAGGATACATATGGCTTGTCGGCACGGGACATTGCAATAGCATGATAGCTAATCTAAATGAAAGGGCTACAAAGTAATCATGCACACAGGACATGTTATAGCTTCACAGGTTCATAGTGGGGTACTATGCAGTCTGGCAAGTCTATGTGTAAGCACAACTACAGTGTTCACACCAGTGGCACCTCTCTAGGGTAGTGTCCTTTGAACAGCAGAGCCATGTGTTACCTGCACCTCTGCACAGTGCAGCCACTGCAGTGATCCCTGGTGTACATGTGTCTCCCAACCACTAAGGGAGGTATCACATGAACAGTGCTACTGAGTGTCCCTGCGTGATGTACATAGGACTCATTCTAAAGCAAGGTGAGTGACTGGTTTGGGAATGTAACCCTCAAGCACATCCCACTCAATGTTGCGTGTGTGCACATATCCATGAGCATGTTGCTCACAGTGGCTTTTGCTTATGTCGTGTATGTGGAGTATATCCATTAATATTGTTGTGGACATGGGTCCTGTCCGTTCAGCAGAGGTCACCCCTGAGTATGTAGTATGCAAATGTGTACAGGAGTGGTGTCTGTAGTTCAGCCGCATACTTTAACTGTCAGAGCTCAGTAAACGTCATGGCGTGTTAATGGTGTGGTATGTAAAGCTGTAGTTGTTGTGTATGGTACCCACTAAATGGGGTGGTGTACCCTTGAATGTGTGTAGACGTCTTGAGTTCAGAGGTACAATGGGTGCCTATGTACCAGCTACACACCCAGTACAGATAAGTATGGCCACATAGAAGGATATCCATGTGACAGTGGCAATACGGTAACCACAGGAGTGGGTGTAACATATGTGTGTACTACAAACATGTACAATGTGACATGTATGTAGGGGACTACCACCTATGTGATAGTCAGTGGGTGAATGGTGTAATGCAAAGGTGATGTTCACGCGCCTCGTGTTATGCAGCTTGAGGCCATGATATTCATATCAGGTATCTGTCACAATGACACCTGTATGGATGGAGTCAGTATCAGCTGGTGGATCAATCATGGTGCTTTGTATGCAGGGGTTTGTAAAGCTAGGCAGGGAAAGTCCCTCTGTGCTAGCCTGTAACTCAGGGAAGCATAACTGAACATGAGTGGCCCAATGACTGAGGACTGTGGTATGGCAAATGTAACTGAAATGCAGTAGGTACTATGGTATGCTACCCTCATTGTGTGTGTCCTGTCCATGAGCCACATTGCATAATATCCTGAGACATAGGGTATGATGTTCAGGTGGATGTATATGTTGTCAATACCAGAATGGAGAAAGGTGCTGAAAGGCAATGAGAGGACAATGTAGGATGTGTGGACTCCTGTACCATCATCAACTACCCTGGTAACTGTATGAAAGGAATCCACTAGGTGTAGGGGCCATGCTCTGGCCCTAAAAAGTCCAACCCAGGTGGCATCAAAGGACCGGAGCCCAACAATGTCTCTGTGAATGACTTCCTTGATGATGTGCCCCATAGCCGTGCAGAACAGTCCAGTCAGGTGTGTAGGACTATAGTCCCACTCGTGCATTGTGGTGCCACCTGTGTGGAGTGTGATAAATGTTGCTGTGTGCCATTCAGGGACCACAGTGTCTGATACAAGGCTATTACTGAATACGGTGGCCTAGTGGGGAGACATGTCATTCAGAGGTTTGTGGACATCACAGCCTGGGACTTTGGAAGGTGACATGGGGCCAGTGTCTCAGGACATATAGAGTGCAGGTTAGTACTATGTAGGTGTGACCGCAGGGACACCGCAATGTTCCTGCATGGATTGTGGCCTTGTAATGAGTGATAGGGTGTAATGTTAGCATTGAATCCATCTGCCAGCATGTTGCTAACATCACCTGGGTCTGAAATGTTCCTGAGTGACTGTTGTATGTGAGAGCAGATGTGGGTGTGGCCAACGACTACTGACATACCACCATAATGCCTTGTGGTACACTCCGGAAAGTGTTGCAGTAATGTTTACGTAGCTAGTCTTGGAGTATGTGATGACGGATCCCATGGCCCTACCAAGGCTGACCAGTGAGCTACCCCACCCATGGGATTGTACACCACTGTGCAACAGCCTCCACCTGTTGTTGTACATTATGTCCATGGAACTTGACCACCAGAGTGGCATCTGTTATCTGGTGAGTACCATCATGGCTCTGTGTGGAATAGCATGATCCATGCAGTCGTGTACATGCTAATGAAGTGCACTGGGGTATGTTTCAGCATTTGTAAGTGCATTGTCCATCTGCACGGGTGTCATGACGTTAACAACCGCTGTCATAAGATGTCTGTAGTAGGTGTTGTAGTACTCATGTACTGTGTATGCCATGAAGGGTGTGGTGCTGGGATGTGGCCAACAAGGTTGATTAGCATATGTTTGGAATCCACCAATGAGGGGATAACCCCAGGTGTGGAACACCAGTCACATGTTGATAGTGTTCATGTCAAGGTTAATGTTGGTCTTGGAGGTGGTGTGTATGGGTTGATCCAGCCGAGTGGAGGTTATGACTCATGGATGTGTCAGTACATAACTGGCTATCCAAGTTAAGTGTGTGATAGTGTCAGTCACACATCAGCAGTAGCTATCTGAGCACTACTGTCCAGTACACCAACAAATGAGTTCTGGTAACCGTGGGGTATGTTGTTGAATCTGTAGCTTGTTACAATGTGTATAGCGGTTCCAGACACAGTTAGTTGCATGTAGAGCACCTCTGATGCATTGTGCTAAGTAACTAGCCAGGATGTGTGTACAACATAGTGGGATATGGAAACACCCAGCTGTGGGTGTGCCAATCCAGGTATGTGCCTGAAAGGTATAGTCTGTCTATAACCTGTCACTGCAGGTGTGCTTTGCAGAGCCTAGAGGCAGGTCCCAGTCACTGCAGAGATATTGGAGTGGTGCATTATAAGGTGTGCCTTGCCTGCGTGTGTCACAGAGGAAGATGCAAGAAATGTGTCACATGACCCCATGTCCTGCTTGCCAGTTCCCGGTCTGCCGGTGACTGTTATTGGAAACTGTGCAAGACAGGCAGTATAGAAGCAGCAAGAGCATTACATGTGATCTGTACTCCCAGGGCTAACAGGTGCAGGTCATCTGTGCCAAAGCATTGTGTTTGACCAGGTCAGTCAAAGCGGACAGATACCAGATGCCTGTGGAATGACAGCAGAAGCATAGGCAACTGTTGAAGTGACACAGTCAGTCATTGTACAGTGGTATCTGGTCCGGATGAATGCATAATGCTCCCCAGGGCTAGGCCCACACCTTCAGGGCTACAACACTGGTGAGCTATTGCATGTCCCTGCACATGTAGTCTGTGAAGTGGCATCTCAGGGCAGTCACACTAACATGGAGAATGACAGTCACATCATACCTGGTGAGGTGTGGCATGGGTGCATAGGTTATGTTGCAGAACCAGTTACCCGACAGCAAGATGTAAGCAACTATCACCTTGTGTAGCCTGCTGTGTGGAGCTGCAGTGTGACCACCTACAGACTCACCTATGACTGGTGTGTTGTGTATGTTATAACACCCTATTGGCTGTATGTGATTGGCACACATGAGTCTGTGGGCTATAAGTTGGTGATGTTGTGTTCCATGATGGGGGCTGCCTCTGGTGCCTGCACAGAGTATGGAGAGGTACTGCACAAGTTGTCCTCGTATGTGTGGCCTGTGGTGGAGATCATGTGAGACTATGTGATGAGTGGGGTGTGTTGCGAATGTTACACATCCCCACATGACTGTCAGGTACAGCCAGGGTTGGTGACAGCATTACCCCCAGCAGGGCTGCATAAGTGCATCCCCCACAGGCTGTAGTGTCGTATGTTGGGAGGTGGGCATTGAATTTGTACATGAGACAATTGCTCTTGCCACATGCATGACATATCCATCATATAGACAGGCAATAGCACAGGTACATGACAGTCGGACATGCCTGTATATACAACCATGTCTCACAGGATATGTGCTTTACATGTGTACAGCAGCTGTTGTACCATAAGCAAGCTGGAAATTTTAGGACAGTCAGTGTACCTGTGGGAAATGGTGTGGAATGTGTGCTATATTAATCAGTAGCTCATGACATGCTCATGTTCTGAACAAGTGCCTAGCATTTCCATACAATACAGATAGGGTGTTGGATAATATCAACCCACAAGTGGTGACAACAGTCATAATGGGTGGCACCTGCTGAGTATGGTGTGCATGTCCATGAACCATTATCACTGTAGATGTTAGCAGTACAGATGTACAAGACAGTACGGATGTTTGATTACAAATACCTTTGTATGTCACAGGAGTGTTCTACCAGTGCCTGTTGACAGATTCAGAACTACAAAAGGTGCCAGAGTGACATGTGCATATCACACCAGTGCCAGCTACAGTAGAACAGGGTTAATGCGTTGTACTCCACCCTCATTGTAGCCCATACCACACAGACAAATGTTAGGCATCTGTGTATGTAAGGATGTGAATGGCCATGACCAATGAGGAATAGCTGTGTCAGTGTTGTGAACAACATACAGAATGGGCTGTGTGGGTAAGGTGTGTGACATATATGCACATTCTGATGGATGGTATCAGCATTGTCACTGCTAGGTGAACATGCCTGTACCCATTAACTACCACCTAGGCTGTGGTCAACATTATGGACACTGTGTAAGGGATGGTGCTGTGCAGTACACCTCCCTGCCTTGGTGACATCTCCAGGCCCCTTGGGTAGTCATACGAGGTACCCATTTCATGACAGGGTGCCATCCATGAGCATGGAGATCATTGGGCAGGCATATACAGCACTGGGGTGACCAATGTTGGATCACATATCACCTTTAAAGGGTAATGGCCATGTGTGGATGGGCGATACCAGCCTTCACAATCCTCACCTCCACTATGCAGCATGCTGTCTACCTTGCATAAAGACATTTGCTACACCATGATGATGGACATGGTACATGTCCATATCCTGATCTGTAAGACATACGTCATGGACAGTCACCGTCCTAATACTAGGATTGCCACATGCTGGACAGATCCCTGTGCCATATATGTGACATACTCCTGCCAAACCATGCAACCCTGTCCATCAAAGCTGCACATGTCATCCCAGTCATACATGGTGTGATGGCCGCATGGTAGATGTAGTATCAACTGTCCGGATCAGTAATGCGGCACTGATGCACCTCGTGGTGGCATACTGGCTGTCTGTTACAGCTGGGAAACCTTGCCTGTACATGCTATGGTTGATAACCATCCCTGCGAATGACGTCCGACTAGCCATTGTCCCATGTCTATCACATATGCAACACAGGTGATCCGTGGTAGGATGTTGAACAGCTGTACAGTGCTGTGTAGATGTATATGGCAAAACACATACATGTACAGGTGTCCATGCGTATGTGTGCATTGTCACTGCTCAAGTCCATTAAGGCTATGTCTGTGTTGACATGTGACATACACACAGCATCAAGGTCAACAGCAGTACCGTGGACACATCCAGGCATGTGCAGATAGGTAAGAACACCAGTGCAGGCAAATAGACATGCCCACATCAAGACAGCATTCACATGGAGTATGAACACTGTAATGAGGTGACACACATATATGGTGATGATATCCAATGCATAACGGGTGTTACATGTGTGTGACACAAACACGTCAGTCGTGTCAATGTCATGATGATTTGCAAAGATTACTGTGCAGATGTACTACATGTCATAGAAATGTATGTGCAGCAGTATCTCTGTACATCTCTGAAACTGTGACCTGTCACCATCATTGTCTTACAGATAATGCCTCGTACACGCCTTCCAGCATACAGCCGCCAGGAGGATGATGTCCTCATCCTGTACCTCCATGAGAACTACAAGGTGTTGTTCAGCCATGTGCCACAGCATGCCCAGCAGCGGGACGACCTGTGGCAGGATCTACGCAGGAGGGTGAACGAAGTGGGTGGCCATAACCGCACCTACCAGCAGGTGCACAGACACTGCACGGACTTGATACGACATGCAAAACAGAGTGCCACTGCAATCACCAGGGAACAAGGTGGAACAGGTGGTGGGCCACCAACCCAGCCCCCACTCACACACACCGAGGAGCTACTGGCCAGTCTGGGGACACCCTCAGAACAGCATCCACACACAGTAGCTGCCATCGTGGAGGTGGGTGCCTCCCAACCAATGAGCCTGGAGTTGCCTGGTAAGTCAGTACTGCACATATGGCTATTATATCCCATTTAGTTGCATGTGTCACTGTACATTATGTAAAGTAACAACATATGCAAGGTATGTGGACACACATGCTGCATACTACAGTATGCTACCCTGTGTATGCACACATGTGCATACTATATGCTATTATACAGGCAAATGTGTTAACATGCACAGTGCACCCTGTGGCTGTCAGACAGTCAGGGATAATGTTCATACTGCTGGTTCACCCCTATACAGGTACCTCTGGCGTGCCGCACAGACATGAGTCCATTGCAGGTGAGACTGTCATCAGTATCAGGCATGTTAAAGCATAGATCTATTTGCCATGTGGCCAGTTAACAGTTGCACACATGATGTTTGTTCCAGTCACAATATACAGGTCGCATCACCCATCATTCACACAGGTCACCCATGTGCAATATATACAAACAAAATAATACACCGACTTGAAACCACAGTAGTTTTCATTGCTACATGTGTGGTCAGCTGTGCATACAACAGTGGAGGTGTTCTACAATGGAGGCATATGTAGTATGCAGTGGAACAACATGTGTGGTACGCAAACAGTACCACACAGTGAGCTGTGATATGGGCAGCCCACAGGTGTCACCATTGTGTTATATGCCCCTGCATTGGGTGCACACATTGTGATGTGCCATCTGACATGTCCCAGACACGTAGTGTTCTGGCTGCAATATTGTCACACTATCCCATGACCCATACCCCACATACCAAACATACAACCCGTTGTCTGCATAGCCCTGTGGATGGTGACATTTCTGACATCTATGGGTGTATGTCATATGGGACAACACAGACATGTGAGATGGCCATCACACACATTTGGTCAACACATGTGCACACATGGCCATGGGGGATGGCCAGAGACACGTAGCCACACAGTAGATGTGATGTGTACACACTCTGTTGCACATTGTCCACACATGGTCCAATTATAGCCTTAGTTGACTGATTATACAGTTGATGTGGTACACTGAACATCCTAAAAGCCTGTGTACAGCTAGTGGAGGTGTCACTGACGTCTACCATATAAGATCTGTTGAACATCACGACTGTGCCATAGCATGACAGTAGTCACCTGTACAGCTTCCACAGACATTGACACCACATCAGGCCACAGATACTGTACATTTCCCTTGCTGCTGTAGGAAATCACAGTTAGCTGTGCACCTCGTGTGTGTGGTACATCAATGTCATGTGGGAAATGGTGAATTGACATGTCCACTATGTGTGGACATGGTTGCCAGGCAGCTAAGACCCTGTAGTTGATGTGCAGGGGTGTCATGTGTAGGTCCTCCACTGACTTGTCACTTGACACAGCATGGTTTGGTGTGTATACACCTCAGCATCGTGGGTCACAATCCACAGTTATGTCATGGGTATGCATGCAGTTATGGCTATGCAATGTGTACATATTATGCATTGTACAGCAATATAGATGCCTCATGATGCCATGCAATGGCACAGTGTCTGTACTTCACACTGTATAGCAATGTAGATGGCTCACACTACCCTTCCATGCTCATGCACATTTGCTAAACATGATTCTATCTGTAGGGCATACAGACAACACCGCAATGTGATGCCCATTATGATGCTGTACATGTTTCAGGACACCATTGTGTCAGACATGTATGCATGTTAATGCACACATCAGCAGATTACATGTCAAGATCACGTCAGCCATGTGTACTGTTATCCTGTTCTGGTCCACATGGTGTATCACAGGGATGCATGCATACTACCATGATTGTGTGAACTGCATGGCTACTGATATGCCACCTGCTTGCTGTAGTGTGCACCCCAGGGAGTTATGCTTACTAACACTATTAATGTCTGAGCTGCATGCCCTCTGCCGTATCACAGGCATGCTGCATGCCATCTGTCAAATCACATGCATGGTGTGTGTGTTTGTGTGTGTGTGTGTGTGTGTGTGTGTGTGTGTGTGTGTGTGTGTGTGTGTGTGTGTGTGTCTGTGTGTGTGTGTGTGTGTGTGTGTGTCTGTGTGTCTATTGTAATTTAGAGTCTTTCTTTACATTCACAGGTGATGTAGGTGCGTTACTCTCCTGCGGTCCATCTGATGTTAGTGTCCCCACAGATACCAGCAGTGATGAACATATGCATGAGGTACAGGCAGGGTTGTCAGGGGCTGAATCTGTGTCAATGGTTGCCATCCCAGCTATGTCCCTTCTTCCCCGCACACAGTTCTGCTGCCAACACATACCACATCACCAGTGGCCATAGAGGAAGGACAGTCAGCATCTGTTAGCATGGAACAGGAACGTGTGGTGGCTACAGAAGGTGTGTCTACACACCATGGTGTCAGTGTAATGACTGCAGATGTGCCACACAGGCATGTGGCCAGTGCTGCTCGTAGGAGGACCTCTGGCAGACATGCACCTGCAGGACAGAGCGCAGCAGCTGGTATCACCAGACGCATGTTCCAGACTGTAATGGTGGCACAGGCACATGCTGAATGGCAGAACAGAGAAGGGCAGAGGCTGCAGAGGGCTGCTATCCATACCCTAAATGACAACATCCAGGCATTGGCAAATGCTGAACAGCAGATTGCTGATGTTCTGGACAGGCAATTGGGTGACATGGTCGGAATCCTTGACCATGGCATGGAAATCTGAGAGAGTGAGCTGTCTGTGCTGGAACATCTGGTAGGAGTGAGGCATAGACCATGTGGACGTAGGCCAGCTACACCACCTAGTGCAGATCAACGTGAGCGTGCCACCTCACATGCCCACTCCCATAGTGCTGGTAGCAGTAGCAGTGCAGCTGGTGCTGTGCTGTCCACACCAGGACACAGCAGGCCACGTGGATGTGGCCCTGGATGTTCCCAACGGGGACACGGTTTCAGTGGACATGTGTCATGGGACAGTAGCCAAGCTGTACCTTCACCTGGTAATGCCCGTGCAACCCCTGGCAGGCACAGGTCACATGGCCGTGGCCAGACACAGTGAGCTGTACAACCTGGTCTGTACAATCTGGAAAATAATACCCCGTGTAGGCCTTACAAAAGGCAGAACTGTGTGCACACATACACGCACACAGCAAAGACATCTGTAGGGCACCACAACATCCACATGCATACTGAACAGACATGTCCAATCATATCACTGGCCCTTACCCATCCACAAGATGTCATCCATTGGTGCAGCCTATGCCCCTGGCAAACATTATCACCCTGTGCATATGATGAAGCCTGTGCCGCATCCCTGTCATCCATACCATTGGTGCAGGGACATGCTCAAATGGTCTGATGCACAGGGTGAACAGAATAGTGAGAAGTGTATATTACATTAGTCTTGTAAGAATAGTGAGAGAAGTATATATTACATTAGTTGTGTGTGAATAGTGAGAGATGTGTATATTACATTAGTTGTGTACTGTTGACACGCACCAGACATACCATGTAGTACAAGTTTAGCATGCATTGTTATATGTTCACAGTATGTGTCTCAGTAACAACAGTAACAGCATGTTGGTAATGATGCCCTGGTTCCCTCCTTATGGTCTACTTGCATGTGCCTACAGGTAGCACTGTTTGCAGTCTCCCATGTGTAACTGTGGAGTACTCACCGGCACATATGGCAATATCAGCATGCTATACGTAGCCTCAGCCTGACTGTTGGAAAGTCTAACATAACACAGATATCCACACATATACTGATCCAGAAGCATGTGGGCAGTTTAATAGGCTACAGTGGCTAGAGACGTGACATCCATACCAGGTCACATCACAGGTATGTTGACATGGTGCAGGGGTTGTACACAGAGGTCTGGCCAATGATAATGTTAGAGGCCACTTGATAGCATGAGGCCTCACTGTGTAGCAGTAATGCCCTGTCACATTACAGAAACATGCTCACACTCACGGGGTCAACAACACTATAACGCACACCCCATAGTGTTGAGGTGAGGACCCTTGCCTATATGGTCATCACCGTCACAGTACTGTGAACCCACACGACGCGACACAGAGAAAGAACATGTACAGGTAGCCAGTGTGGCTGAGACCAATGGCATCAACAGGGTAGTGGACTGCATCACCATGAGGGGTTAGGGATCCTGTGTGTTCTGTATGGTAACATACACCCTCACACCATGCACCAGACAGCCATACATACCTACATACACACACACACTGTGGAGACCACAAATGTCATACACATATGGATAGCTGATGTGTGTGATACACACACCACACCTGCCTACATCATGCTTTCCACACTGCAGTATGTACAGATCTCTACAACAGTGTACAGGGGTGTGTAACAATTGGGATGTATTTCCCACCATATGTGGCATATAAGGTCACACAAGCAAACACACATGGCAGTACTGTGAATCATACACATCATATGATGATACGTCTGACAGACATGCAGCAGTATTGGCCGCATTATGTGTACCAACGCTACCTTCGGCAATTGTGCTGCTATATGCACACGGGAGGATGTAAGTGTTACAGGTGTCAAGTGACATACTGTCGGTGACACCTGACCGCTGTGTAGGTTTTATGTCTCCACTGTCAAGTAACGGTAACATAGCGTACTGTTTGCACATGTAATGGTAGGATGGCGTGTGACACAGCTGTGAGCCATCCCCGGCAAACATCCATCTACACAGGTGGATCACCACTTTATGTACACACATCCATCCATACCTGTTGTACATCCTACTGCACTGTCAGTATGTCACCATATACAGGTGCCAATGATGGGGCTGCATTGCAACTGCATGTTGCAGTTAGGCACAGATTAGTTACTTACATCAGCTACTGCACATGCATGGTAGCTGCATGCACACTACAGATTGTACATGTGTGTTGGTCCTACATGCCTGTCATGTAGCCATGTTTGTATGCATTGCAATTGGTGGGCATGTGTGTTGACATACATAACACATGGACTGCTGTATGATATGATGGGTGTCATGGGTAACTAGTACAGAGGGAATGTGTCCTCAGTCAACATTGCTGCCTCATGTACTGTTAGCATTCAACAGCCATGGACCCACCTTCCATTTGTGTGCATATGATTGCTGTAGCCACTTGTCTGCATGGAGGACAGCAAAAGCTATGCTATGTACATATGTGTCATGTGTGTGGTCCATGCACATATCCACTGCAATTACATGTATGACATAGCCTAACATGTGCGTTCGTTGGTGTACAGCGAAAGTTATCTGTCACAGCTGTGTAAGACCCAGGGCCCCTGGTATGTGTAGAGCTGATCTGGTTATGTACAGTGGTATCATTGCAATGCATAACACATGATGGAACCCTGTGGGTACATGTGTAGTCTGCACAGTTGCTGTAGACCTATGTACAGTGCACTGGTCATGAGTCACACGGTGTTGTGTTATGTATGGCTGTGTACTGCTGGTCCAATGACATGGTGATGTCGGAGGGCTACATTGTAGATTGCGGTGTGTACCTCTGTGATATGCACCTGAGACATCTGTGATAGCTCCTGAGTGTGTACTGGTCAATACATGTGAGTGGCCTTAATGTACATGGGGACAATAATACCATACTGAGCCCTTCCGTGTTTAGAATCCATGTGCATGCAAGACGGCCCTTTGCAACTGCTAAGTGTGTGAGCATGCCCAGTATGCCATTGTGTAGATGGACACACAGTACATTCCAAACTGCGCCCTTCCGTGTTTAGAATCCATGTGCATGCATGCAAGACGGCCCTTTGCAACTGCTAAGTGTGTGAGCATGCCCAGTACACCGTTGTGTAGATGGACACACAGTACTTTCCAAACAGACATGTGATACTAAGGGTGTGGGCATGGCCATTGACATCCTGTATAGCGATGGTGGTCATCCAGGCAACAGGTGTCCATTTTCAATGTCACGATGGATGCCTACATTGAACACACTGGTTGCTGTCTTGAAGGGTGTACTGTCTGTGGCATGTCCCATATCTATGTAGTGTTGTTGTAGTGCTCCATAGATATGTGGTTGCCCTGATCACACCACTGCCATGTGTTTGTCTACGTTTACCTTGGGACAGTAATATGCTTTCAGACTGCTCACTCTCTATACATTCCCTATCGGTGTCCTTGCCTTTGCGGATGATGTCACCCACCTAGAAGTATGCCTCTGGGAGTGCTGTGTTCAGTAATGTCGGTAGCACGTTCTGTAAATGCGACATGCTGTAATGTGTTAGGGTAGTTAGGTGTGTGTTCGACTCCCAGCCCTGCCAAGTGTGTGTGTGTGTTTGCACGCATGCTCCCATCCGCCTGGGGACTCAGTCTTGCTTTTAGATGCCGCACACCACTGCAGTTTGCTACCGACGTCTTTGCCTTTGCGGATGATGTCACCCACCTAGAAGTATGCCTCTGGGAGTGCTGTGTTCAGTAATCTCAGTAGCGCGCTCTGTAAATGCGTCATGCTGTAGTGTGTTAGGGTAGTTAGGTGTATGTTCAACTCCCAGCCCTGCCAAGTGTGTGTGTGTGTTTGCACGCATGCTCCCATCTGCCTGGGAACTCAGTCTTGCTTTTAGACGCCGCACACCACAGCAGTTTGCTACCGACATCTTTGCCTTTGCGGATGATGTCACCCAACTAGAAGTATGCCTCTGGGAGTGCTGTGTTCAGTAATCTCGGTAGCGCATTCTGTAAATGCGTCATGCTGTAGTGTGGTAAGGTAGTTAGGTGTATGTTCGACTCCCAGCCCTGCCAAGTGTGTGTGTGTGTGTGTGTGTGTGTGTGTGTGTGTGTGTGTGTGTGTGTGTGTGTGTTTGCACGCATGCTTCCTTCTGCCTGGGGACTCAGTCTTGCTTTTAGACGCCGCACACCACAGCAGTTTGCTACTGAAGTCTTTGCCTTTGCGGATGATGACATGCACCTAGATGTCTGCCTCTGGGACTGCTGTGCTTAGTAATGTCGGTAGCACGTTCTGTAAATGCGTCATGCTGTAGTGTGTTAGGGTAGTTAGGAGTATGTTCAACTCCCAGCCCTGCCAAGTGTGTGTGTGTTTCCAGCTGCATGACAACAGTACATCGCTTTGACAGTATTCACTCTCCATAACATCCATGCGGCGTCTTTGCCTTTGATGCTGCTGTCTGCAGGCTACACATGTGCCTGTGTGAATCATGTGATCCACTGATCACGGTAGCGCATTTTGTAACTGCGTAATGCTGTCGTATGGTACAGTGCTTATGTTTATGTTCTGCTCCCAGCCCTGCCATGTGTGTGTGTGTGTGTGTGTGTGTGTGTGTATATGTATATGTATCTATCTACATATATATATATATATATATATGTATATATATATATATATATATATATATATATATATATATATATATACATATATATAGAGAGATATGTATGTAGATAGCTATATATATATATATATATATATATATATGTGTGTGTGTATTGTATATAGATATGTATGTTGGGATTATCACTCTTGACTGTGCTGCATTGTCTATATGTGAACACCTTGGATGTATGTACATCTGCTATGGCTCTGTGATAGTGCACATACTGTGTGCTGTAGTGATCGTGGGTTATACATGTGTAGTAACCAGTTATTGCATTGCTGGGTATTACACAGGCATTGGAAACAATGTTAGTGCAGCACCTTTGAGTGGTCGTATGCAGATCTCTGAAACAGCCAGTGGTGGTTATTACATTGTATCATTACATTGGAGATCATAGGTTTACCCCGGGAATCATCTCTGTATCACTGCTGGACAGAGGCACAGCAAACTAATGGGTATAGTATTCTCATCCTAAGGGGTGGTGAAAGCCACACACACTCTGGCTGGGCTTATAAATGCCCTAGGGCAGATAGCCTAGTATGAACCTATGAACCTAAGGAGTGTGAGTATGGCTCATATCCGTCTGTACAAAAACAAAAAATAGACCAGCAAAGGCAGATCCAGATGTAAAGTATATATCCCAATCCTTTATTAACAGACCGGTTTCGGCATTAACTGCCTTCTTCAGTGTAGGACAAACAGAAAATGTCCTGTTAGCATACATAATATATATAAAGTAAGAACCAATAGGCAATGATTAATCATGAATATTCATGAGTGATAAAAAATATAAAATACAACCAAAGCCTAAAAAGTTTCGTCATGCAAAACATGACTAAAACTAACATAGTCAGTATGACACCTACTATAATTCATAAATATAGAATGCAATGAAAAACATAAAGCTTAATAAAGCTTAATACAGTCACTCGTAGGAGCTGATGTAAAAAACAATGTCAAGATGCAAAATGAAAAAATAAACATGTTATCTTAAAAAGATGCCCTATGAACAAAACTGTTATCAATAATACACTGTTGAAAAATAAATGGGTATATGAACTACAAATGACCTGAGAATAATGGAGATAAATGGAACACATCTCCATTTGACTCTACAAACTTGGTTATGTAAATCCAAAACTGGTCCTGAAAATCATAGATATAGTCTTCAATAACATGATAAAAAATAAAGAATATGAAAAATAGAAAATATAAAAAATATATATAACTAGACATACTATACTCATCCATGTAATGTAACATCCAGTATGAAAACCAACTGTAGGTAACCCTTAAACCATGCAATGTAAAGAGACCCAAAGAAATATCATACTGAGAACATATTCATCAAAACATAAGGAAACATTCCCAAAAAGAGATGTAGTGTCTGTATTGCAAACACTAAGACACTACCTGCAATCTTATGGACAGAGAAATTCAATACATACAACCAATTACAGGTGATCATTTAGACCAGGAGGGAAAAGACCCCCCAAACTGGTAATCCAGTATTTTTCTTTATGATCCAAAAGACCATGCCATCCTTGTTTATGACTGCGATCACCTGTAATACGATCAATGATCATGAAACTGAATTTTGCCTGATGATGTTTGAGAGTGTGTTGATACAGAGCACTGCTGGGTTTGTGATTCTTAATATCACTGCGATGTTCATTCATTCTTGATCTAAGGGCCCTTGAAGTTTGGCCCACATAAAACGCACCGCAATAACAGGTTGCTAGGTACACAACCCAATCACTACCACAGTTACCAAAGGTTTTAATATTATATATCTTGCTGGTATTGCGACTAGTAAATTCCTTGGATTTATTCATCATGGAACAAGACCCACAATGGCCACAAGGAAAGGAACCAAATACCTCATCCCCTTGTAATGCAAGTTGTTTATAGCTGGTCCCCCCACTACCTATGTGTTTGTAATGAGATAGATAGGAACCCAATGTTTTGCCACGTTTATAAGCAAATTTACATTGTTGCCCTAAAAGTGACCTCAAATGATCATTGGCAAGCAAGATATTCCAATGTTTATTGATGATATTCCTTATCATATTAATATTCCTGCCATAGGTAGTGATGAATCGTATGGGGGTATTCAATGTAGTGTTTGTCTCAGATTTATACTCCAACAATTTTTCTCGGTTCATATGATTAACCCTACATCTGGCTAGATTGATATCTTTATAATCATAACCCCTGTTGACAAATCTGTTACATAAATCCATGCTGGCTGATTCATATTCAGCATCCTGGGAGCTGAGACGCTTAATGCGCATGAATTGTGAAACTGGAATACTCCTGATAGTGTGGCGTGGATGCATGCTCGAGGCATGTAACAAAGTGTTATATTGCGGGTACTTACGGAAAACCTTACTAGATAATGTGTGGTCCTGGTTTTTGGAAATAGTAACATCCAAGAAATTGATAGTATTCTGATCAAATGTTAATGAAAATTCCAGTCCCCAAACATTACTATTAAGGTAATCAACAAACTCATGTAAGTAAGCCAAATCCGCCCGCCACACTAACCAGCAGTCGTCTAGATATCGCCGCCAGATATCCATCTCAACCTGATAGATGTTGTGCTGTTTGTCATAAATCATGTACTCTTCAAAGTAAGCCATAAACAGGTCAGCATAAATGGGGGCAAAAGAAGCCCCCATTGCTGTACCCTGCAATTGCCAATAGCACTGGCCTTGAAAATATAGTACATTTTTATTGAGTACATGTTCCGACAAACAGATTAGTAGAGTATTGAACCCGGGTGGGCACAAATTTGCCCTATTGAGCCAATATTCAAGAGATTGTAGGCCTGCCCAATGTGGAATACTGGTATATAATGCCTTGACATCCAAGGTGCACAAATACCATCCTGGTTCTAACTGGGTATCCTCAATGATCTGTAAAAATTGGGTTGTGTCCTGCAACCTGGACCTAATCAAACCCAGCAGAGGTTTGAGATATTTCGTAAGAAAGGCTGATAAAGGTTCAGTGAGAGATCCTATTCCAGAAACTATAGGTCTACCAGGGGGTTTGTTCAATGATTTATGAATCTTTGGCAAAAGATATAAAATTTGTTTACGAGGCTCAGAGACAGTCAAGGAAGAAAAACTTTTTTTGTTAATAATCCCCTCCTCTAGAGCAAGCTTCAAGAAGGAATCAATTTCTTCTTTGAAATGAGGTGTGGGGTCTATGGGCATGTGCATATAACAAGTTTTGTCTGATAATTGTGACAAGCCCTCCTGTATATAATCATCAGTATTGAGAACTACCACTGCACCTCCTTTATCAGCTGACAGTACTGTAATTTCTTTATTATTACATAATTCATCCAATGCCAACCTATCACCTGGAGTAAGATTGTTTTGTAACATAATATTACCATAGTTTTCAAAATGAAGATCCCTCAAAACTGAATCCATAAATATGGAGACATATTTATTCATAGGTGGTTGAAACAATGATCTACCAAACCTAAATTCATCAGATACTTGTGTGTTCTCATTGGCAAAAAACAGTTTAAGGTTAAGATTACGACCAAAAGTTTGCAAATCCTGTATAATATGATACTCATGAGAAAAAAAGGCAGGTATGTAATTCAAACCCTTGTTCAATAAAGCTGTTTGTTCCTCAGTTAATGAAGTTCTAGAGAGATTCAGGACATTCTGATTAGATGTCTCAGCTGAGACTAGCTCAGAAAATTGGTCAATAGACCCTGAAAGGAAACATTCAGAGATTCTTTTCCTGTGCTTCCTGCCCCCCCCCTCGATGCCCTGTGCCACTTCTAAAGGGATATTCCTGTTATTTTTCTTCTTCCTATTTGGTGATCCCCTATCTGATGTTCCCTCACTATCCGTGAGCGAGGAATCATCCCCCGAGGTACTGTTAAAGGAACCATCCCTATTTTTCAAAATGGATCGAGGTCTCTTTTTGGTACGACTAGGTCCTATCTTAGTTTGATTTGTGTCAGCAAATCTGACTGAACGATTGAACTCAAATGGTCTACCCCTTTGATAATCCGAATAGTCCCTATGAAATTTTTTGATTTTACGTTCCTTAATAATCTTCTCATGTTCAGTCAGATCTTGTGAAAGTTTTTTAATATTATCTTGATATTTTATAGAAGTTTCAAATTTGCTCACATCCAAACATATAGTCTTAATCTCCTGTATATTCATATCCACAATCCTTTCGTAATATTGTAATAATATATTCACAAATAACATGGACCCTGTCTGTAAAGCTTCTTTCCAATCTTGATTCAACTTATCATCTGGTCTTCCCACTAGGGGTTGAAGACGTATTCTGAGTCCCCCGGGGGCCATCTTTTGAGTAGAATAAGCTCAGAATAATTTGAGATGCCAAATATTGGATCCAAGTGTTTTGAATGCCCTGGTAAGAGAATGAAAAAACATATCACAATCCACAATCAGTGGTTGTTCATTAGTGTCCGGATCATTGCTTGGTGGGGTGTCGATCCCAAAAACACCTATATCCTGCCTATCAGCACATAATCCGGACAAAATACTGTTCAGGTCCATGCTGTGAATAATAACGTATTTAACCCACAGTACTAATTATAAACAAATAATAATATATGATGTGGATAATGATAATTATAGTTCCCCAGGCGTACCAAAAAGTGATGTATATCTATATTGTACAAAAAACCACATTCAAACCTAAAGTTCCAATATAGGGCACAGGAACTAAGGGCGGGCAGGAAGCACACCCCAGTCTACAGATGAACTAGTCACTTATAGTATGAAAAGACCAAACCAAAAGGCCGGTCTATATATCTCTTCTAACAAGAAAATAGTGAAAATATTTATTTATAGTAAATAATTGCAGTTGTAAAAGATCCACCCAAGTGAAAATTCAACACACCAAACAGTGAATTGCCTTGAGTATATAGTCTAATCATTTATTGTGTGAGACCGAGCAGTGAAGGTATATCCATCAAGACAACAAAGTGATTGTCATGCAACTATATTTAACCATAGGTCAAAAAATGTGAAAATTTCAAATGGACTGAAAGTTGGATATTCAAAATAGGAAATAGGAATAAGGCCTAACCTATCTGGGTACTAGAAAAAGTTATGTATAATATAACTGTCCTTATAAAGTATCTTGTGCAAGAACTGTACTCAACACAACATAGAGGATGTTTATTTATCTTGCCAAGTGATTAATGCAGGCCAGGATACAAGACCTTAGAATAAGGCATCACTACTTGTAAAGATACTACAACCCTGAACTAAATACTATCAAGGTCATTGAGAATTATTGGAATGCAACCATTCATAAGGAGTGGCCAAAAAATATAAAAGACCCAGAAAACACATTAATCAATAGAGAATGTCTATAACCTTGAATAATCCAATAGTGATTTGTACAATGTAGTCTATATAATTTAAACAAAACCACCAATCCCTACCTATATTGTTATCAGAACTCAATAAGTGCTAACATCTATATGAGTAACTCATAAAAAATAATAGTGTAGAAGAATGGTGGTTTAAATACAAGAGAAATCCAATAGGACCAAATATCATAAGATTCAAAAAGTCCCATACAGTAAAAAACACTTGACCCCAAAACTAGGGATAGAACTTCCACTGTAAAGAACAGAAAAAAATGTAAAAAATTTGAAACCTATTGCTATGATCAAAGAATTAGAATATATGTGACAAAATCATGTAAAAACACTATTTAAATCCATATATTCATAATGCTGAAACACATCCTGACCTGTAAAAAGAACCTAATATATCACTGTAAGGTCCTGAATATGCTGGTTGACTGTAGAAATGAGGCAATCAAACCCCATAGATATAAAAATATATATATGTAGGCCTTAATCCAGTCACATCCATAAAACTTGAAAAATATGAAAGTCTAGAGACCAAATAACCTTATTGATATGAAGATAATTAGAATCCCCAATAGATGGTTGTTAACTTTTCAGAATTGACAAAACAGACCATCAATAATATAATAGTATAATAGTAAGAAATTAGTCCCCCCTGTCCATTCATAAAATGATACTGATATATGTTAAACAACCACCCTAACTTGACACCGATTGGTCATGAAATATTCACACAATGATTAAGTTACATAAATGCATGATACATACATGTAAAAAAAGAATATACAAAAAAAATGTCCAATAATGTCCAAACAGTTGCCAGAAAAGGCGATATCCAGTTTGCAGTATCCACAAGTCCCTAAAGAAAATGTGGAACAAATATCAAAGTCTACAATGAACCTAGAACAAATTTGTAGACGTATCCCTTTTATCACCGAATCAAACATCAGCTCCTACGAGTAACTGTTCTGAAAACCACGAGAATTCACGCCAGAAAAAATATACAGTTCCCAGTGGAAGACACATACGCCATATGAACCAAATTGACCCTCTAGGAAACTTGTCCCCTTATCGCACCGTCGAGCATCTGCACAAAAAATATTGATCTTGTATTAAACACAGTTCAATCCAAAATAATGGTCAGTTCCAAATAAAGCACATAACCGCCATATAGGGTCTGCAAAGTACTCCGTGACCAAATCACATCCAATCCATTCCCACACGATAACGAAACAGATGTGTGCCTTTTCCAAACGCTCAAACCCCCCAAAAAATGATTGAATAGGCCCATAGTATTCAGTATATTCAGAGTTCCTTAAATGTGTAATTATACGGCCATAATCTGGGGCTCAACAGTACATAATTCTTTTCCACAAAAAACGCTACCAGTAAACGGCGACAAGGTGCTGAAAAATACAGCCTCAACAGCCCGTGATTTTGTTGATCATCACACATACGCCATATACTAGTTCAAATTTTGTAGAGAAAACAACATCCCAGTCGGCGACCAGCAATATCGCCAAATAATATTAATTGGCAGTCATAACAAGGCAAAAAGATATACCTGAGATGTTAAACGCTCGGAGTAAGGTGCCAGAACCCAAACGAATGGCCTACTTCGTAGCTCAGACCAATGCAGTCCAGAAAAAATGCTAAAATTGTAAGCATGTAGTTCAACTTCCACAGAGAAATGTACATAGGCTGCTGACTAGTAATACAATTTCCATAAACAGGAACAAAAATAGTTGTCCAAGTACTAGTGCCCTAGAGTATAAAAAATACTCTTTGGGACAAAATAAAAAACAAAATTAGTTTTCCACCTTCTTCATTAAGCTTTATGTTTTTCATTGCATTCTATATTTATGAATTATAGTAGGTGTCATACTGACTATGTTAGTTTTAGTCATGTTTTGCATGACGAAACTTTTTAGGCTTTGGTTGTATTTTATATTTTCTATCATTCATGAATATTCATGATTAATCATTGCCTATTGGTTCTTACTTTATATATATTATGTATGCTAACAGGACATTTTCTGTTTGTCCTACACTGAAGAAGGCAGTTAATGCCGAAACCGGTCTGTTAATAAAGGATTGGGATATATACTTTACATCTGGATCTGCCTTTGCTGGTCTATTTTTTGTTTTTGTGCATTTGGTTTGGACCGTGCAATTCCCCATGCATAGGACTCTGTTTGGTATGTTCTACTTTTCTGTGCTGGGGACCGAGCAGTGGATGTTCATCCTCCTTTGAAGGTGGAAAATTAATTTTGTTTTTTATTTTGTCCCAAAGAGTATTTTTTATACTCTAGGGCACTAGTACTTGGACAACTATTTTTGTTCCTGTTTATGGAAATTGAATTACTAGTCAGCAGCCTATGTACATTTTTCTGTGGAAGTTGAACTACATGCTTACAATTTTAGCATTTTTTGTGGACTGCATTGGTCTGAGCTACAAAGTAGGCCATTCGTTTGGGTTCTGGCACCTTACTCCGAGCGTTTAACATCTCAGGTATATCTTTTTGCCTTGTTATGACTGCCAATTAATATTATTTGGCGATATTGCTGGTCGCCGACTGGGATGTTGTTTTCTCTACAAAATTTGAACTAGTATATGGCGTATGTGTGATGATCAACAAAATCACGGGCTGTTGAGGCTGTATTTTTCAGCACCTTGTCGCCGTTTACTGGTAGCGTTTTTTGTGAAAAGAATTATGTACTGTTGAGCCCCAGATTATGGCCGTATAATTACACATTTAAGGAACTCTGAATATACTGAATACTACGGGCCTATTCAATCATTTTTTGGGGGGTTTGAGCGTTTGGAAAAGGCACACATCTGTTTCGTTATCATGTGGGAATGGATTGGATGTGATTTGGTCATGGAGTACTTTGCAGACCCTATATGGCGGTTATGTGCTTTATTTGGAACTGACCATTATTTTGGATTGAACTGTGTTTAATACAAGATCAATATTTTTTGTGCAGATGCTCGACGGTGCGATAAGGGGACAAGTTTCCTAGAGGGTCAATTTGGTTCATATGGCATATGTGTCTTCCACTGGGAACTGTATATTTTTTCTGGCGTGAATTCTCGTGGTTTTCAGAACAGTTACTCGTAGGAGCTGATGTTTGATTCGGTGATAAAAGGGATACATCTACAAATTTGTTCCAGGTTCATTATAGACTTTGATATTTGTTCCACATTTTCTTTAGGGAATTGTGGATACTGCAAACTGGATATCGCCTTTTCTGGCAACTGTTTGGACATTATTGGACATTTTTTTTGTATATTCTTTTTTACATGTATGTGTCATGCATTTATGTAACTTAATCATTGTGTGAATATTTCATGACCAATCGGTGTCAAGTTAGGGTGGTTGTTTAACATATATCAGTATCATTTTATGAATGGACGGGGGGACTAATTTCTTACTATTATACTATTATATTATTGATGGTCTGTTTTGTCAATTCTGAAAAGTTAACAACCATCTATTGGGGATTCTAATTATCTTCATATCAATAAGGTTATTTGGTCTCTAGACTTTCATATTTTTCAAGTTTTATGGATGTGACTGGATTAAGGCCTACATATATATATTTTTATATCTATGGGGTTTGATTGCCTCATTTCTACAGTCAACCAGCATATTCAGGACCTTACAGTGATATATTAGGTTCTTTTTACAGGTCAGGATGTGTTTCAACATTATGAATATATGGATTTAAATAGTGTTTTTACATGATTTTGTCACATATATTCTAATTCTTTGATCATAGCAATAGGTTTCAAATTTTTTACATTTTTTTCTGTTCTTTACAGTGGAAGTTCTATCCCTAGTTTTGGGGTCAAGTGTTTTTTACTGTATGGGACTTTTTGAATCTTATGATATTTGGTCCTATTGGATTTCTCTTGTATTTAAACCACCATTCTTCTACACTATTATTTTTTATGAGTTACTCATATAGATGTTAGCACTTATTGAGTTCTGATAACAATATAGGTAGGGATTGGTGGTTTTGTTTAAATTATATAGACTACATTGTACAAATCACTATTGGATTATTCAAGGTTATAGACATTCTCTACTGATTAATGTGTTTTCTGGGTCTTTTATATTTTTTGGCCACTCCTTATGAATGGTTGCATTCCAATAATTCTCAATGACATTGATAGTATTTAGTTCAGGGTTGTAGTATCTTTACAAGTAGTGATGCCTTATTCTAAGGTCTTGTATCCTGGCCTGCATTAATCACTTGGCAAGATATATAAACATCTTTTATGTTGTGTTGAGTACAGTTCTTGCACAAGATACTTTATAAGGACAGTTATATTATACATAACTTTTTCTAGTACCCAGATAGGTTAGGCCTTATTCCTATTTCCTATTTTGAATATCCAACTTTCAGTCCATTTGAAATTTTCACATTTTTTGACCTATGGTTAAATATAGTTGCATGACAATCACTTTGTTGTCTTGATGGATATACCTTCACTGCTCGGTCTCACACAATAAATGATTAGACTATATACTCAAGACAATTCACTGTTTGGTGTGTTGAATTTTCACTTGGGTGGATCTTTTACAACTGCAATTATTTACTATAAATAAATATTTTCACTATTTTCTTGTTAGAAGAGATATATAGACCGGCCTTTTGGTTTGGTCTTTTCATACTATAAGTGACTAGTTCATCTGTAGACTGGGGTGTGCTTCCTGCCTGCCCTTAGTTCCTGTGCCCTATATTGGAACTTTAGGTTTGAATGTGGTTTTTTGTACAATATAGATATACATCACTTTTTGGTACCTGGGGAACTATAATTATCATTATCCACATCATATATTATTATTTGTTTATAATTAGTACTGTGGGTTAAATACGTTATTATTCACAGCATGGACCTGAACAGTATTTTGTCCGGATTATGTGCTGATAGGCAGGATATAGGTGTTTTTGGGATCGACACCCCACCAAGCAATGATCCGGACACTAATGAACAACCACTGATTGTGGATTGTGATATGTTTTTTCATTCTCTTACCAGGGCATTCAAAACACTTAGATCCAATATTTGGCATCTCAAATTATTCCGAGCTTATTCTACTCAAAAGATGGCCCCCAGGGGACTCAGAATACGTCTTCAACCCCTAGTGGGAAGACCAGATGATAAGTTGAATCAAGATTGGAAAGAAGCTTTACAGACAGGGTCCATGTTATTTGTGAATATATTATTACAATATTACGAAAGGATTGTGGATATGAATATACAGGAGATTAAGACTATATGTTTGGATGTGAGCAAATTTGAAACTTCTATAAAATATCAAGATAATATTAAAAAACTTTCACAAGATCTGACTGAACATGAGAAGATTATTAAGGAACGTAAAATCAAAAAATTTCATAGGGACTATTCGGATTATCAAAGGGGTAGACCATTTGAGTTCAATCGTTCAGTCAGATTTGCTGACACAAATCAAACTAAGATAGGACCTAGTCTTACCAAAAAGAGACCTCGATCCATTTTGAAAAATAGGGATGGTTCCTTTAACAGTACCTCGGGGGATGATTCCTCGCTCATGGATAGTGAGGGAACATCAGATAGGATCACCAAATAGGAAGAAGAAAATAACAGGAATATCCCTTTAGAAGTGGCACAGGGCATCGGGGGGGCAGGAAGCACAGGAAAAGAATCTCCGAATGTTTCCTTTCAGGGTCTATTGACCAATTTTCTGAGCTAGTCTCAGCTGAGACATCTAATCAGAATGTCCTGAATCTCTCTAGAACTTCATTAACTGAGGAACAAACAGCTTTATTGAACAAGGGTTTGAATTACATACCTGCCTTTTTTTCTCATGAGTATCATATTATACAGGATTTGCAAACTTTTGGTCGTAATCTTAACCTTAAACTGTTTTTTGCCAATGAGAACACACAAGTATCTGATGAATTTAGGTTTGGTAGATCATTGTTTCAACCACCTATGAATAAATATGACTCCATATTTATGGATTCAGTTATGAGGGATCTTCATTTTGAAAACTATGGTAATATTATGTTACAAAACAATCTTACTCCAGGTGATAGGTTGGCATTGGATGAATTATGTAATAATAAAGAAATTACAGTACTGTCAGCTGATAAAGGAGGCGCAGTGGTAGTTCTCAATACTGATGATTATATACAGGAGGGCTTGTCACAATTATCAGACAAAACTTGTTATATGCACATGCCCATAGACCCCACACCTCATTTCAAAGAAGAAATTGATTCCTTCTTGAAGCTTGCTCTAGAGGAGGGGATTATTAACAAAAAAAGTTTTTCTTCCTTGACTGTCTCTGAGCCTCGTAAACAAATTTTATATCTTTTGCCAAAGATTCATAAATCATTGAACAAACCCGTGGTAGACCTATAGTTTCTGGAATAGGATCTCTCACTGAACCTTTATCAGCCTTTCTTACGAAATATCTCAAACCTCTGCTGGGTTTGATTAGGTCCAGGTTGCAGGACACAACCCAATTTTTACAGATCATTGAGGATACCCAGTTAGAACCAGGATGGTATTTGTGCACCTTGGATGTCAAGGCATTATATACCAGTATTCCACATTGGGCAGGCCTACAATCTCTTGAATATTGGCTCAATAGGGCAAATTTGTACCCACCCGGGTTCAATACTCTACTAATCTGTTTGTCGGAACATGTACTCAATAAAAATGTACTATATTTTCAAGGCCAGTGCTATTGTCAATTGCAGGGTACAGCAATGGGGGCTTCTTTTGCCCCCATTTATGCTGACCTGTTTATGGCTTACTTTGAAGAGTACATGATTTATGACAAACAGCACAACATCTATCAGGTTGAGATGGATATCTGGCGACGATATCTAGACGACTGCTGGTTAGTGTGGCGGGCGGATATGGCTTACTTACATGAGTTTGTTGATTACCTTAATAGTAATGTTTGGGGACTGGAATTTTCATTAACATTTGATCAGAATACTATCAATTTCTTGGATGTTACTATTTCCAAAAACCAGGACCACACATTATCTAGTAAGGTTTTCCGTAAGTACCCGCAATATAACACTTTGTTACATGCCTCGAGCATGCATCCACGCCACACTATCAGGAGTATTCCAGTTTCACAATTCATGCGCATTAAGCGTCTCAGCTCCCAGGATGCTGAATATGAATCAGCCAGCATGGATTTATGTAACAGATTTGTCAACAGGGGTTATGATTATAAAGATATCAATCTAGCCAGATGTAGGGTTAATCATATGAACCGAGAAAAATTGTTGGAGTATAAATCTGAGACAAACACTACATTGAATACCCCCATACGATTCATCACTACCAATGGCAGGAATATTAATATGATAAGGAATATCATCAATAAACATTGGAATATCTTGCTTGCCAATGATCATTTGAGGTCACTTTTTGGGCAACAATGTAAATTTGCTTATAAACGTGGCAAAACATTGGGTTCCTATCTATCTCATTACAAACACATAGGTAGTGGGGGGACCACCTATAAACAACTTACATTACAAGGGGATGAGTTATTTGGTTCCTTTCCTTGTGGCCATTGTGGGTCTTGTTCCATGATGAATAAATCCAAGGAATTTACTAGTCGCAATACCAGCAAGATATATAATATTAAAACCTTTGGTAACTGTGGTAGTGATTGGGTTGTGTACCTAGCAACCTGTTATTATGGTATGCGTTTATGTGGGCCAAACTTCAAGGGCCCTTAGATCAAGAATGAATGAACATTGCAGTGATATTAAGAATCACAAACCCAGCAGTGCTCTGTATCAACACACTCTCAAACATCATCAGGCAAAATTCAGTTTCATGATCATTGATCGTATTACAGGTGATTGCAGTCATAAACAAGGATGGCATGGTCTTTTGGATCATAAAGAAAAATACTGGATTACCAGTTTGGGGGGTCTTTTCCCTCCTGGTCTAAACGATCACCTGTAATTGGTTGTATGTATTGAATTTCTCTGTCCATAAGATTGCAGGTAGTGTCTTAGTGTTTGCAATACAGACACTACATCTCTTTCTGGGAATGTTTCCTTATGTTTTGATGAATATGTTCTCAGTATGATATTTCTTTGGGTCTCTTTACATTGCATGGTTTAAGGGTTACCTACAGTTGGTTTTCATACTGGATGTTACATTACATGCATGAGTATAGTATGTCTAGTTATATATATTTTTTATATTTTCTATTTTTCATATTCTTTATTTTTTATCATGTTATTGAAGACTATATCTATGATTTTCAGGACCAGTTTTGGATTTACATAACCAAGTATGTAGAGTCAAATGGAGATGTGTTCCATTTATCTCCATTATTCTCAGGTCATTTGTAGTTCATATACCCATTTATTTTTCAACAGTGTATTATTGATAACAGTTTTGTTCATAGGGCATCTTTTTAAGATAACATGTTTATTTTTTCATTTTGCATCTTGATATTGTTTTTTACATCAGCTCCTACGAGTGACTGTATTAAGCTTTATTAAGCTTTATGTTTTTCATTGCATTCTATATTTATGAATTATAGTAGGTGTCATACTGACTATGTTAGGTTTAGTCATGTTTTGCATGACGAAACTATTTAGGCTTTGGTTGTATTTTATATTTTCTATCACTCATGAATATTCATGATTAATCATTGCCTATTGGTTCTTACTTTATATATATTATGTATGCTAACAGGACATTTTCTGTTTGTCCTACACTGAAGAAGGCAGTTAATGCCGAAACCGGTCTGTTAATAAAGGATTGGGATATATACTTTACATCTGGATCTGCCTTTGCTGGTCTATTTTTTGTTTTTGTGCATTTGGTTTGGACTGTGCAATTCCCTGTGCATAGGACTCTGTTTGTCATATCCGTCTGTAGTAACTGTCAAGTCTATGCACCCCAGGTTAACATTATAGACACACATTTATCCACAGGTTGTGGTACAGATCCCAGGACTGTATGTGTAGAAGTAGTAGAAAAAACACGTTCAGTTCCAACGCAGAGGCAGGAGACAATGATGAAATCCAGAGTATTAAAACACGATGATATTTATTAGATGAAACACAGGGATGAGCGCTTTCGCGTAACAATACGCTTCTTCAGATCACCACACAAAGAGTAACAACTATATTTATACATATTTAATTATCTTAGATGGTCCAATTAATTCAAATCCTCCAATGAACAACTAAGGAGAGATTACTCACAGGAGGTTAACCCTCTGTGAACCAAGACACAATAATGTAACCACTTCAAACTTTCAAGTCAGATTATCTAATGCGGTTGTATATATATGTATACATATTCAGATAAAAACACATTCAAATAAAAATATATATATTCAAATGAGAATGTGTATATATAAAATGTATAAAATGTACATATAAAATAAATAAATACAATGAATAACTCAATAGCTATGAAAATATAAACATAAATAAATATGTATGAATATGAGATATAAAAACTTCATATTAATTTGATCTAGCTAGGCATAATCATCCAAAAGCAGAAAAACTAATATGCTATATGAATATTTAATATAAACTGGCTTATCAATAAATATATGTATATATATATAGATATAAATAGGTAGATAAAATAAAAATAAAGATAAAAATAAAACATATACAGCAAAGTATGGCATAGAATCTAAAAGTAGACCATAATTCATAGTGTGAAAATGTATATCTACCTAATACCTGATGTAAATATCTTATTATCTACGGTCTTTAATATGGAGCAAAGAAACGTATGTATTTAGGCGTGGATAATGAGCTCTTAGTCTAAATATCCACTCCAGTTCTTTTGTTCCAGGTAACTCAGATAGTCACCTTTCCTCTGCCCAGGTGGTACAATCTGAAGTACTCTGAACTCAAAGCCATGATCATTATGGCTAGAAATATGTTTAGCCAAGGCATTCAGCATATTCTTTTCCTTATGTCATATACATGGTCATAAATACGTTGTTTAAAACTCCTTTAGTCATGCCTACGTAAAATGCTGTACATGTATGGCATTTAGCTAAATAAACTAGCCCGGTATTACAGTCTGCATAGAACCTAGGGCTAAAGGAGAAGTCTAACACTGGATGTATGAAATCTTGTTCCTAGATATGTATCCACAGTAGTTACACCTTCTACAAGGATATGTTCCCCTTTCTCCTGACATTACCTCTGTCAATGAAAAATTAATCTTACTTGTGTCATGATCTCGCATAGGATCCTTTTAGGTTTTATTATTCCTATACATAAAACCAGGGCTGGGGCCTACTATATCTGATGTTCTATCATCCAATGTTAAGACTCCCCAATGTCTAGAGATAATTCTCCTAATTGTCGCTGTCATTTGTATAGGTAGTAACAAACATGGTTCTATCATGAGTCATTGTCACTTTAGGAGCTAATTTATTAGCAGAATCCCAGAAGGCATGTGATAATCAGCATCGTATGTCTCTCCCAGTACTTCTATTTTAACCTGATTAATTAACTTAATATCATAGCCTCTTTCCACAAAAATTAACTCCATCTCTTTCACCTGGAGCTTTAGGTCCATAGGGTCTCTACAGAGCCTTTAAGCGTCTGAAACTGGCTTTTTACTATCCCCTTGAAGACATGCGGGATGCATACTATCAAACTGTAGGATAGTATTTTTCCAACAGGCCTTCCGGTAGAGGGTGGATGATAGTCTACCACCCTTAATGCTAAGGCTGATATCCAAAAAATTGATACTATCATACGAGGTTTCCACAGTAAATCTTAAATAGCCTGTAGTGGTTTCTAGATACTCTACAAATGTACAGAGGTCATGTTCACTACCATCCCAAATCATAAAAATATCGTCCACAAAACGTTGGTAAACTAGACATTTTTAAAAGAGGGTGTGTAAATAAAATTCCCTCTCCCAGTAATGTACCACTAGGTTAGCGTATGTATTGGCGAGGGGTGCCCATGGCAACCCCTGCTACCTGCAAATACATACGCTGCTTGAAACAGAAAACATTATTATCCAGAACCAGCTCTAACAACTGACATACCAGGATTTCTGTATTCACGATCTATCAGAGGAAAAACCTGCATTATCATTCTAATGGCTTCAACTCCTCATCGTTGGGAATGGAGGTAAACAAGTTCCTGACGTCCATAGTCACCAGAAGGTGTCTATCTTTATTGAATATTGCCCTAGAGTATCTAGTATATCCAAGAGCTGGTAGGTATCCTTCAGGATGGTTGGAATGTTATTAACTAATGGTTTCAAAGTTTTTTCAAGAAAAACTGAAATGTTTTCTGTGCTCCATCCATCACCTGAGACAATGGGTCTCAGCGGGCGAGTGAAGCCCTTTGTGCATTTAGGCAAGCCCTTTATCACAGGAAGATGTGGAAAAGGAGGAGAAGTAGTCAAAAAGATCCTTGTTGATCTGGCGACCCATTAGTAGGTCGTACAAGGTATCATTAATGTTACTAACTATCTTATTTAGACCTTCCTGATCAACATGCTTATAAGTGGAGCAATCATCAAGCATATTTCTCATATATGTATCGTAATCTTTGGTGTTCAGTAAAACTATACCCCCTCCCTTATCTGCCGGTTTGATAGTCACAGATTGGTTACGTGTAAGTTCCCTAAGAACGCTTTCATCTTTGGACATGTTGTAATATAAACATTTTCTATTGTCCTTCAGGAAGTATTCATATAAATCTCTCTCACAGAGTTTAACAAAGCTTTCCACATGACTCGGCAGTATAGGGGAGAAAGTACTTTTCTTTTTAAACATTTGATAATCAGGTATACAATTACTAACATTCTCAGCATGTGCATCTCTAAAAAACAGTAGCTTAATGGCTACGTTCCTAGCGAACAGCCGTAAGTCAGTTAGAATGTGATGTAAAGAGCTACCTTGGGAGGGGATAAAAGATAATCCTTTATCTAGGACCTTAGCATCATTCACGTTATTAAGGAACGTAAAATCAAAAAATTTCATAGGGACTATTCGGATTATCAAAGGGGTAGACCATTTGAGTTCAATCGTTCAGTCAGATTTGCTGACACAAATCAAACTAAGATAGGACCTAGTCTTACCAAAAAGAGACCTCGATCCATTTTGAAAAATAGGGATGGTTCCTTTAACAGTACCTCGGGGGATGATTCCTCGCTCATGGATAGTGAGGGAACATCAGATAGGGGATCACCAAATAGGAAGAAGAAAAATAACAGGAATATCCCTTTAGAAGTGGCACAGGGCATCGGGGGGGCAGGAAGCACAGGAAAAGAATCTCCGAATGTTTCCTTTCAGGGTCTATTGACCAATTTTCTGAGCTAGTCTCAGCTGAGACATCTAATCAGAATGTCCTGAATCTCTCTAGAACTTCATTAACTGAGGAACAAACAGCTTTATTGAACAAGGGTTTGAATTACATACCTGCCTTTTTTTCTCATGAGTATCATATTATACAGGATTTGCAAACTTTTGGTCGTAATCTTAACCTTAAACTGTTTTTTGCCAATGAGAACACACAAGTATCTGATGAATTTAGGTTTGGTAGATCATTGTTTCAACCACCTATGAATAAATATGACTCCATATTTATGGATTCAGTTATGAGGGATCTTCATTTTGAAAACTATGGTAATATTATGTTACAAAACAATCTTACTCCAGGTGATAGGTTGGCATTGGATGAATTATGTAATAATAAAGAAATTACAGTACTGTCAGCTGATAAAGGAGGCGCAGTGGTAGTTCTCAATACTGATGATTATATACAGGAGGGCTTGTCACAATTATCAGACAAAACTTGTTATATGCACATGCCCATAGACCCCACACCTCATTTCAAAGAAGAAATTGATTCCTTCTTGAAGCTTGCTCTAGAGGAGGGGATTATTAACAAAAAAAGTTTTTCTTCCTTGACTGTCTCTGAGCCTCGTAAACAAATTTTATATCTTTTGCCAAAGATTCATAAATCATTGAACAAACCCCCTGGTAGACCTATAGTTTCTGGAATAGGATCTCTCACTGAACCTTTATCAGCCTTTCTTACGAAATATCTCAAACCTCTGCTGGGTTTGATTAGGTCCAGGTTGCAGGACACAACCCAATTTTTACAGATCATTGAGGATACCCAGTTAGAACCAGGATGGTATTTGTGCACCTTGGATGTCAAGGCATTATATACCAGTATTCCACATTGGGCAGGCCTACAATCTCTTGAATATTGGCTCAATAGGGCAAATTTGTACCCACCCGGGTTCAATACTCTACTAATCTGTTTGTCGGAACATGTACTCAATAAAAATGTACTATATTTTCAAGGCCAGTGCTATTGTCAATTGCAGGGTACAGCAATGGGGGCTTCTTTTGCCCCCATTTATGCTGACCTGTTTATGGCTTACTTTGAAGAGTACATGATTTATGACAAACAGCACAACATCTATCAGGTTGAGATGGATATCTGGCGACGATATCTAGGCGACTGCTGGTTAGTGTGGCGGATATGGCTTACTTACATGAGTTTGTTGATTACCTTAATAGTAATGTTTGGGGACTGGAATTTTCATTAACATTTGATCAGAATACTATCAATTTCTTGGATGTTACTATTTCCAAAAACCAGGACCACACATTATCTAGTAAGGTTTTCCGTAGTACCATAATATAACACTTTGTTACATGCCTCGAGCATGCATCCACGCCACACTATCAGGAGTATTCCAGTTTCACAATTCATGCGCATTAAGCGTCTCAGCTCCCAGGATGCTGAATATGAATCAGCCAGCATGGATTTATGTAACAGATTTGTCAACAGGGGTTATGATTATAAAGATATCAATCTAGCCAGATGTAGGGTTAATCATATGAACCGAGAAAAATTGTTGGAGTATAAATCTGAGACAAACACTACATTGAATACCCCCATACAATTCATCACTACCAATGGCAGGAATATTAATATGATAAGGAATATCATCAATAAACATTGGAATATCTTGCTTGCCAATGATCATTTGAGGTCACTTTTCGGGCAACAATGTAAATTTGCTTATAAACGTGGCAAAACATTGGGTTCCTATCTATCTCATTACAAACACATAGGTAGTGGGGGGACCACCTATAAACAACTTACATTACAAGGGGATGAGTTATTTGGTTCCTTTCCTTGTGGCCATTGTGGGTCTTGTTCCATGATGAATAAATCCAAGGAATTTACTAGTCGCAATACCAGCAAGATATATAATATTAAAACCTTTGGTAACTGTGGTAGTGATTGGGTTGTGTACCTAGCAACCTGTTATTGCGGTGCGTTTTATGTGGGCCAAACTTCAAGGGCCCTTAGATCAAGAATGAATGAACATTGCAGTGATATTAAGAATCACAAACCCAGCAGTGCTCTGTATCAACACACTCTCAAACATCATCAGGCAAAATTCAGTTTCATGATCATTGATCGTATTACAGGTGATCGCAGTCATAAACAAGGATGGCATGGTCTTTTGGATCATAAAGAAAAATACTGGATTACCAGTTTGGGGGGTCTTTTCCCTCCTGGTCTAAACGATCACCTGTAATTGGTTGTATGTATTGAATTTCTCTGTCCATAAGATTGCAGGTAGTGTCTTAGTGTTTGCAATACAGACACTACATCTCTTTCTGGGAATGTTTCCTTATGTTTTGATGAATATGTTCTCAGTATGATATTTCTTTGGGTCTCTTTACATTGCATGGTTTAAGGGTTACCTACAGTTGGTTTTCATACTGGATGTTACATTACATGCATGAGTATAGTATGTCTAGTTATATATATTTTTTATATTTTCTATTTTTCATATTCTTTATTTTTTATCATGTTATTGAAGACTATATCTATGATTTTCAGGACCAGTTTTGGATTTACATAACCAAGTTTGTAGAGTCAAATGGAGATGTGTTCCATTTATCTCCATTATTCTCAGGTCATTTGTAGTTCATATACCCATTTATTTTTCAACAGTGTATTATTGATAACAGTTTTGTTCATAGGGCATCTTTTTAAGATAACATGTTTATTTTTTCATTTTGCATCTTGACATTGTTTTTTACATCAGCTCCTACAAGTGACTGTATTAAGCTTTATTAAGCTTTATGTTTTTCATTGCATTCTATATTTATGAATTATAGTAGGTGTCATAGTCATGTTTTGCATGACGAAACTTTTTAGGCTTTGGTTGTATTTTATATTTTCTATCACTCGTGAATATTCATGATTAATCATTGCCTATTGGTTCTTACTTTATATATATTATGTATGCTAACAGGACATTTTCTGTTTGTCCTACACTGAAGAAGGCAGTTAATGCTGAAACCGGTCTGTTAATAAAGGATTGGGATATATACTTTACATCTGGATCTGCCTTTGTTGGTCTATTTTTTGTTTTTGTGCATTTGGTTTGGACCGTGCAATTCCCCGTGCATAGGACTCTGTTTGTCATATCCGTCTGTAGTAACTGTCAAGTCTATGCACCCCAGGTTAACATTACAGACACACATTTATCCACAGGTTGTGGTACAGATCCCAGGACTGTATGTGTAGACATTGACAGGTGCATGACTGGGTTGTGTTGGATGCATGGAGGGGTGTCCATGGCCAGTAATGGGGATCTCTACAGCCTGGCAGGTACGGTGTGTGACTGTCCCACAACCTCCTGTATATGGCTGACACATGCTGTACCTGTGTATATGCACACACACACACTTACCACAAACAGCTACAGCTATCACATACACACACCCATTGCACCACCATTGGGCCATGCAATAACCATTGTCCCTCACACACACACCTACGTGTACATTGGATGGCTCTATGACAGCTCTGGACATGTTAACACCACACCCTGTGCATATGATGTCACCTGTGCCACCACCTGTGATGTGTAACATTGATGCAGGATCTGACTAACCTGGTGCTGCTGCACAGTGGCTTTATTCCACTGTATTGATGTTAGCATGCTGTTAACACACAGTGTGTTAATTCCAGGTGTACTTCAGCAGGCATGATGCATTGCAGCTATGACCATCACTGTGGCATAGTTTACAGCACTGTTACCTCTGATGATGTAGTCTCCATCCATGTGCCATTTCACTGATGTGTGTAGTATTGGCAGCATGTGTGTCTGTGTGTGCAGTACGTGCGTGATGTGTGTAGTACACATGTATACCTGCTTACAAATGCATACACGACATTACACAGGCTTCACTATGCGTACACTAGCTTACTCGTTCTTCCACACGCACACACGGGCTAACACGCATGCACACATACTTACTCGGGCTTACTGGCATGCATGGGCGCAGACACACTGTGGGCAGGTTTGCATGTCACATCGGTGGTATCCATGGTGTATGCCGTCAGTCTCCTGACGTTCCCTGGGATAGCTCATGATACGCCTCTTCCACTGAGTACTGACAGCACACATGTGACACTGCTCCGGTGTGATTACAGTGTTTTGTACATACACACTCCTGTTGTCACCTATCTACTACTCTAATAGTCCCCTTAACCTACACTACACTGTAGAGGCTTGGCCCATATGGCATGACATGTTGTGATTCACTATCCTCAGCCTCACTTGCCTCACATTGCCTACAAATGCTTCATTACATCTCTGACAGAGTGCTTCCACACATAGGTACCAGTACACAGTAGCCATGTTGTCTCCAGCTTGCCATTCATCTGCATGGCGTACTAACATCTAACTAAACCTACATTTTGTTTGTATATTATCCATATGTCTTGTGTTGAAGCGCAGCGCGTTCTCGTGGTGCTGCGCTACGCTTCCACACCAGGGATTGGGGGAGGACAACTACTGGTTCATCGATATCCAATGGACACAGCCGCCACTGGCCTTGGACTTGGACATTGACATGCTTCTTTGACTGTATTCGTACTGTATTTGCAGCTTTCATTGCTCCGTTTAGCAACGTGAAAAACGTTAGTCGCATAACATCCGGGTACATTTTTGCACATAACTCTGCTATTGCACGGACAGCTTACTGTTTCATGTATCATGTAGATACATAGGGTTACCACCTGTCCCACTTTGCGAGGGACAGTCCCTCTTTGGGCAGTTGTGTCCTGCAAAATATTGTGAGAAAATGGCAAATGTCCTGAGATTTTAGGACAAAAGTATTTTCTATATCGTATGTAATAGTTGCATAAAACAGTTATTCTGTATCTGAAACACCTACATGTTATACGACACAAAATAAGGAACAAAAATGCTACAAGAATAAACTTTTATTCAGGCAAACAACTGAAGTTCTGTCCTTAGTACTGGCCGTGGGTATGTTTTGCCCTGCAAAATCTGTTATACTAACCTAAAGAAAATAATCTTCTCTCAAACTGTCTAACTCTACAACACATGCCCAGATTTGCCACTGGAAAATGCATTTTTACCACACCCACTGTCTGAACCTTAACCAGCTAGACTGGCTTGAACTCTAACACATGATAACTTATTCACCATTGCTCATGACATTGTAAAACTTTTTATAACCACAAATTAAGTTAACTACAATGAACTCTAACTCTATCCTTTCATATCATATGATTATGATCGACATGACTTTATACTCACCTTTTTATTTATTGTACTTTTAAAACCTTTCATCTTTATTCTAAATACTTAATGTTTGTAGCACAAATGTCCCACTTTGGCCATTTGGAAAGGTGGCAACCCTATAATTACATCATTTGCATAGCTTACACATACAAATGGGGTATGATGCAAATCCCAACATTGTCCGTGCAATGTTCATGTTATGGGCAGTCTTGCACACCCCTGCGGGTGTTTGTTGAATAGCCTGGCAATCATCATTCCTTGCTGTACTCTCACTCAATTCATAAACGCCGAAGGCATTGTGTATTATGGACTAGGCTTTGCTGCATGCTATGTCTATTTGTGGTGTATGCATGGCTGTGGGTATGTCCCACTGTCATCATTGGTAAAGATGACACCCTATAGGTACTTCCTGTAGACTGCTGTGTCATTTGACATGTCAGCACATACCTGCGGATGAACTTCCTACTGCAGCGCTTTTCATACCTTCTGCGTTATCTTGCGGTCGATAATGCTGTTTCCTCAGACATGTATCTGTTTCTGATCATACCTATCAACCTCCTAGTACAAAACATCTGTACAAAGCCTAACATGATGGGGGGACAGATAGGGGCAGATTCTACATATTGCGCTTACAAACGTAGATAGTTGGCAGTATTTTAGGTTTTGCATTAGTATGCCCTTTCTGAGGGATTTGGGGTCTTAAACACATATGTTTATCATTATTTAATGACGTCATTTCTCAGGTATTTGGCAGACAGGTACACATACCTCTCAACCTCCGACAGCAGGAAATCTGGACAAAGCCATTAGTAAAAGTGGGGCAAAGGCCCAAAAGTAGGGCCAATTTTTAAATATTGCTCTTACAAACTTAAAAAGTTGATAGAATAACAGGTTTTGCATTAGCGTACATTTTCTGAAGGGTATGAAATCTGAAACTCAAATGTCTCTCATTATTTTCTAACTTCAGTCTTTAATGATTCGCATTAATTTGCCAGAAAACCACAATTTTATGAAAAATGTACCAAATATATGAGGCAAAAATCTGGACATTCTGCAAAAATCTGTACAGTTGAGAGGTATGCAGGTACAGATTGTGAGAGGAACACATATGAGGCATACATCTGCACATTCATACAGTTACGCCAATACACACAATACATGGCGCCATCACAGGCCAGTTACCATTACATTCCTAATGCTGAACACACCCACCCACTGGGTTATATTCCTCACACAGGCCAACAGGTGCTTATCCACACTACTTATTCCATCATGTACCTTATGTGTAGGCCAGTATTTGTGCTTTCCGTCAGTGGCAGAGCTCACGTATGAGTATGGTGGACTGGACACTGTATCGGTGACACTGCATGACACCCTGAGGGACACATGTCGTTTGAGTCTATTAACCTTCCACATTGACTTTCACAGGTCATACGTTGTAATTCACATTTGTGGACAAACATGCTTATGAGTTGTACATGTTTTGTCATTTGTCCTGACGTCTTTCTTCTCACCTGTCCACCTAGTATCACTAGTTCTGTACATTTCATTAGGACGGGTTACCTTCATACCTCTCACCTGTACACATTATGGGTATATGTCTTGGGGCTTGACCTATGATTCTGTTACATTTGTCATGATAATGTGCCTTTCTGATAGATTGCTGGCAAGCCATGATGGACTGTGTGGTTAGGTAATCATGACTGACATTTTTATTTCATGATTACTAACTCTCATAACATTCGTATTCCTGACTACGCAATTATTATATCAATGGTCTGACTTTGTCTGAGGTATATTTAATATAGTCCCTATTTGTCTGTCATGTACTATGCCTTAGTCCAGCTGTCTTATTCTGACATTCTGGCAGGTATGGTTACCATCTTGGTCGTATGCGTGTCCATCCATGATAATCGCCTACATGACACTGATATAGGTCCCAACGTCTTCCCCCAGTGGTTTACACAATATCCAGTGGGTGGGTTGCACCTTTTTGGTGAATATAGGCGTGTGCTATACCCACATAGGTATATTGATCACTCCCATGGGGCGTACCTAATAGATCTGTGCCAACCAGCACCTTGGCCCAATTCTGCATACCCATGATTCCCATACCTGACAAACCTTCACAGTACCCATTAGACATGTTTAATGTGAGCGATAATAAAGTGTGAGGACACTTCCGAGCACTCCCCACTCTGCAGATATCAGCTCGTACGTCATACATTCAATCGACCCATGTGTTATTACCCTTGCACCTGCTACTGTTGCATGTACAGCTATATCGTAGTTGCAGCTGTGACGTCTTTAGCATCTATGACGGTTCGCACTTCATATAGATCAATTTTTGGGGTCCTGCAAAGGACACCTATATTGATGTTTAACGTGTAGAACTTGCAGGCCCTGTCACACTGGTACTTTCCGGGAAATGGTTTGGAAACCATCGGTGTATTCTCCTTTCATGCATGTCTGTCTGTCTATCCATATTAGCTATACCGTGACCTATTTATGTACATGTGTTATATGTACAGGGACATATGTTTGTTGTGTATATATCTATTCATGTATCGTGTGTGTATAGATATATATATCTGTACATATATACATATGTCTGTACATTCCTCATCTCGTAATTTGCTTTGGATTATGTCTGTGGATATATGTGCATATATATATCCATATCATACCTTTCAACTGCACAGATTTCCACTGCATGTACAGCTGTTTGCCTCTTATCTTTGCTCCGTTTTTCATAACCTGTGTCTATCTGGCAAGCTAGTGGCATATCATGAAAGACTGAAGTTGGTAAATAATGACAAAAATTTCAGGTTATGACTTCATACCCTTCAGAGAATCCATGCTAGTGACACACCTGTTATTCTATCCACTTTCCATGTTTGTTAGGCAATATCTGGGGATAGTCCCTATTTGTGGTCCGTTTTTCATAACCTTGTATCTATCTGGCAAGTTAGTGGCATATCATTAAAGACTGATGTTGGTAAATAATGACAAACATTTCAGGTTACGACTTCATACCCTTCAGAGAAACCATGCTAGTGATACACCTGTTATTCTATCCACTTTCTATGTTTCTTAGGGCAATATCTGGGGATTGTCCCTATTTGTACCAGTTGTTGTCATGGCTTTGTCCGGTTTCGTACTTTACGGGTTTAACATGTATGAGCTATGTACATGGAACGTGTGGAAAACACCATTCATTTTCTATTCTGTGAGCGGATTACACACGCGCATGTGCACTTGCATATCCTTATTGTGGGTTACATATGTTTCATAGATAATTGTGCTTCTGTGAACTTTCATAATTCTGACCGTAACAGTTACATATCTGTATTCCAGTTTACGGACTACTGCGAAACACACGTTCACCTTTACATATTTAAATGTGTGTTCTGCACGAATGCTTTAATTACACTTTCAAGTTATATGTGCAGTGGTCGTAGGTCAACCGGGACTGCATTCACGTTGGCCGGATACCGGAACCACTATTCTATTGATGCTCTCCCTCATTGATATGCATACCCATAGTACTTAGCTACATCAACATACGCCTCACCGCTTCACCTACGACACAGGCATCCATTCTCCTGCTGGGAGAAAGCCGGTACTACATATTACACATTCCCTACTGCCTACTGCTGTGGACTCCGGCTGCATTGTTAATCACTCCGAGGGTATGCAGAACACCAACGCATATAGTCCAGCCACATACAGATCTTTGATTGTCAGAGTGTTCATGTAGTGATCTGGGTTTAGGCTTGTCCACCTGGTGAACGGAACTTCCCTGGCTGAGGTCAAATGTCAGATGAAGCATATGGACAGGGATTATCTCCCTATTTTGAAGTTTTGCTTGTGTTTATAGACACAGGTGTTTGGGCACCTGTCAGCAGCTAATTCTGTTGGCATTACATATTATGGGTGGGTTTGTTACAGTCCATACTCCCTGGTGAGAGCTGTTCCCATTCACATTTGACTTATTGCCTGTATACAGTCATACGGGGATTGTTATTTTTGGACATGAAGTGACTACAGGTATGCGGTTGTACATTACACAAGTGTGAAGGGCTGTTTCTGTAAATATGTATGGACCATACCTCTTAGAGCACAGAACCTGCACAAAACCTACACGATGGGGGGACAATTAGGGACACATTTTAACGATTCCTCTTACAAGCTTACAATATTGATAGAATGCTAGGTCTTGCATTAGCATGACTTTTCTGCAGGTTGTGGAGTCTTATACTCAGGATATTTCTCATTATTTACTGACGTCAATCCTCAGCTATTTACCACACTGGTGTAGATTGTCGGAGGCACACACCAACACTATGGTGCAAACCTGTGGTCATTCTTAGGGTGCCACCTTTTCGACTGCCCAAAGTGGGACATGTTCTGTAGAGATGTCAGATTTTCCAGGACAAAACATACCTACAGCCGTGCATAGTACTGAACTTTAACCTTTTTTGTACATATAATAGCTTAATCTAGTAACATTTGAATTGCTTATGCTACTTCACATAACATATTGAGGATTCATATATAAAATAACCGTTTTATGTGACTATTAAAGTAATTTAGGAAATAAACTCTCAGGACATTTGCTATGTCTTGATTTTTTTCACAGGACACAACTGCCTACAGAGGGATTGTTACTCGCAAAGTGGGACAGGTGGTGACCCTAGTCATTCTGCGAATATCCAGACAGTTGAGTGGTATGGCACGGACCTCTGTAATACACTGATGTGTTCTGGCACAGCAGTAGCTCAGCATTAAAGACTGCAGTCGGAACGTGCTGACAGACAGTTGGGTTTCAGACTTCATACTCCAGACATTAATGCCAATGTGCAAACTTATTCTATCAAATTCTATGTTTCTAAGAGATATGTTTACAGATTGTCCCTGAGTTTGGACCTTTGTCTCACTTATATTCATGGCTCTGTCCAGATATCTTGCTCACACAGGTTGACAGGTATGGTCAGTCATGACTGCACACAGTCAGTGTCCCTCACACTTGATCAGGGTTGACCTGTTTACGTAGTGTCTTCCTCACCCTCATGCCGTTTTCCACTTTGCAAATGTGTGCATTATATTCTCCCTCCTATTCGTGTCTGGACACGTGCGTCACGGGAAGGTATTTTATCCTGGGTGGTAGGTTATGCATACCCACTTAGGGCTGGACAGTGTCATGGACCTCCACTGCACATTCTGACTTGTGTCCAGATATCTACTGAATTGGACATCATGTCGTCATACCCATTCAACTATTTGCACAAGTTGGTCATCCCGTGAGGGATATCCCAAAAATTGGTCAAGACGAAAACAAGTTAGATACCGAAGATTTTTGTGGCTTCACAAAAACATGCAGGGGGTTTTACCTGCAGGGGATACATTGTTTTCAATCCTGACACTGCCTAGGGTGACAATACCTACTACATATGCATAGGGGTCACTGTGTGTAGCTGTTTCTGCAACAAACCAGTGGACCAAGTACGGCTGGATTTGGTGGACGTTCTGGTATGGTGGCAGGTTGTGTGTTGTGGAGGGTATGCTGGGTAGGCTATTATGCATCCAGGTGTGTTGTGTTTGTTATGGCCAGCTCCATCAGGACCCATCTGTGGGTATGTGATGGTGCCGTATGTATACATTTGTCTCACATATTTCCATATTCATATGTTTGTGGGATTGTGTTCTACACTATGGCCTGTCTGCTTGTCTTGCAGCTGTTTCTACATGAGGTTGTGTTTCTTTCCACTTCACCCGCTGCCCCCTCATACACCTCTGGTTCACCTTTTCTGCATACGACACAAGTATCGCCTTTGAGGAATTTACCATTAAACACACACCCTTCACACGCGTGTTACTCACACCCAATAGAGCACTACTTTGGTTGTTGGCCCATGACACGGCCAGAGTTACACATTGACTACCCTACATGTGTCGGGAACCTTTATAGTTGTGTGGACTACCCTGCCATGTTTGCTGTCCACATGCTATACCTCACGCACATAGGTACACGCCCTTACTTCACTTTCATTACTTGGTTGGTGTATCCGGGTACTACCCGTTCGACTGTGTCACATACACGTTCGGATTATACAGCTGCCTTCTGGATCTTGCCAGCCTGTTCTACTCATTGGTAGGATGGCACCTTTTCCTATGTCCAAGCTATTCCTTACACATGTCTGACTGCTGTGGACATTGCCTCCCCACAATCAACAGTTGTGTTTCCACCTTTTCAATTGTCCACAGTGTGACATAGGGTTACCACCTGTCCCACTTTGCGAGACACAGTCCCTCTTTGGGCAGTTGTGCCCTGACATGTAATTGTCAACATGGCAAATGCCCTGGGAGTTTAGGACAAACATATTTCTTATATTTTATGTGATAGTTGCATTAAACAATTAATTCTGTATCTAAAATACCTGACTGTTATGAGAAACAGACTAAGCAACTAAAATGCTATACGCTTTTCTGTAGGCAAAACAGTTATGTTCTGTCCTTTGTACTGGCCATGGGTATGTGTCGGCCTGTACAGTCTGATGTCTGTACCAAACATGTCCCACTTTGGCCATTTGTAAGGGTGGCAACCCTACTGTGACAGTTGCGGTGAACACAGCATATTTTACAGGCCGACACATACCCACGGTCAGTTCAGCAGATAGAACTTACAATTCTTGCCTATAGCTAAGCTTATTCTTGTAGCATTCCGGTATCTTATTCTGTTTGTTATGACATTTCTGTATTATACGTCCAGTGAATTATGTTTAATGCAACTATTGCATGATGTCTACGGAGGAATTATGTCCTATATTCTCTGGACATTTGCCAGTTTTACATGTTTGTGCCAGGACACATCTGCCCACAGAGGGACTGTCGCTTGCAAAGTGTGACAGGTGGTAATCTTGGTCGATGGTACGGATCATACTGTTCCTTTCAGCCTACATGTGTCCGTGTTGTTCTGGCTCATTTATATGCTCCTTCTGTTTCGTTTACATGCATATGCTATTTCCTATCACATTTGGTATGTGAAATACGGACATACCTTTTGTATGTGACTATTACATGGCTTGTGGGATATGATTCAGACATACGGTCACTACCTATATCTACATTTCTCCTCGTGTATTTTGTTATGGACACATCTGCACAGCTATGTTCCCTCCCTCAAATTATGGGTCGGCTGGTGACCCTCTCCGTTGGACTGGACGTACCTACTGGCGGTGCGCTAACATCTGATACGTTTCACTTCCACATGGTATAGCTATCTACACTATGTTGGACTACAGGCACATGGTTTTCCTGTCATTTGTTCATGGGTAGGGACCCGTTATTCCCTACTGTGCATTTGTGTTTGAGTCTTCATTTTCTGTTTGCAGGGACTCTGCTTTGCATACGTTTCAGTCTCCACGGACACTGATAGGTACGATTACTATTGCTGGCGGAATATAATATTCAGCAGTTTAGGTTGCTCCTCGGAAGCCGACATTGACACGCCTCCCTGCACAACTTTGATACGCCCCTTGCACTCGCGCACATTTCCTATGCACGTGGCTGTGGCGGCTGCGCAGTTTCATTAATATGCATATGGCGTGAATACTCCACATCTACGCCGCACGGCTGGCACAAGCCTTACGCCGGCCTTGCGCCGAGCTTCATGAATCCGGGGGATGATCTAAATAATTATGGGCCTAGGGCAGAGCCCTGTGGGACACATTGACTGTAACCCATAATTTCACCTGTCCAATTGCTGTATGATACTTGCCATGTCCTATTTCTAAGCCATCTAGCTAGCCATCTTATCAAGAGTTCACCAATACTTAGTTGTTCTAATTTATTGATCAGTGTTTTATGTATGACCCTATCAAATGCTGAAGTTTAATCTATATAAATTACATCTCAGTACAATTTTTCATTCATACCTGTTATTATATTGTTATTATATTGCTATAGAACACTGTGTTACAGGTAGCAATAGATCTATTTTCAACATATGCATACTGATGTATGGTTTCAAGTCCCACCCTTTCAGTTCTGACAATAACTTATCCACTATTCCCTCCTTCATTACTTTTACACAGCATGAAAGTAGATTTAACAGTCTGTATGACTCTGGGTTTGTCCTATTCCCCTTTCCTTTCAAGACAAGTTTAATACGTGCATGTCTCCAGTCTTGAGGAATCTCCCCATATTTAGGCAACCTAGTAAATAATAGATATAATGATACTATAAGTTCTTACTGATGTGTTTTCTGGTCATTATTAAATATTGCTTTTACTTTAAATTTTACATCATTTAATATATGTGAATGCTTTTTTGTCTCTGTCTGTATCAAGATATTATTTATGCATTCGAACACTTTACTACCATAGTTCAAAGTTTTTAATAATGTCTGCAAAACAAAACAATAGCACAAACAATTCATTTGCCATATCTGTAACTGTAAACCCATTATTCTGCAAATTAACTTTACTGTTATTTCTGATAACCCTATACAACATGTGCTTCCAGAATGGTAAATGCATACTGTTACCTTTTTTTCTTACTGGCCACACTCATTCTGTCTTAAGATATTATTTCTGATAAATGTGGTAACGCAACTCCCTGCACTTCAGCTGTATCAGCTGAACTGGAATTTATTTTATCTTTAACCTATAAATATGCATGTTCCTATCATAACCAATTCTTCACATCCTGTACATTTGCACAATCTACATGCATTCACATTCTTACAAGTGGCATCTGTGTGTACTACTGTACATTCTGTAGCAGTTTTGTAACCTAAAACCATTTTCCCACTCCCTAAACTTAAACCTCTATAATCAATCCCTAGACATAAAAACCCTCCCCACACCTTACACCTAAAAGTCCCCAGTCTCTGTCTAAACCTAAAATCCCTTTCCTGATCCCTAAAGCTACCCCCCTTCCTGCTCCCTAAATCTAAAGCCCCCCACTCCCGATCACTAGCTAAATCATCCCATAGTCCCACACCATGCCCAGTGTACTAACCTTGCCTGAACTCAAACACTGTGTTTGGGTGTAATGCAGCAGATGCAACCCCACCCACACTTCTGTACCTGGCTCAAATACAGTATTTGAGTTAAGGTATGGGTGGTTAACTCTACAGGCTACCAGTCACTTGAGTCAAAATGGAATTTGAGCAGGTGGGGCTCAAGTGACTGTATGGGGCCCATTTAGTAACAAGAGAAAAGAAGACAATAATTACACTTAAAAAGCCTGCACGTTCTGTAGAGATAATATAGTCTGCTCTAACGGAGAGCAAGAGAAAATAGTCATGTCCTGCATCGACCTGTCTTTGTGAATTATCAGTCAATTTGCACCTACAGTCACAGATTCAATTTTTTGTTTTAACAACACAACCCTATTTTATTTTTTTCTATCCTTCTTGAGTCTTTAGTGGCACCAGTACCTGTGCCCCATCTGCTCATTTGTTTCTACAGGAGAGAAACCAAGGCACCCTGGAACTGAATGAGAGCACAGGTAGTGTCATGTTTGGCATCCCTTGTACTGTCTGTGCGAGTCAAAGAGGGTGACATTCCCTGGGTACCTACTGTGTCAGTGCATATGCCATGTGTTGCCTCTTTGCCAAGGGCAGGTCATACTGTGCATGCCTTCTTTCGCCAACTGGGTCCAGCTCAGGTAGTTCCTCCTCCAAGTCACACTATGCCTGTACAGACCTTGGCAGTGGTGGGGGGCTGTGTGGCCCTGCCCCATGCTGTTCCTGTTGCAACTGTTACCGTAAGATCAGATTATGTAGCCAAGCACATACCATAACAATTTGGGTGCATGTAGCTGGTGAATATTGCAAGGCACCACCAGATGTGTCCAGACACCAGAACTGTAACCTCAGCATCTCAAACACACACTCAATTATATGTCTTGCTGTGCGTGTGCCTCAGTATGGTGTAGTTGGTCAGGTGTGTGTGCATTGCTGATGGGTGTCATCAGCCACGGCTCCAGTGGTTACCCAGCATTCCCCGGTATGTGACTGTAGGGGATGTCCATATTGACAAAGGTGTGGTACAGCTGCATCAGATGCCATATATCAGAATCATCATAGCTTCCAGGGCAGACAGCACACACATTCAGTTTAATGCCCTGGCCATCGCATATGGCCTAGCTGTTGGAGGGTATGCCCCTGCAGTTGATGTAGGCCTTACACCACTCACCGGGTGGTGCTTTGATTCGTACATATGTGCAGGCTGTACCACCCAGTACCCCAGGGTAGTCTGCCATTTGGTGGGAGAGACGCATATTGCTGGTCAACACATCACGTGTGTTGAGGACATGTACGTGTTCACTGGCATGTGGTGACATGGCGTCTGTGGACTGCTGCAATACTCTGGATGCAGATGCCTGTGAGATCCCCATGATATCCCCAGTTGTGCATTGGGAGGTACCTGTGGCTAGTATACCTAGGCCAACACATACCTTGGTATTCACTGGGATTGGTTTCCCTTAGCCTGTTCGATGTGTCAGGTGTGGCCAGCACAGCTCAACAAGCTGCTGTAGGAGGTCTCTGTACACCCCATAGCGCCCCATCATCTCCAGCCCATGTAGCCCCTGGTAGGTTACCCTGGGTTTGTGGAGTCTTCTGTCACCTCACTAAGGTTTGTCCGGCAGCATTCACATCCTCACCACCCTCAGCCTCTTGCACATGTTGGTCTATGTTGCCTGCTGCAGCCCTTCTCATTTGGTTGGATTGTGTCGAAAAATGTCCCCGCATGTATACACTGGTGGTGTAGAGCGTGGGAGAAATGTGTGTATGGTGCTTGGTCACTTTACCGTAGTGTTCTTGCGTGGCCCGGCCATGTAATCTGCTGATTGTGCTAATTATCACCCGTCTGTGCAGCTTGTTCACCTTGACTACTCCACCACTGCTGTTGTCCCTCCCAATTTCACCAGGCAGGTATAGACACACCCATAGCTAAGGCATGCTAAGGCAGGAGTAATCCCAAGGCACAGTGCTCCAATGTACGTACAGTATGCCTAAAACCCATCCCATACCTTCACCTATATTCCACTCCTGCATCCGGCTGTCTATACACATACACTCTTGGGATCTGCATCACACCCTGGGGATAAACGGGAGTCACTATTGTCAACCTCATTAGCATAGTATTGTCTTCTAATGTATAGTTACATGACCCATACTGATCCTCAAAATTAATAACCACTGCTTACTGTCGCTCAGATCTGCACACAACTGGTTAAAGGTGCCTTACTATCACCGTATTCAATGTCCTTTGTTCTTCCCAACAACAAAATAATCAATCTCAACATGACTTGAACCCGGGACCCTGTACACCACAGATGATGTGCTTTACCACTAAGCCATGGCAGATATACATACATCCGAGGTGATCACGTACAACTCATCCAGCACAGACATTCATTAGTGCTAATGTCCACATACATATCTATCTGTATTTATTATATCTATATACACACACGTATACATATACACACACAGACGTAGATATTGCATTTACATCAAAACAGCGGACCACATGACACCAAAGCATTAGACAAGAATGAAAGGGAAACCACATGTGCCACCTGCATTATCTAGTGGTGTTACTATCAAGGCAAGTGTGTTACGTTGCATCACACGGGTCAGACAGTAGTAAGGGTAAGAGTAGGGCTGGTGACATTTACCCAACAGACCTATTGGCGAATGTATGTGTATGTGTTGACAACCCAGTCTCTTGGGCGAGTATGACATTTAAGGACACTATATAGGAATGTAGCAAAACACACTCAACACATCCTGGAGCTAGCCACTCACAGCTACCACCACATAGGATATGTCTGTCAAGCACACACACCTGTTGTGACTTGGAATCGAATACCTACCTGTTTATTCTATCACACTACAGTACTATGCAGTTACAGAATGCACTACTGAGATTACTGGAATAAAGCACTCCCAGAGGCATACTTCTAGGTGGGTGACATAATCAGCAAAGGCAAAGATGCCGATAGGGAATGTATGGAGAGTGAGCAGTCTAAAAGCATTACTCTGTCCCCAGGCAGCTGGAAACACACACTCAGTTGGCAGGGCTGAGATTAGAACATAGACCTGTGTACTTTATCAAAGGTACAGCATTATGCAGTTACAGAACACACTACCAAGATTACTAAAGCACAGCATTCCCAGAGGCATACTTCTAGGTGGGTGACATAATCAGCAAAGATGCCAATAAGGAATGTATGGAGAGTGAGCAGTCTAAAAGCATTACTCTATCCCCAGGCAGCTGGAAACATACACACAGTTGGTAGGGCCGGGATTAGAACATAGATCTAACTACCTTATCACACTACAGCATTACACAGTTACAGAATGCGCTACCAAGATTACTGGAGCACAGCATTCCCAGAGGCATACTTCTAGGTGGATGACATAATCAGCAAAGGCAAAGACGCTAATAGGGAATGTATGGAGAGTGAACAGTCTAAAAGCATTAGCTCTGTCCCCAGGCAACTGGAAACACACACGCATACACACAGTTGGCAGGGCTGGGATTAGAATATAGACCTAATTACCTTATTACACTACAGCATTACATAGCTACAGAACGCGCTACCAAGAGTACTGGAACTCAGCACTCCCAGAGGCATACTTTTAGGTGGGTGACATAATCAGCAAAGGCAAAGATGCCAATAGGGAATGTATGGAGAGTGAGCAGTCTAAAAGCATTACTCGGTCCCCAGGCAGCTGGAAACACACACACACAGTTGGGAGGGGTGGGATTAGAACATAGACCTACCTACCTTACCACACTACAGCATTACGCAGTTACAGAACACACTACTGAGATTACTGGAAGACAGCACTCCCAGAGGCATACTTTTAGGTGGGTGACATAATCAGCAAAGACAAAGACGCCGATAGGGAATGTATGGAGAGTGACCATTCTAAAAGCATTACTCTGTCACCAGGCAGCTAGAAACACACACACACAGCAGGCTGAGCTGGCATTAGAACATAGACCTAACTACCTTATCACACTACAGCATTATGCAGTTACAGAATGCGCTACCGAGATTACTGGAACACAGCACTCCCAGAGGCATACTTCTAGGTGGATGACATCATCAACAATGGAACAAACACTGTTAGGGATTGTATGGAGTGTGAGCAGTCTAAAAGCATATTACTATCCCAAGGCAGATGAAGACAAACACATGGCAGTGGTGTGAGCAGGACAACTGCCTATCTACGGAGCAGTATTACAACACTACATAGATACAAGACGCGCCACAGACAGTATACCTTCCAAGACAGTCAACCAGTGTGTTCAATGTCGGAATCCATCCTGATGTGGGGTATGGACATCTGTTGCCTGGATGACCACTATCGCTATACAGGTGTACAATGGTCATGCCCATACACAGAGGCACATAACCGACACAAGGTGTCACTGGGCATGCTCACACAGTAGCACACGTCCATTTGGAATGTACTATGTGTCCATCTACACAACGGCGTACTGGGCATGCTCACACACATAGCAGCGAAGGGCTGTCTTGTATGCACATAGATTCTAAACACGGAAGGGCACAGTGTGTCAATAGTCATCATTGTTAGCATGAATGTACTATGTGTCCATCTATATAATGGCGTACTGGGCATGCGCACACACTTAGTAGCGAAGGGCTGTCTTGTATGCACACAGATTCTAAACACGGAAGGGCACAGTTTGTCGATAGTCATCATTGTTAGCATGAACACTGCACTACATATATCTGACACCGGTCTCCTACACAACGTCTGCTGCTGTCCATCACCATAGCTGTACCAATCTAAACCTGGCACACTACTTCCACCTGTGGTGATGTCCTGGCAGCAGTGGCTACTTTGCACATACAGTACCATACATAGATGAAGAAACCTAGGACCAGGTAAACACCCTGACACCTACAGGACAACTGCATTGTATGTGTATGCTAAACAGTGCTAGATGTGTAGTGTTCATAATCACAGCTGCCAATCTAGATCCAACAATGGGGAGTACGGACATCTCTGCAGTGAGGGACACCTGGCATATGGCACAGTTGTGCACAATAGCACTACCACTGTATACCTCAGATACAGACATGTGGGCCATAAGACCATTACAGACCGCTCCAGGTGTTAGTGTCCCCACGTACATGAAGGCCACTCACATGTACTGACCAGTACACTCTCAAAAGCCATCACAGATGTGTCAGGTGCAGATCACAGTGGTAAATGCTGCATTCTAGTATGTAGCCCTCAGACATCACCATGTCCTTGGACCAGTAACACACATCCATACATTAGTACAACACCATGTTACTCATGACCAGTGGATTGTATGTAGCTCTACAGCAACTGTGCAGACTACTCATGTACTGACAGTGTTCCATCATGTGTTATGCAATGCAATGATACCAGTGTTCATAACCAGGTCAGCTGTACACATAACAGGGGCCGTGGGTCTTATACAGCTGTAACAGATAACTGTTGCTGTACACCACAGAACACACTCATGTTTGGATATGACATACATGTAACTATCGTGGATATGTACATGGCCATCACACACAACACATATGTACATGGCATAGCTTTTCCTGTCCTCCGTGCAGACAAGTGGCTACAGCAATTACACGCATGCACATGGAAGGTAGGTCCATGGCTGTTGAATGCTAACAGTACATAAGGTAGCAATGCTGACTGAGGTAACATTCCCTCTGTACTGGTTACCCATGACAACTATCATATTATACAACAGTCCATGTGTCATGTATGTCATCACACATGTCCACCAATTGCAATGCATACAAACATGGCTACATGACAGGAATGTAGGACCTACACACATGTACATGTAGTGGTGTGCATTCAGCTACCATGCATGTGCAGTAGCTAATGTATGCAGTTCATCAGTGTTTTACTACAACATGCAGTTGCAATGCAGCCCCATCATTGACACCTGTATATGGTGGAATACTGACAGTACAGTAAGATGTACATCAGGTATGGATGGATGTGTGTACATAATGTGGTGGTCCACCTTTGAAGATAGTTGTTTGCTGAGGACAGCTCACAGGTGTGTCACAAGCCATCCTGCCATAACATGTGCAAACAGTAAGCTATGTTTCTGTTACATGACGGTGAAGACATACAACCTACACAGCCGTCAGGGTGTCACTGACTGTAAATCACTTCACGCCTGTAACACGTACATCCTCCCATGTGCATATAGCAGGACAATTGCCGAAGGTAGCGTCGGTACACATTGTAATGCGGGCAATACTGCTGCATGTCTGTCAGATGTATCATCAGATAGCAGGTGCTTGGTTCACAGTACTGCCATGTGTGCTTGCTTGTGTGACCATATATGCCACGTATGGTGGGGAATACATCCCAATTGTTACACACCCCTGTACACTGTTGTAGAGATCTGTACATACTGCAGTGTAGAAAGCAACACATAGGCAGGGGTGGTGTGTGTATCACACACATGTTAGCTATCTGTATGTGAATGACATGTGTGGACTCCACAGTGTGTGTGTGTGTGTATGGATGGCTGTCTGGTGCATGGAGTGAGGATGTATGCTACCATACAGAACAGATAGGATCCCTAACCCCTCATGGTGATGCAATCTACTACCCTGTTGATGCCGTCGGTCTTAGGCATTACTGCCTACCTGTACATGTTCATTCTCTGTGTTGTGTCATGTGGGTGCACAGTACTGTAATGGTGATTACCACATAGGCAGGGGTCCTCACCACAACAATATCAAGTGTGTGTTATAGTGACATTGGCCCCGTGAGTGTGGGCATGTTACTGTGTGTGTCTGTGTATGTCTGTGTGTGTTCTCATCCTGTAATGTGAAAGTGTATTACTGCTACACAGTGAGGCCTCCTGCTATCAACTGGCCTCCACCCTTGACATCAGCTGGACCGCTGTGTGAACCCCCTGCACCATGTAACTGTGGCTGTGATGTGACCCGGTATGGATGTCACGTCTCTAGCCACTGTAGCCTAGTACACAGCCCACATGCTCCTGGATCAGTAGATGTGTAGACATCTGTGGAATGTTAGCCTTACTAACAGTGAGGTTGAGGCTACGTATAGCATGCTGGTATTGCCATACATGCCTGTGAGTACTCCACATTTACACATGGGAAACTGCAAGCACTGGTACTAAATGGCACATGCAATTAGACCGTAAGGAGGGAAGCAGGGCATCATTACCAACATGCTGTTACTGTTGTTACCAAGACACATACTGTGAACATAACACATTGCATTCTAAATGCAAACACTGTTACGTAATGGCACATTCAATTAGACCTTAAGGAGGGAAGCAGGGCATCATTACCAACATGCTGTTACTGTTGTTACCAACACACATATTGTGAACATAAAACAATGCATTCTACACCTGTACTACATGGTATGCCTGCTGTGTGTCAACAGTACACAACAATTGTAATATACACTTATCTCACTATTCTGTTAACCCTGTGCGTCAGACCATATGAGCATGTCCCTGCACCGATAGTGTGGATGACAGGGATGCGGCACAGGCATCATTATATGCACAGGGTGATAATGTTTGCCAGGGGCCTAGGCCGCACCAGTTGATGACATCATGTGTGTAGGTTAGGGCCAGTGATCTTATTGGACATGTGTGGTTGTTATGCACATGGGTGTTGCGGTGCCTTACAGATGTTTCAGGTGTGTGCGTGTATGTGTGCACACAGTTCTGCCATGTGTCCGGCCTACACAGGGGTATTATTGACAGCTCCAGATTGTACAGACCAGGATGTACACCTCACTGTAACCGGCCACGGCCACATGACCTGTGCCTGCCAGGAGTTGCATGGGCACTACCAGGCAGAGGTACAGATTGGCTACTGTCCGATGACACATGTCCACTGGAACCGTGTCCCCACTGGGAATGTCCAGGGCCACGTCCACGTAGCCTGCTGTGTCCTGATGTGGACAGTGCAGCACCAGCTGCACTGCTGCTGCTACCGGCACTATGGGAGCAGGCATGTGAGGTAGCCCATTCACGTAGACCTGCACCAGATGGTGTAGCTGGCCTACGTCCACATGGCCTATGCCTCACTCCTACCAGATGTTCCAGCACAGACAGCTCACACTCGCGGATTGCCATGCCACGGTCAAGGATTCCAACCATGTCACCCAATCGCCTGTCCAAAGCTTCAGCAATCTGCTGTTGAGCATTTGCCAATGCCTAAATGTTGTCGTTTAAGGAATGGATAGCATCCCTCTGAAGCCTCTGCCCTTCTCTGTTCTGCCATTCAGCATGTGCCTGTGCCACCATTACAGTCTGAAAAATGCGTCTAGTGACACCAGCTGCTGCGCTTTGTCCTGCAGGAGCATGTCGGCCATATGTCCTCCTACGAGCAACACTGGCCACATGCCTGTGTGGCACATCTGCAGTCATTTCACTAACACCATGGTGTGAAGACACACCTTCTGTAGCCACCACACATTCCTGTTCCAAGCTATCACACACTGACTGTCCTTCCTCTATGGCCACTGGTGATGAGGTATGCATTGGCATGAAAACTGAGTGCGGGGAAGAGGGGGACAGAGGTGGGATGGCAGCCATTGGCAGAGATTTAGCCCCTGACAACCCTGCCTGTACCTCAAGCATATGTTCATCACTGCTAGGGTTTGTGGGGACACTAACATCAGATGGATCACAGGAGGGTAACTCACCTACATCACCTGTGAATGCAAACGAAGACTCTACATTACAATAGAGACAGAGACACAGACAGAGACACAGACACACAGAGACAGAGACACAGACAGAGACACAGACAGAGACAGAGACACAGACACACAGAGACAGAGACACAGACACACAGAGACAGAGACACAGACAGAGACACAGACACACAGAGACAGAGACACAGACACACAGAGACACAGACACAGACACAGACACAGAGACACAGAGACACAGAGACACAGACACACACACAAACACACACAGACACACAGACACACAGACAGACACACAGGCAGACACACGCACACACACACACACACACACACACACACACACACCATGCATGTGATTTGACAGAAGGCATGCAGCATGCATGTGATACAGCAAACAGCATGCAGCTCAGACATTAATAGAGGTAGTTAGCACACATCCCTGTGTTGCACACAACAGCAAGCATGTGTCCTAGCAGAAGCCATGCATTTCAGACAATCATGGTAGTAAGCATGCATCCATGTGATACACCATGTGGACCAGCACAGGTTAACAGTACACATGGCTGATGTGAGGCATGCCCTTGACATTAATATGTAGTATGACATGTAATCTGCTGACGCGTGCATTGACATGCATACATGTATGACACAATGGTGTCCTGACACATGTACAGTGGTGTAATGGTGTCACATTGCAGTGTTGCCTGTATGTCCTACAGATAGAATGCACTTTTAACAGATGTGCATGACCATTGAAGGGTAGTATGAGGCGTCTACATTGCTATACAGTGTGAAGTACAGACACAGTGCCATTGCATGGCATCATGAGGCATCTCTATTGCTATACAGTGTGGAATACACGCACAGTGCATAGCCATGACTTCGTGCATACACAATACATAAATACTGTGGATTGTGACCCACGTCGCTGAGGTGTATACACACTAAAACATGTTGTGTCATGTGTGACAGGTCACCAGAAGACAAACGGATGACACCCCTGCACAACTGCTAAAGTTTCTTAGCTGCCTGGCAACCATGTCCACACATGGCAGACTTGTCAATACACCATGTCCCACATGACATTTATGTACCACACACACGAGGTGCACAGCTGACAGTGATGTCCAACAGCAGCAAGGGAATTGTACGGTATCTGTGGCCTGATGTGGTGTCTGTCTATGTATGTGGAAGCTGTACAGGTGACTACTGTCATGCTGTGACACAGTCATGATGTTCAACACATCTTATGTGGTCGAATTAAGTGACACCACCACAAGCTGTGCACAGGCTTTTAGGATGTCCAGTGTTCCACATCTACTATATAACCATTCAACAAAGGCTATAGTTGGACCATGTGTAGACAATGTGCAACAGGGTGTACACACATACACATCACATCTACTGTGTGTTGCTACATGTCTCTGGCCATCCTCCATGGCCATGTGTGAACATGTGTTGGCCAAATGTTTGTGATGCCCGTCTATCTCACATCTCTGTGTTGTCCCATATGACATACACCCATAGATGTCAGATACTCCACTGTCCAGAGGGTTATGCAGACAAAGGGTTGTATGTTTGGTATGTGGGGTATGTTTTATGGGATAGTGAGACAATGTTGCAGCCAGACCAGTACATGTCTGGGACATGTCAGATGGCACATCACAATGTGTGCACCCATTGCAGGGGCATATTCCACAATGGTGACTCCTGTGGGCTGCCCATATCCCAGCTCACTGTGTAGTACTGTTTGCATACCACACATGTGTTGTTCCAATGTATAGTACATATTCCTACATTGAACACCTCCACCGTTGTATGCACAACTGTCCACACATCTAGCAATGAAAGATACTGTGGTTTCATGTTGGTGTTTCATTTAGTTTGTATATATTGCACATGGGTAGCCAGTGTGATGGATGACAGATGCGACCTGTATATCTTGACTGGACCATACATTCAGTGTACATGTGTTAACTGGCCACATGGTGGATAGATCTGTGCATTAACATGCCTGATACTGATAACTGTCACACGTGCAATGGACCACTGTCTGTGCAGCACGCCAGAGGTACCTGTATAGGGGTGACAGCAGTTTGATCATTATCCATGACTGTATGACAGCTACAGGGTGCACTGTGCATGTTAACACTTCAGCTGTACAACAGCATATAGTATGATGTATGCACATGTGTGCATACACAGGGTAGCATACTATAGTATGTGGCATGTGTGTAAACATACCTTGCATATGATATTACATTGCATATTGTACAGTGACACATGTAACTAAATGGGATATAATAGTTATATGTGCAGTAGCGACTTACCAGGCAACTCCAGGCTTGGTGGTTGGGAGACACCCACCTCCACGATGGCAGCTAGTGTTTGTGGATGCTGTTCTGATGGGGTCCCCAGGCTGGCCAGTAGCTCCTTGGTATCTGTGAGTGGAGGCTGGGTTGGTGGCCCACCACCTGTTGTACCTTGTTCCCTGGTGATTGCATTGGCACGCTGTTTCGCATGTTGGATCAGGTCCGTGCAGTGTCTGCGTACCTGCTGGTAGGTGCGGTTATGGCCACCCACATCATTAACCCTCCTGTGAAGTTCCTGCCACAGGTCATCACGCTGCTGGGCATGCTGTGGCACATGGCTGAACAATACCTCATAGTTGTCATGGAGGTACGGTATGAGGACATCATCCTCCAAGCAGCTATATGCTGGCAGGCATGATTGAGGCATTATCTAGAAGACATAATGATGGAGACAGGTCACAGTATCTGAGATGCACAGGGTTACAGCTGCACATACATGTGTATTAAATCTAGTACATATGAACAGTTATCTTTGACAATCGCCATGACACTGACATGAATGACATGTTTGTGTCACACACATGTAACACCCATTGTGCATGGGATATTATCACCATATATGTGTATCACCTCATTACATTGCTCATACTCCATGTGAATGGTGTCTTGATGTGGGCATGTCTGTTTGCCTGTACTGGTGTTCTTACCTATCAGCACATGCCTGGATGTGTCCACAGGAATGCTGTTGACCTTGATGCTGTGTATATGTCACATATCAACACATACACTGCCTTAACAGACATGAGCAGTGACAATGCAGACATGTGCATGGGAACCTTTACATGCATGTGTTTTGCCATATACATCTACACTGCACTGTACAGCAGTTCAACATCCTGCCACTTATCACCTGTGTTGCACATGTGATACACATGGGACAATGGCTAGCCGGATGGTATTCGCAGGGATGGTTATCAACTATAGCATGTACGGACAAGGTCATACAGTTGTGTGTATGCCCTGGGACATGTATGGCCATAGGATGTGACATCTTCTAGCTGTATCATACAGCCATGTTGACGCCACCAGGTGCATCAGTGCCACATTACACATCCAGACAGTTAATGATACATCTACCATGCGGTCATCGCACCATGTATGACAGAGATGACATGTGCAGCTTTGATTGACAGGGTTGCATGGTATGGCAGGAGTATATAACATGTATGGCACAGGGATCTGTCCAGCATGTGGCGATCCTTGTAGTAGGCAGGTGGCTGTCCATGACGTATGTCTTTCAGATCAGGATATGTACGTGTAGCATATCCAACATCAGTGTTGCACATATCTTTATGCAGGGTAGCCAGCATGCTGCATAATGGAGGTGAGGATTGTGTAGGCTGGTGTCGCCTATCCATGCATGGCCAATACCCCTTAAAGGTGATTGGTGATCCGATATTGGTCACCTGGGTTCTGAGTATTGCTGTCGAATGGTCTCCATGCTCATGGATGGCACCCTGTCATGACTTGGGTTCCCTCGTATGACTACCTAATATGCCTGGAGATGTCACCAGCTCAGGGAGGTAAACTGCACAGCACCATCCCTTACATACAGTGTCCATAATGTTGACCGATGCCTAGGTGGTACATAATGGGTACAGGGCTATTAAGCTAGCGGTAACAATGCAATAAGCAGCTGTTAGATTGTGCGCATATGTCATGCACCTCACCCACAAAGGCCATTCTGTATGTTGTCCACAACACTGAGACAGCTATTGCTCCTAGGTCATGGCCATTCATTACATCCTTACATACGCAGATGCCTCCCATTTGTCTGTGTGGTATGGGCTACAATGAAGGGGGAGTACAAAACATTAACCCTGTTTTACTGTAGCTGCCACTGCTATGGTATGCACATGTCACTCAGACACCTTTTGTAGTGTTGCTTCTGTCAACAGGTCACTGATAGAACACTCATGTGACATACATAGGTACATCTAGTATACTCAGTGTAGGTGGAACGCAGTATGGGTGATGATGTCCTATGACCTGTCACAGCTATGCTATGCAGTGTGGAATCATCCGTACTGCCATCTACATCTGTACTCCTAACATCTACGTGAATTAAGGTTCATGGACTTGCAGACCATACTCAGCAGGGTAATAGTGCAGTGCCTCCCATAATGACTGGAGTCTCCACTTTGTGGGTTGTGCTGACTGTTGCTGTGCTCCATTCTGTGTTTTCACAAACTGACATGAACCCATGTTTTACATGGCAGTGTATGTGTAGAGCTAACTGTGTTGCTATATGTGTATGATACGACCATGGATGTGGACAGGTCACATGCAGCCTGAGTGCACCTTGTACCATCATAAGTATGGTTACTGGGTTTCTGTAGTGTTCATGAATATGTGCTTGTGTACCTGTTGGGGGGGGCAGTGAGTTTATATTATCCAACACCCTATCTGTATTGCATATTCATGCTCGGCACTTATTCAGAACATGTAAGCACTTCATGAGCTACTACTTACTATAGCAGTAATTCCAACTCATTTCCTACAAGTACACTGTTTGTCCTTACATTTCCAGCTTGCGTACAGTACAACAGCTGTTGTACACACGTACCTCACATATCTTGTGAGACATGGTGGAATATACAGGCATGTCCAAGTGTCAATTACCAGTGTAATTGCATTTCTATATGATGAATATGGCAAACATGAGGCAATATAGCAACTGTCTCATGTACACAGTCAATGCTCACCTCCCCTAACATATGACACTACAGCCTGTGGGAGATGCACATATGTAGCCATGCTGGGGGTACTGCTCTCTCCAAACCAGACTGAACCTGTCATACATGTGGGGATGTTAAACGTTTGCAACACACCACACTCATCACATAGTCTCACTAGACCTCCACCACCACAGGCCACACATAGTAAGACTACGACATTTGCGGAGCCTCTCCATACTGTCTCTGTAGGCAACAGAGGCAGCCCCCATCACCAAACACAACACCAATTACTTATAGCCCACAGACTCATGTGTGCCCATCAACTACAGCCAATAGGGTGTTATAACATACCCAACACACTAGTCATAGGTGACTGTGTAGGCGGACACACTGATGCCCCACTCAGCAGGCTACACAAGGCGATAATCGCTTTCATCTGGCTGTCGGGTAACAGGATCCACAACATAACCTATGCACTCATGTCACTCCTCACCAGGTACAATGTGACTGTCATTCTCCATGTTAGTGTGAATGCCCTGAGATGTAACTTCCTGGATTACATGTACACGGACATGCCATAGCTTTCCGATCTTGTAGTCCAGGAAGGTATCGCCCATGTCCTGGAAAGCATTCCACATTCATCCAGACTGATACCACTGTACAACGACTGAATGTTTCACCTCAACAGTTGCCTATGCTTCTGCTGTCATTCCACAGGCATCCAGTATCTGTCTGCTTTGAATGACGAGGTCGACAAAACACAATGCTTTGGCACAGATGACCTGCACCTGTCAGCCCTGGGATTACAGATAATGTCTAAGGCTCTTTCTGCTCCTATACTGCCTGTCTTGGACATGTTTCCAATAACATATTTACCACCAGCATGGGAAAAGGCAAGCAAAACCTGAGGGTAATGTTACTCAATGCTTGGCATCTTCATCTGTAACGCACTCAGGCGAGGCACTCCTTATAATGGACCACTTTGATATCTCTGCAGTGACTGGGACCTGCTTCTAGGCTCCGGAGAGCACCCCTGCACTGACAGATTATACACTGACCACACCTTTCAGTCATGTAACCAGGACCGGGACACCCATGGCAGAGGTGTGTCCATATTTCACAAGGATGTACACACCTCCAGGCTGGTTGCTTAGCACAATGCATCAGAGGTAATCCACATGCAAATAACTGTGGCCAGAACTGCTGTACACATTCTAACTTGCTACGGATCTCACACCATACCCCATGGTTAATGGCCCTCATTTCTTGGTCATTGGTGACACAACCACACGTAACTGGGATACCTACTTATGTACCAACACAGTAGGCCAATGCTTTCTGGGAGTCATAACCTGCAATCGGCTGGATCAACCTATACACACCACCACCATGCCCAACAATATCCTGGACATGGACATTACTAACATGTGACTGGTGTTCCACACCTGGGGTTATCCTTTTGTTGGTCATTTCCAAATGTATGGTAATCACCTTTGTTATCCACATCCCAGCAGCACACCCTTCACGGAATACACAATACAATATTTCTACAAGGCCAACCTCAGACTTCTTATGACAGCGGTAGTAAACATCATGACACCTGTGCAGATGGACAATATAGTTAGAAACACTGAAACATACACAACTACACTTCATTAGCACTTACACGACTGCATGGATCATGCTATCCCAAACAGAGTCGTGTTGGTACCCACCTGATAATGGATGGCACTCAGGGGGACCAGTTCCATGGACATAATGTACAACAAAGGGAGGAGGCTGTTGCAAAGTGGAGTACAACCCCATGGGTGGGGTAGCTCCCTGATCAGCCTCAGTAGGAATCCTGGATCCCTTATCACATCCTCCAAAGCTAGCTTCATAAACATTACTGCGACACATTCCAAGGACTACCACAAAGAGTTATGGAGGTATGTCAGTACTCTCGATGGCAATACCCACAGCTGCTCTGACATACGACGGTTAGGCAGTAACATTACAGCACCGACTGATATTGGCACCATCCTGGCAGATAGGTACAATGCTAACTTTACACCCCTCTCACACTCTACAGGGCCCAAATCTAAACAGGGACAATGCAGAGTCCCTGCGGTCATAACTACACAGTTCTATACAGGGACAATGCAGAGTCCCTGCGGTCACAACTATGCAGTTCAAACCTGCACTCTGTAAGGCCTGGAACACAGACTCCATGTGACCGTCCATCATCCCAGGCTGCAATTTACACAAACCTCAGAATGACATGGCTCCCCACTTGGCCACCGCATTCACTACTAGCCTTGTATCAGGCATCATGGCACCTGAATGGTGCACAGCAACAGTTATCACACTCCACACAGGTGGCGCCACAATGGACCAGAGGGGCTATTGCTCTATATGCCTGGCAGGACTGTTCTGCAAGGCTATGGGGCACATCATCATGAAGTCATTCACAGAGACATTGGTGGGCTCCAAACCTTTGATACCACCCTGGTTGGATTTGTTAGGGCCAGGCCATTGCTCCTACACGTGGTGAACTCCTTTGATACAGTTACCAAGGTAGTAGATGATGGTAAGGAGGTCCACACAGCCTACCTTGTCCTTTCATTACCTTTCAGCTCCGTTCTCCATTCTGGTATTGACAACATACACATACACCTGCACATTGGCCCCTACATCTCGAGATGTTATGCATAGTGGCTCACAGACAGGACCCACACAGTGAGGGTAGCATACTGTAGTACCTACTGTAATTCAGGTACAATTGGCGTACCCCAGTCCTCGGTCATAGGGCCCCTCATGTTCGGTATATGCTTCCCTGAGGTACAGGCTAGCACAGAGGGACTTTCCCTGAATAGGTTTCCAGACAACTGCAAACAAGGAGCTATGATTAATTCACCAGCTGATACAGACACCCTCCATAAGGGTATCACTATGATGGATACCTGGTGTCAATAACATGGCCTCAAGCTGCATGACACAAGGTGCATAGACATCCCCTTTGGATGACTGCAATCACCCACTGACTATCACATAGGTGGTGGTCCCCTACATACATGAGACATTATACGGGATCTTAGTACACACGTATATATCACCCACACCTTTGATAACTATATTGCCAATGTGGTGTGGATATCCTTCTACGTGGCCACCCTAATCTGTAATGGGTTTGTAGCTGGAACAAAGGCACCCATTGTACCTCTATACTCCTGACGTATGAAACACGTTCAAGGGTACAACACCCCTTTTGGGATGTACCTTACAGAACAGCAACAGCTTTAAATACCAACCCAAGGGTATTATTGACCTCCGAATGATGACGTATGCAGCAGAACTACAGACACCAAAACTGTACACATTTGCATACTGCATACTCAGAGGTGACCTCTGCTGAACCTCCACAATAATATCGATGAATATACTCTACATAGGCAACTTAAGCAAAGGCCACTGAGAGCAACATGCTCAGGGATATGTACCCAAATGCATCGATGAGTGGGACGTGCTTGAGGGATACATTCCTGCACTGGACACTCACCATGCTTTGGAACATGATTCCTATGTACATCAAGCAGGGACCCTCACTAGCACTCTTCATGGGATACCTCGATGGGTGGATGGGAGACAGACATGTATGCCAGGGATCACTGCAGTGGCTGTACTGTACACAGGTGCAGGTAACAACTGGCTCTGCTGTTCACAGGCACAGGACACTACTCTAGGAAGGTGCCACCAGTCAAGACACTGTAGTTGGGCGTGCAAAAGGACTTGGCCAGATAGCATAGTACCTAACTATGAACCTGTGAAGCTATTACATGTCCTTTGTGCATGGGGAATTGAGTAGCTCTCCCATTTCAATTAGCTATCATGCTGTTACACTGTCCCATGACTACAAGCCATATGTATCCTGTTATTGTGTATTGTACATGCCAATAGACATACCTTTTGTTTGCATAATATCATAGTATTGCTATACAAAATATCTGACATATCTACCTACAATACTGTACATTACACATATTTTAAACATTTATCCCATAATGCAAAGCATAATTGCACAGCGGGACCACTTTAGGCATGTTATTCTCGGTATATAACCATACATATGCCTACTGTCACAGTATATCAACATATACTATCCCCTGTTATGGCACGTACTTGTTGGACAAACCCTACCACTGATGGCAGCTGGTGTGAAATTGTTGTGTTGAAAGCCCTTATGTAGCATCCCTTGTGGTGTATGAGAAGTTTACCTTGTGGACCACAGCAGGACACACAATTTCTACAAGCGTTACTATGCTCAACAAGACATCACTACATAATACCTTTTCCCACATTATGCATTGCATACACTTTAATTAATACAGAACAGGCACTACATACAGTAACATACTGAAGGTTCTACATACCTTGTTAACGTTCCGACTCTTCGTTAATATCTGTCTTACTCCTTTCCTGTTTAAACAGTTCTATGGTATAAGCATACAGTTTGAATGTATGGCAAGCCATCCTTTTATACGTAGATACCTGTAACATGTGGTATCCTGCCACCAATTGGTGTTCCTGAGTGAATTATTACATGCACATCAGCTGTGCATCTACTCCATTCGCCAATTATGCGGCAACAGTGGGGTATAATTGAATTCTCCACTTGGGCGTTGCCCTTTTGCCCTACCTTCGAGGGAGACGGCCTGTATGTGTTTTGTTGTGAGGAATTGCAACTGCTAGTTAGAGAAACATGGATATTTTGGATTCATGTCCCCCGTGGATTGTGTGTGACCGCTTGTGTATGTGGTTCTACATTTGAAAGTAGCAGTTATCTCAACCGTCTGATATGGGACTATTGCAAACAAAACCTGTAACATCGCCGTGTGTTCCATTATACAACAGCAATGATTTCACATGGCACCATTACAAGTGTGTCTCTCACAAGGTATGTTAATGCTTCTGCAGATGTCATTGAGTGAGTGGATGTTTGTGATGTTATTACAGTCTGTATTGCAATAGTTTCTGGTGTGGGGGAGATGTAGGTGGGTGTACATAGCATATAGAGGTTTGTGGGGACTGCATTTATACATATTACATATGTGTGTGTGGGCTCCTTCCCTAATTGTGGACCTGTCATTTAGTAGACTACAACTATGGTTGTTGCAGGCTTATCCATTGAGCCATTGTTAATTGGTTCCTATATAGCATGCAGGTGAGGTTGATACTTCAATCCCTCTGGAAATACATCGATATGTAAGGGTATGTTACATGCAAGTTGTCTCGTGTATGTCTGTCACAGATATTTGCACGCATTGCAGTTGTGTTAGTGACTGAACCTCTTTGGCTTGGGTTGCCACCTTTTCAAATGGCCATAGTGGGACATTTGCAGGACACACATCGGTGTTTAGCAGCCGACACATACCCACGGTCAGTACACAGGATAGAACGTACTTTTATCCTAACTACATCCTTATTCTTGTAGCACTTTAGCTACTTATTATGTTTCTTGTAACATGTACTTATTTTAGATACAGGAATAACTATTTCATGCAACTATTACATAATATATGGGACATAATTATGTCCTACAATCTCGGACATTTGTCCTTTTTAATATTTGTTCGCAGGACACAACTGCCCAAGGAGGGACTGTCCCTCTCAAAGTGGGACAGTTGGTAACCGTATGCCTACGGCCAGCTATGACCACACCTACCATCATAATCTACCTCCGAGGTAGCACTTACAGACACATGATGCAAACACACACACATTACAGTCCCACGGAAATGCACACAGCACCCTCAACACACACTTACACAGACTACAGCAATCACAAACACACTTGAACACAGTACCTACCTGGACCGCAGCACCAGCCAGCAGCGATAACTAAATGTCCCTTAACATCGTGATAATATTATTCGCGGTTCTAGTGTCCCGGTACTGTGGTCTTTCGGTCTTTAAGCCTCGTGCTTACGCGTGTCGGTATGTAACACATTCGGTAGTTGGCAGTATCCTATTTATTTGTACCTCCATGGTTGTGTACATGTCGTTAACCTATCTATATATTTGCAGATATAAGTGAATCCGTATATATCGACATATATCTCTCTATCACCCTTTCTATCTCTAATATATATATATATATATATATATATAGAGAGAGAGAGAGAGAGAGAGTGGACACACCTTTTGTTATGTACCTGGTGGTGTTTACTGTTTCCTGAACATTGCACGTTTGTGTTTTAACCTGTCACAATACACACCTGCCATTGGTACATCTCGGATGGCTTAGTGGTAGGTGATTGTGAACATGGCTGCGTGTTCTACTCCTAGCAGTGGTCGTTTTACCTTTTGGAGCAGGCACTGTTACTACAAGGGGAATCATTCTGGTTTCACCTGTTCTGGACATCGTTGACCATGATCTGCATGATATTCAGCGAAACGTAGCCCTGTTTCACGCATATCCATATAGTCATGTTTAAACGACGCTTACCAGCACTTGCCAATGCATAAACCCGCTAACATGTGCTAAACCTGCTCTAATGACCTGCATCCAACATCCATTATTCGTGCCTTCGGGATTACGTAACAGCCCTTGCAGGACGTGGAACCGGTAACATGCACGACAGTCAGTACCTTTACCACTTGGCCATCTGGGATTTGTACAAGTGTCATGGTGTTTTATATGTGGACTGTACTACGGCTGTTCCTCCATACTGCAATCAAATGTGTAACTCAGTTAGTTTACATATGGTTGAGACCTATTAATGGTATGTCCAAGTGATGTTTAATGGATGTGCTCCAGCATTGGGAATCTATGTCACAGTGAGCCACACACTATAATGTGCTACACCTTCACACAACCATATGTGGAGCATGCTACAGTGACAGATACCTGTCATGGGTACTCCCCATGCTTTGGCACTACATCCCTGATTACATTATATGGAGGCTCTCATTAACAAACCAGGGAATCCATGCAGAGTGTGTGGGGAACAGTGGTTACACACATGGATCCCGCAATTGGCTCTGCTCCAGTGAGGGACAGTTGATTAAATGATGTGGTGGTGACAGCAGACACTGTTTGCCTTGACTGACGAATGGCCTCTGACAATCGGGCATGTACCTACCAATGTACCTAGGAACCTATACATACAGTAATGACATATGCTGTTAGGTTCGTGTACTGTTCAGGTGTTGACTTTCCTTGTTCCAATAGCTGTTGTGTGTGCAATGATTGAGGGCTGCCTATGTAGGATTCACACAGTAGGCCACCTATACATTACAGTTTACAGGTGGTCATGTGTGTGTGCCATCCAGTTTACTGTGTGTGCAGGTGGAGAAGTGTGTCAGTCCGTACGGGCCTACACTGTCAGTGTATGTGCTATACGTTCCCTCTTTGCCAAGGTGTGGGCATATTGGGCACACCTCCATCTGCCTACTGGGGCTGGCACAGGGTGTTCATGGTCTGAATCCCTCTGTGCCTGTGTTGGCCTTGGCAATTGCGGTGGGCTGTGGGGGCCTTCACCATTATGTCCCTGTTGCAGCTGTTTCCACAGGATCATATTATGTAGCATGGCACATACTATGAAGATGTGGGCACAGGTGCCTGGAGAGTACTGCAAGGCTCCACCAGATATTTCCAAGCAACGGAACCGTGATTTCAGCATCCCAAACACACGCTCTATGACAATTCTGGTTTGTGCGTGTGCCTCATTATGGCATTCTTGCATGGGTGTGTGTGCATTTCTGATGGGCATCATCATCCACAGCTCCAGTGCATAGCCAGCATCCCCCACAAGGTGGCCATATGGGATGTCCACCTTAACAAATACCTGATACAGCTGTGAGGCATGCCAGATGTGGGAATCATGGTAGCTTCCAGGGCTGCCAGCACACACACATCCATGATAATGCCCTGGGCATTGCACATGACCTGGCAGTTGATGGAGTGGTATCCCTTGTGGTTTATGTAGCACCTACCATGCTCACCGGGTGGTGACTTGATATGTATGTGCGTGCAGTCTATCTCACCCAGTACCTCCGGGTAGTGTGCCACATGGAGGAAGAGATGCATATTGCTGGCCAACTCCTCCTGAGTTCGGGGGAAGTATATATGCTCATTGGCATTTGGTAACATGGCATCCATGAATTAGTGGAGTACACTGGATGATGTTGCCTGTGAGATCCCCATGATATCTCCAGTTGGCCTTTGAAAGGTACCTGTGGCTAGTATTCCCAAGCTTACACATACCTTCATGTCCAGTGGGATGGGTTCCCCTCTGTTGTTTCTGGATCTCAGGCTTGGCCGGCACAGCTCAACTATTTGCTGTAAGATGTTCCTGTCCACCCTGTAACTCTCTACTATCTCCAGATCATGTAGCCCCTGGTAGGTTTTCCCTTGGTCTGAACACTCTTCTCGTCCTCCTCCGGGGCCTGCAGTGGTTGTCAGGATCATCCTTCAGAACACCTTCAGTCTCCGACACATGGTGATGAATCACAGCTATGGCAGCTCCCAACATGTACATTGTAAAAGTTCCCCATCTGTTTACACCGATGGTGCAGTGTTTGGGAATACACAGGTGTGTGTGAGGTGCCTTTGCAGTTTATACTAGTGTGCTTTGAAAACTAATAATGTCATAGGGTGTGTATGTACAATCGGAGCTGCAAGGTATCTTGTGTGTTTTACCACGGGTACTGCTATTGTGGTGCTTTTGGTGTTGAATTACATTTAGCTGCCATGGATTACCTCTTACCCTTCCCTTAACATTTCTTAACATTTCCCCTCCCATTTTCTGGCATGCATCCAGCAAACTGCTTTCATTTGTACATTCCAAGACCTGGCTTATCTTGCGAAATGTGTTCTATGGCCGTTCTACTGCAGGTTGCTGTTAGCAGCCTTGTTAGCTGCCATCAATTGCCCACTGTGAGTTAATAGGTGTTAATTGCTCAGTTGTACTCCAATTACCCTACTGTGGCATATCCTTATTTTCTTCCTCTAACCTTCCTGTTTGGGCTGTGGTGCGCGGCGCATGTGGTCTGCTTACCGGGTTTTGGGCACTTTTTCATCCACGTACACATGCGCTTTCGGGCACCATGTGTGCGCTCAGCTAAACAATGCTATACCTACATCCCCACCCCTATCCTGTGGCTTTGCTTAGCAATGTGCAGCCCGGATTTGCATTGCTCCAATGTGCTTACAGCTACGGTGGCACACCCCACTGTTGATGTCATATAAACCTCCAGACCACTCCTCGGTGTTGTAGCACTGCACCGTATGGTACATCCTTAATCCAGCGGGACGTTTGCGATTCACTATTACTTGCCTCATTTGCATGGCATTGACTACTAATTCATAGCTACCATGCTGAACACTCTCACAGACCCTTAGTAACCCTTGCAGCTTGGTTGTGGTGTACCATGCATACTATTGCCTATTATGGTGAAACCATGATTTGTATTACATTGCGATTTTATGACATTTGTATATATTTTCCTTGTGTTCCCGTTTGTGCACACATGCCCTGTGGTTGTACTTTGTGTTACTGTGGACATGACATTAAATGTTATTTTGTAGGTGTTGTGCATCTATTCCTATGCTATTGGCTGTATATTTAGCCATTGGCATGTGTTAACTTTGTACTACATAAGTCTGGTCCGCTTTCATAGCTCCAATGTTCTTTTTGGCAAAATGTAAACCGTTATTTTTGCTTTACATTTCTGTAGGCTTATGCTATGCCTGCACCACTTCATGAATCGCTATGTACCTTCATTTGCATGCTGCAGTACTGTGCAAGGGGTGATTAGCATACCTGACCAGAGGGCTGTGCAGATCTGGTGTACGCTGGTAGAGCACGTGGAATTGGGTCTTACCTGAATCACTCGGCGGCCATATTTGGCATTATACCACCTACGCTATGCCTGCGCCTGGTGCAAGCTTCATGAATCCCAGGGAAAGTCTAGGTAGACAACAGAACAAGGAAAGGTGAGTAAACCCAAATGTTAAGATTTACTGTTAAAGTGAATCGTCTTAAAGATGATCATGACATCTCCATGGAACTTTTGAGCTTGATGAATGAAAATTACATGTAGAAGTATGCCAGTCAAACTGGGTCTGAAGTGCAGGGCATTTGTCTTGATCATATATAGTGGGGTGGGCTAGCCTAATTGGCAACATGCCCAAATATTGAGTGAATTCAAACCAGTTTAGTTATTTTAAGAAGATACCTGATGTATCTGATAAGAATGTCCAGCAGTGAATGTAGCTATTTTGTACAAGTTAGTAGCAGTACAAGAAGTATAAATAAGACTCACGAATAGAATTTTTTTTAGCTTCAGAAAGGTTAGCAATGTGAATGATGATCAACCATTGGTGTTTAAAGAAGCTCAAACCTTGATTGACTGTTTGAGTACTTACTAATATATGTAGACAGACTTCAGTTACTTGTCAAAAATGATTCACCAGGAAGATTAACAGACAGAAAGTTCAGAAACTAAGCATTGATACATTTTCTAAAACCTTAAAAAGCAGTGACAGAATTGTGATTAGAAGCTCTGGTGGTCACAAGAGAGAGGCCTTCCTTATGGAGCAGGACAGGATTCTTGTGAGGCTGTCATTACATTACAGCCTGTTACATTGGTGAAGCCTTGCAATAATTTATGAGAGCTTTATTTTCAGACTAGACATAAAAATGCAGGCAAAACAGTACCTGCTTTAAGGGAAGTTGGCATAACGGTTAATGTATTTACCTTGCAAACACAAAGTGCAGGGTTTGATTCTCAGATGGGGTAATTGGCTAATCTTAAAATAGCCCACAAGGGCAGTTATCCTAATAGTAACCTTGAACTTTATAAGAAATAAATGGCATTCCAGAACTCTTAAAAAGCTATACACAGATGTATATTTTACTACCAATAAACTAAACATTGACAAGAGAAGTGTAAATGGAAATCAGAGCATGCACTTCCAGAGTGGGAGTAGGGTTTGCAAAATGAAATAGAAGCATTCATGTTTATATTTTGAATATTCTCAAACCTTGATATGCAAAACAGATTGTTCGTTACAATGTCTGTTTGTTTGTTTACTTGCTTCTTTTATTATGGCATTGTTTTCGTATCATTGTAAATAACTGATTATACAAGTAAAGCTCACCAAGTAGAAAACTGTCAGCTATGGCTCTGAGTTAAAAAGCTATGAAAATGCATTGAAAACAGATTATCATTGAAATATCCCTAAAAGCGTGCCACGCATTGCTGATGGGCTCCTTATAGGATGATATAGGTTACAGAATGGTAATGTAGGATGAGACATTCCGGGGTTAGATGAACAGAGTACTTTAAGCTATTGCAGGAAGGTAGCAGAGGTTTAGTACTGAAGGTGAAACATCTGATGGCTGGGTAGGTACCCAAAGTGTCAGAACAACCATGATGATAGTAGCCAAAAGGCTTTGGCTGTGGACTGTCACACGTGGAAAAAACTAGAGTAAAAATGTGAAGAGGGAAAATCAATATTACCTCTTTCTCTTTAGACAAATACAGAGCATGTCAGACATGGCAGATGGGGTTGCACATATTTAATGTCACTAAAAATGTATGATAGAAAAAGAGAAAAGAGACACAGTGAGGGGAGGACAAAGTCTTGAGAAGTAAGGAAGCCCTAAAGATGTGTACAAAAATCATGTAAATTCATGTTCTGTGGGTTTAATTTTTCTAAGGGTTTCTAATACCATGACAGGAATGGATCCTGTTTCTAAGTCAAGGCATGATTAAATTTCATGAAATTAGTATTATTTCAGTTTTTGATAAGGAGTGCTCTTCTCAGCACCCATAAATTGCCCAGAATTGCCTCCTTCTGTAATCCATTCAGGGTTGTGTACATTGGTAGCATATCTGACAGTAAATTCTTCTTCATTTTTAGATCCATTGCTCCTACTACAATTGGAACTGCATGGGTATTTTTCTTCCTTGTGGTTCTCATTTATGCTTACAAATCCTGATATGTTATGACTTTGCACCTCTTTGTGCATAAGTCGATGTTATCACTGGGGGTAGCAATTTCAACAATCAATGCTACTTTTTTTCTTTTTTTTTTCATGGACTACTATATCTGGTTTTCTCATGTCTGTTTTTTTAACTGTTGGTAATGGGTGGTCCCATGTTATATACACTTCATCATTCTCTATAATGCTTTTCATTGCAGTTCATGTATGCAGTTCTTCTCAGCTGTTTCTATAATATAGTATTTGCACAATCTCCAATACAACAGTCTTGCCAAATTATTGTGATTGTTAGTATACAGGCCCTCTGCCATGAGTGCAGCACACCCAACAGAAGAAGATGTGCAACAGTTTCTAGTTCTTTTCTACAGAACCTGCATTTGTCTGTTTCTCCCACCTTTTTAATGGGTTTTATAAACCAGCATGTAATTTTCACTATCTTGGGCTGCCATTATTAACATTTCATCTTTTGGTTTCAATTCACGTCTCCTTAATCACTCTTGTGTCACATTTTGGTCAGCATGAAGTTGTTCCAGGAGATCTCTGTACTTGCCATTCTATTTTTCTATTTATGGATTCTCCACATTTCTTTCCTTCTCATATGATCCTTTTCCTTAAATTCTTTTTTTTTTTTTACACATTCATTTGCTGTCTGATTTTTGTCTACTTCTGGTCTGATTTACATTCCTGTTTAACCAAAATGCTTCTACTAAACAAATCAATGGTGTCATCTTAGATGTCTTCTCCTGTCTTTAAACTTTCACTATATTTGGATCTGATGAAGTTAGCAGATATGTATGCAGTCCCATGATTGCAAATTGATACACATAATCAGTTTTGAGGAGTTCCATACCTCTTTCAAAGTGATTGAAATATAATCTTGGTATACATTGATTTTTATTTTTCATTTAATAAGCATGAAGCAATTTCTTGTTTTGGTGTCCAACTTATCCAAAAAATTTTAGGTCCAGTTGATCATCCCTAAACTGTAAGTTAGAACTGAAAAAACAAATTGATTTGTATGTTGGACGCTATAAGCAGATCATCTACATACTGTACTCAAGCAAACCCGCAAGGTAACTGAATTTTATCTAACTGCGTTTTCATTTCCCGTGTAAATAATGTGGGTGACTCAACATACCCTTGAGGCAAGCAAGTCCAGGTATATTGTTGCCTTATGTATGTGAATGCAAACAAATACTGACTATCAAAATGAACTAGGATAGAGAAAACTGCTGAGGAAATATCAATAACTGAAAAGATAGTAGCTGAGGGAGGGACGGCGCTAAAGATGGTTGCTGGATTACGCACAACAGGGAAAGCAGGCACTACTACAGCATTTGCAGCTGTTAAGTCTTGTACAAATCTGTAAGTGTCTTTGCCCTGGTTTATTAATGGCAAAATAGGTGTGTTACAGGGGCTTCTAGTAGGTACAATGATTCCCTGCTGTAGCAATGTTGAAATGACTAGTTCAGTTCCTGCTTCTGCATCTGCAGAGAGTGGATACTGTGGCACAATGGGCAAGGGCTCATGTTGCTTTAGAGTAATTCAAACTGGTGTGGCATCCTTAATGGGTCCTACCTCATTCTCATGTGTCACCCATAACTGTGAGGGAACTGTATTTAACAATATGCCATCTGGCAATGGCACAGGTTCTGTCTCAGTAAGGATAGAAAACATCCTCATCCAGCTGCTCTGAGACAACTCCCACCTGCATTATTGGAGACTCATCCAGCACATTTAAATGCACTCCATCTGGTGTTCAAAATACTGTGTATTGCAGTTTACAAAGAAGATCCTTCCCTAGAAGATTAAGGGAAACTGAGGTTCCTACAAAAAAGCATGTTTATATGTTAGGAATCCCAGCTGGATGGGAACTGAAACTCTCTTGGGGTAGTCCAGGGGGTCCCCCTGATACCCCCGACTCCCTGCACCATAATGTGGGACAAAGGAAGATTTTCAGCTGCTGATAGATTTAACATAGACCTAGTAGCTCCACTATCTATTCAAAAGGGAATATTAGTGTCTTGAACCTTAATGTTAAGAAATGGACCCTTTTGACATACAGGTACCAAGGGAAATAGCTGTGATTCCTGTTCATGGTTGTCCTATGCATTGTGTTAATAAACTAGCAAGGCAAAGATAGTCCACAAAAAAGTCCACAAAGTCAAGCACTATGATTTATTAAAACAAAACAGATAAAACCAAGTCAAAAAACTCAATAACTTTAAGTGTTTTTCATTTAGTACAATGCCTAAACTTCTTCAGATGAATTAAGCCTTGACCCACAGTCTTTAAATAGAAGAAAAACTTAGCTTGCAGTACTTTTCCATCATTTAAAGACACATCTACAGTCATGTACCCCAGCCTTCTGAAACACGTGCATTTCCATTTTTTAATCCCATATACTTGTTTCCTTCCTTTCTTTTGTTACTCTGTGTTTTTGTGGTAACACTTCATCTATTATTAGTTTAGCTGTGCAGTAATATATTTTATTTATTTCTGTTATATCACACAAATTTCTCTTAATAGTACTGATTACTCTGTTCATCTGTTTTACCAGTCATCTCACATTTTGTGTCCTATTTATTTTCTGTAATCTGTTTTTTTCATTTATCTTAATATGTCTATCCATTTTTATTAAATCAAGTGGGTCTTCCCTTAAATCGTTTTTTTCTGGTTTGAGACCATCTCCTTTTCTCTCTGTTTCCTGTGAGCAATCTACCTTATGGATTTCCATCAGGGCCGACCCCTACAGGCCTCCCCTTCAGCCCTGCCAAGAGACCTTCTTTGCCAGCCATGGGCCCTGCCTCATCTCGGGGGATCCCACCACCTCTATGTATCCTGCAGGCTGACAAATCATACTGAATCATGTGTGCCCTTGCCTCTATGTCTCCTGCAGGCTGCCAAATCATGCTGAATCATGTGTGCACTTGCAGCATCTCAAGGGAGCCTCCCTCTGATCCTGTATGGCCTTGCAGAACTCCCCTTGGCTGCTGAGGGTAGGTCTACTCTCATGAGGACTTCTGAGTCCCCCTCCTTTCCAGTCCAGAGCACCATAGTCACCGCCTCCCACAGATCTCCTTCAGGCTGCCAAAACATGCCAGATCACCTGTGCCCTCACACCCTCTCAGAGTAGCTTCCCTCAGATCTTGGCTGGCCTCACAGAATTCCCTTCAGCCACTGAGAGGCAGGTCCACCCTCATGAGGGCTTTCAAGTCCCCCTGCTCTCCCATCCAGAGCAGCTCTGGAGACTTTGCAATTTTTCAGGGACGCCGTCAGGTATGGGGTGAAGTTGGATGTCTTTCTCTTGGCAGAAGCTCTCCAGGCCCTTGCAGCCATCCACCAGTTGCTCCCTTATGCACCTCAGTCATGTGGGGGCACTGCCTGACTCCAAGCACCCAAGCAGGAGCTGTCCAGGCCCCGCAGTCATCCACCGGTTGCTCCCTTAAGGACTTTCATCATGGGGGCTCTGCCTGACCTCAGCTCGCCCAGGCACATGGTCAGAAAATATTCCTGTGACACATTCTGTTCAGATGCACCCTGCCTCATCTGCTGCTCCTTCTTATGTGAACCCTCTAGCTCATCAGTTCATAATATTACCTTCTCCTTCTCTTGCTGTACAACTTCTACTGGACTTTTGTTCTGGTCTCATAAAGAAGGTTCCAGAGCATCACCATGAGGCAAATCTTCTTCAGATGCATCTGTTTCACCTGTTGCTCCTTAGTCTAGGGACCCAGTATTCTATCATGCTGTGACACTGCATTGGTTGGATTCTCTACACTAAATCATTCACTTTACAGATAATCTGTAACTTCAGTTTCTATTTGTTTACCTTCTAACTTTCTAATCCACTTTTCTACATTTCTTCTTTTTTTTTCTAAGTGTTTCATATCCAGGTGACTTTGCATGTATTTCTCTTCAAGTATCTTTGGTGCTGCTTTTTTGTATTGATCAGTTTGTCTTTCTCGTTTGCATAAATATTGCATCATATCATGTATTTTCTTCTTTCCCATGTCCAGTTTTATGCTTATACATTTCAAAAATCTCTGTGTTTTGTTATTTATATTTTTTCACTTATGTCACTTTCCAGGTGGCCCAAAGTTCCTTCATCTATATAAGTTTATCATAAGACTTTTGTATTAATGAATACAAATGTTTATTTGAAGCTTTTGACAGTTTTTCTTGTGCACATATTTTTCCTTCCTTTCCTTCATTTTTGTATTTTTTGTGGACTACTTCTTCCTTCTGCAACAGGAGGACCGTCCTGGACTAACCTTGTTGCAGGAAATTTTTAGTGCCCTAAGGATTCACTACTGCCTTTTTTCCAGTTCTGGCACCAGTGTGAACACCAGGATAATACACTGGGCCAGATTTATGAAAAATTGCATGATGCTGTAGAATAGAGTAAGACGTAAACAGGCAAAATGTCTGCCGAGCGATCCAGCAAAAGCCGGCAGGGGCATGCATGAGAGCTTCTAAAGCTACTCTTGTATGGACAGCATCATGGTATGCAAATTACCTCATTTGCTGCTGAAAGCTATGCAAATGAGGTAAATTTTCAATCCAAGAAACACTAAACTGTCCCTGGAAGAGTAGTGTTATCTGCAGAAATGTACTCCGTTGGTAACGGAGTACCGTTCTGCAAATAGCTAAACGGAGCTATGACAGCTCCAAATAAAGGATGCATACAGTTGAGGAAGCATGCCAATGGCCAAATATAAGGTTGCTCCCTTAAGGACTTTCATCATGGGGGCTCTGCCTGACCTCAGCACGCCGAGGCACATGGTCAGAAAATATTCCTGTGACACATTCTGTTCAGATGCACCCTGCCTCATCTGCTGCTCCTTCTTATGTGAACCCTCTGGCTCATCAGTTCATAATATTACCTTCTCCTTCTCTTGCTGTACAACTTCTACTGGACTTTTGTTCTGGTCTCATAAAGAAGGTTCCAGAGCATTACCATGAGGCAAATCTTCTTCAGATGCATCTGTTTCACCTGTTGCTCCTTAGTCTAGGGACCCAGTATTCTATCATGCTGTGACACTGCATTGGTTGGATTCTCTACACTAAATCATTCACTTTACAGATAATCTGTAACTTCAGTTTCTATTTGTTTACCTTCTAACTTTCTAATCCACTTTTCTACATTTCTTCTTTTTTTTTTTCTAAGTGTTTCATATCCAGGTGACTTTGCATGTATTTCTCTTCAAGTATCTTTGGTGCTGCTTTTTTGTATTGATCAGTTTGTCTTTCTCGTTTGCATAAATATTGCATCATATCATGTCTTTTCTTCTTTCCCATGTCCAGTTTTATGCTTATACATTTCAAAAATCTCTGTGTTTTGTTATTTATATTTTTTCACTTATGTCACTTTCCAGGTGGCCCAAAGTTCCTTCATCTATATAAGTTTATCATAAGACTTTTGTATTAATGAATACAAATGTTTATTTGAAGCTTTTGACAGTTTTTCTTGTGCACATATTTTTCCTTCCTTTCCTTCATTTTTGTATTTTTTGTGGACTACTTCTTCCTTCTGCAACAGGAGGACCGTCCTGGACTAACCTTGTTGCAGGAAATTTTTAGTGCCCTAAGGATTCACTACTGCCTTTTTTCCAGTTCTGGCACCAGTGTGAACACCAGGATAAGACACTGGGCCAGATTTATGAAAAATTGCATGATGCTGTAGAAAAGAGTAAGACGTAAACAGGCAAAATGTCTGCCGAGCGATCCAGCAAAAGCCGGCAGGGGCATGCACGAGAGCTTCTAAAGCTACTCTTGCATGGACAGCATCATGGTATGCAAATTACCTCATTTGCTGCTGAATGCTATGCAAATGAGGTAAATTTTCAATCCAAGAAACACTAAACTGTCCCTGGAAGAGTAGTGTTATCTGCAGAAATGTACTCCGTTGGTAACGGAGTACCGTTCTGCAAATAGCTAAACGGAGCTATGACAGCTCCAAATAAAGGATGCATACAGTTGAGGAAGCATGCCAATGGCCAAATATAAGGCCATTGGCATTCAAAAATGTTTAAAATTATTAAAATCTAACTTTTTTCCCCGATCTCCGATGTTTAAGCGTAGCGCAGCACCGCGCAAACATGCCGCGCTTTAAAAAAACAAAATAATTTAAAAATCGCCAAAAATAGGCATTTTCACTAAAACGCTTATCCTGCCATGCAGGTGAATGGCATGCTGAAGACAACATGGCCACTGAGTAGTGGTTGCTAAGGGGGGTAAGCTCAGTGTGAGAGATGTAACCATGCATTAGTAGGCAACCCTATGCAAATAGGTTCATAGGTTCATAGGTTCATACTATGCTATCTGCCCTAGGGCATTTATAAGCCTAGCCAGAATGTGTTTGGCTTTCGCCACCCATTTTAAATTTATTTTGCTATGCCCTTTTTCGAGGTTAGTATACTGTGCCTCTGTCTAACAGTGACACAGAAGTGATACCCAGGGTAAACCTACGATCTCCCATCCACTCATCAAGATTCCTCTTGAAGAGAGTCAATGAGGGACTCTGCCTAACCTGAACTGGGATTTTATTCCAGAGTGAAGAGAGCCTCTGGGTTTTGAATCTGTCCCTCCAGCATGTCCTATTTATTTCAGTGCTGAGGTTCAAGTCTCTCGAGCGTGTAGCTCGATGGGATTTGGATTTTCTGAGGTGCAGCATGTCCATTAATTCTGGGTTGGACATGGCTTTATACCTCAGGCACAGATCACCTCTGAACAGGCGGTATGCCACTGAGTAGATCTGGAGTTTCTTTAACCGGGCAGCATATGGCATCTGTTTGAGCCCTTTGATCCTCTTGGTGAGATACTTTTGGGGTCTTTCCAGTTGCTGCAGGTGTCTGGTAAGGTACATCCCAAAACGGGCATTGTACTCAATTATGGGCCTGATGAGGGATGAGTAAAGAGGCACGATGACCTCCCCTGATCTAGATGTGAATCCCTTCATGATTAGGTGGGCTATATAAAATGTTTTTCTAACCACTTTGGCTACGTGGTTGTCAAATGAGAGATTGCTATCAACTTGGGTCCCCAGGTCCCTAATTACTTCTTCTGTACTTAATGGATTACCACCTATGTGGTAATTTGTGGGCACTTTGTTTTTGCACACAAATGAAGCCAGCAGCCCTAGGTGTCAGCATAAAAGTAATTTAATACATAAATCCAGAGGGAAAAATCCCTCAGATAACAAATGTACAGACCGGTTTCGGCTCAACAGAGCCTTCCTCAGTGACACAAGTTTTTTTATATAAAAATCAACTCACAAAGGTTTCAAACACCATATATATATGTAAATGAAAACCAAAAGCACTGCATGATCAGCCTATCAAAATTGGCAGATCATAATTGGTCATTAAGACCAGGTGGAAACATTGCCCCAAGTTTAATTATCCACTTCCTCTCTTTGGAAGTAAGCAATTCATGCCATTTTATTTTGTCCTGACATTTACCCTTAATGTGGTCAATGATACAAAACATGAAGTTAGCTGTGGTGTGTTTTAAACTGTGTTTGAATAGTGCATTGTTACTGCGCTTATTCTTGATGTCACTAATGTGTTCTCCAATTCTAAGGCGAAATGCCCTAGAAGTCTTTCCCACATAGAATGCAGAACAAGTACAGGTCACTAAATATATTGGTTGGCTAGATCTGAACTATACAAACCAGGTTTTAACACTTTCCTGGTTTGTCTTACTGAATATGTGCTAACCAGTAATATTTTTTACTATCAGAATAAGTGCTTTTGGCAAATTAAAGGAACTGCTATGGGTGCATCTTTTGCACCCATTTATGCAGATCTATTTATGGCCTATATCGAGGAGATCATTATTTATGATGCCAGTCACAATATCTATATGTGTGAAATGGATATGTGGCGTCGATACCTGGATGATTGTTGGTTGGTGTGGAGGGCTGATGACCAATATCTCATGGAATTTCTTGATTATCTCAATAACAACATATGGGGTATAGAATTCAAGATGAGTTTTGACAGGTCCAATATAATTTTTTTGGATGTTGAATTACATAGGAATATGGATAATACTTTATCCACCACCCTATTCAGGAAATTTCCGGAATATAACTCTTTATTGCATGCGACTAGCTTCCACCCACCACATATCATCCGGAATATTCCTAAGTCACAATTCCTACGAGCTAGGAGAATTTGTTCCAATCAAGGGTCCTATGTCCAGACCCGTGATGATTTGGTTGCCAGATTCAAACATAGGGGATATCATTCCGGGTCTATACATATGGCCAAACAGTGGGTTTCTCAATTTCATAGAACTGATTTGTTGTGCTATAAAGATCACAATCGCGACAGGTCAAAACAACCGCTCAGGCTAGTTACTTCTTATGGACGTAACACTCGAGGCTTTATGAAGATTGTTGATAGACATTGGAACATCCTTTTGGCTGACAATAGATTGAACAACTTTCTTGGGGACAGATGTTCATTTTCCTTTAGAAGGGGACGTACTATTGGGTCACATTTGAGTCACTATAAGAAGTCCTTGTTTGATTCCAAAGTTTATACTCAATCTACTCTCACAGGGGCTCCAGTAGTTGGATGTTTTTCATGTGGCCATTGCAAATTTTGTAATAAGGTTTCACGTACTGGAGAATTTAGTAGTCAGAATACACCTGAGATTTTTGAGATTAATTTTTGGGCAAACTGCAGTTCTGGGTGGGTTATATATTTAGTGACCTGTACTTGTTCTGCATTCTATGTGGGAAAGACTTCTAGGGCATTTCGCCTTAGAATTGGAGAACACATTAGTGACATCAAGAATAAGCGCAGTAACAATGCACTATTCAAACACAGTTTAAAACACACCACAGCTAACTTCATGTTTTGTATCATTGACCATATTAAGGGTAAATGTCAGGACAAAATGAAATGGCATGAATTGCTTACTTCCAAAGAGAGGAAGTGGATAATTAAACTTGGGGCAATGTTTCCACCTGGTCTTAATGACCAATTATGATCTGCCAATTTTGATAGGCTGATCATGCAGTGCTTTTGGTTTTCATTTACATATATATATGGTGTTTGAAACCTTTGTGAGTTGATTTTTATATAAAAAAACTTGTGTCACTGAGGAAGGCTCTGTTGAGCCGAAACCGGTCTGTACATTTGTTATCTGAGGGATTTTTCCCTCTGGATTTATGTATTAAATTACTTTTATGCTGACACCTAGGGCTGCTGGCTTCATTTGTGTGGATTTATATGTGCTTTTGCCGTGCAGCGGTCTTTCTTGCATCCTGTGTTGACTTTCACTTTGTTTTTGCCAAAGGGGATGACTATACACTTTTTGGCATTTAGCTTGAGGCCATGGTTCTGGCACCAGTTGTCTGTTTCTATAAGGCCCTTTTGGAGGATGCTTGTGTCGGCTGGAGAGTCGATTATGGTGCCCAGTTTGCAGTCATCTGCGAACTTGGTCAGCCACAGTCCTTCCATGTTGGCCTGTACCTCCGAGAAATATATACCAAACAAGAGAGGTCCCAGGACTGAGCCTTGTGGGACACCACTTGTAACTGGTTTGGAGTCTGACATGGCTCCAGCACTTCTAACCATGTGGGTTCTGTCCTTGAGCCAGTTTGCAATCCATCTAGTGACCTGGGGTTTATATTTAAGCTGGTGAGCTTATCTATAATGCCCGAGTGGGGTATTGTATCGAAGGCTTTTGCGAGGTCCAGGTAGGCTGTGTGGACCACCTTCCCCTCGTAAATGGCCTTGGTGACTGTTTCAAAGAAATCAACCAGGTTTAAGAGGCAGGATCTGCCCTTAACAAAGCCGAACTGGGTCGGAGCCAGTGTCTGTAGGTCCCCAATATCTTTCTTTATGAGGTCCATGATGATTCTTTCCATAGCTTTGCAGACCAAGCTAGTCAGGCTTATGGGGCAATAGTTTCCTGGATCCGCTGAGGCACCACCTTTATGGAGAGGGACCACTGTTGCTGTACGCCACTCTTTAGGCACATATCCTGTAGTAAGGCTGAGACTGAACAGTAGTTTTATGTTTGGGTTTAGCTCTTCTTGGAGTTCATGTAGGGGCGCAGCCGGGACACTGTCTGGTCCCATTGATGCTGTGTTTTTTGCTTTGGAGAGGGCGGCTCTTACCTGAGCATCTGAGGTGTCAGGGGGGCAGCACTCTGCTGGGATAGATATTTGCCCTTTGGTGGAGGGAGAAGTTTGCGCTGAACCTGTCAGCTAGGATGTTGGCAATGTCTGTGGGTTCAGTGTATTTTTTGTCATTTTGGACTAATTCTGAGCATATCTGGGAATTACCACCCAGGTTCCTGACATAACTAAAGAAAGCCTTGTGATTATCCTTAGTGTCCTGTGCAATTTTTCTCTCGAAGCTGGCCTTAGACAATTTTATGAGTGCCCGTAGTTTTTGCTAATACTGATCAGTGATGCCTTCCCTTTTGGGATTTTGCTCTATCATTTAGTAGCTTCCTCCTTCTATTGTATAGCTTGTTTATGGCTGGGGTCCACCAGACAGGACGTCTGCCTTTGGAGGATTGGGTCTTGGTTTTATTTGGGATCGCATGATCCATGCATTCCTGAAGGTGTTCATAGAATGCGTTTATAAAGGATTCTGCGGTCTGGGCGATTTTCCACAGGCCCGGGGCTTTGAAGGATTCCACCTCGGTTTTGAGGAGTGTGAAATTTGCTTTAGAGAAGTTTTTCACTGTGGTTTTCTGGGCAGGGGGTGGGGTCAGGATGTGAATATCCAGTGAGATTAGTTTATGGTCTGATCTTACCAGTGTGGGATACACTTCTGGTCTGGAGCATAAAGTCCCCATGTTGGTGATGATCAGGTCCAGTATGTTTTCTCCTCTTGTGGGAGTGGTAACAAGTTGTTCCATAGCATTTGAGTTTATAAATTCTAGGAACCTTTGGGCTAGGGTGCTGGAGCTAGAGTAATGCTCCCAGTCTATGTTCGGGTAGTTGAAGTCGCCCAATATAATGGTGTTTGGAGAGACCTTCATATTTTCCAGTGTGCTCAGGAAGGCCAAGTGGGGTTCCTGGGTTTGGGAGGGTGGTCTGTAGCAGGCTATAAACTGGAAGGCAGTTTTACCCACTGTTAGTTGCACATGGATAGTCTCTGATGCTTCGCTTTGCCACCAACCTGGAGGTGTGGGTATCTTTGATGAATATCGATACTCCCCCTCCTTTTGTGGTTCGGTCCAAGTTTTGGGGCCGAAAAGCATGGTATGAGGTATAACCTGGTAGTGCTGGGGTGCTCTCAGGAGCCCTGAACCAGGTTTCTGTTACTGCACAGATATCGATGTTCTCCATGCTAGGGAGAGTTTCGAGTGCATGTATCTTGAGGTTTAGACTTCTGGCGTTGAGTAGCATTACTCTTAGTTTCTTATCCCTTGTGATACCTATGGAGGTGGGTTTGTCTTTTGAGCCTTGCCTAAAAAAGGCACTATGGGGGTAGCAAGAGCCTTTGCCAATATCCGAAATCCCAGGGGTGACAGGTGCAAGCTGTCCCTAGCGAAGCATCGTGGCTTGTCGAGCATATCATCCCAAGCTGACAGGTATTGGATCCCCTTTGAATGACACCAGTACTTAAGCCAATTGTTGAAATTGATCATCTTGTTTTCATATTTTGGCATCATTCTTGGTGAGGGTAAGATTCTACTCAAGGTCAGGGTCATACCGGCCTTGGCTACATGCTCAGAGAGCTCCTTTATGTCTCTTTTCATGTAGTCCAGGGAGGTACGTCTCAGGTCATTCACACCAGCATGGACAATGACTGAGTCATATTTGTACTTGCCTTGGAGTGACCTGAGTGCTTGTGTTATGTGGCAGATCCTAGCGCCTGGCAGGCTGCTCATCGTGACCCTCTCCTTGTTCAGCCTGGTGTGCGGAACATCAGTGTGCCTGACGACAGAGTCACCTATTACAAGTGTATCAGGTGTGTTGTTTAGTCTTAAGGGCTGTGACTGTTCGGCACACTGGCTTTGTGAGATATGTGTTGCACGTGTTTTGTTTTGGGGTAGCGGTTGCTTGTGTGTCTGCTTTGGAGGTCTCTGCTGCTTAGGCAGATCTTTATTTAGAGCCTCCGAGTATGTTTTTGTGTGATTATGTGTTTGGTTTGCTGTCGTGGTAGGTCTATGTGAGACTGGAATTGCAGTGAGTGTGGTTTCCTTCTCCTCCTGACTGGTTATGCCAGTACTGAGTTGAGAGAGCTTGGCCTCCAGTTTGGCTATATGGTTGCATCTCTCACATGTGTTGGAATTTGTTGGGAGGAGGAGAGGGTTGTCTGTGTACATGAAGCAGTTGTAACATTGCCTCAAGATTCCCAGATTCACCAGCTGGACCGGAGAGGAGATTGACAACTGACCTTTGGACATGCTAGAATAATATTGGGAATTCCTTAATAATTGAAAACAAGGGCCAGTGGGGAGTGAGGGTGTAGTGCTTTTAATTTTTAGTGCTGACATAAATAATTGCTTTAGTGAGCAAGTGCCAGGTAACTTAAGTGCAATGTGTTACAGGTAACTTAAATGCAAAAATGACAAACAGTAACTTTCTTTCAAGTGAAACAAGGAAATAAGTACAGTAAGCAATGCAGATATCACTAGTGATCCACAGAAGTGCTGAGAAGCCGCGTATTAGGTGGAATTAGCGTTCCAGGGAAATAACAAGCGAACAAACAACAAGCATATAAACAAAGCTAGATTCATCAGGCCTGGATCTAGTCTATGCTACAGCAAACAAGGTGTACCAATTTCAGTAAGATACAGTTCAAATATTCAGGCACTATAAACGTTTAACCAGAAATTCCCAGCTCAGAAGGGCAGAGTCCAGCCTCTTCTCCCACAAGAGTGCAGACCACAAACCTTCTTAATGTAAAATAACTGGCCTGAAGCCCAAGTGCTTAAACCAGAACTAATACACTTTAAGAATAACAGACACTGGGCTCTCAATCAGCAGTTCCCAGCTTAGAAGGATGAAAACTACCTGTCCTGCCACCACAGTGCATGCCACAAACCTTCCTAATGTAAAACAACTGGTCTGAAGCCCAAGTGCTTAATCCAAAAGACTTAGAATGATAGCTACACTTTAATCAAGTTACTACCAAGCAGTAATAAATACAATTGAATACTTTAGAGAATGCCTGGATTAGTGCTCAAGTTACACAAACAAAGCTAGATCCAGCAGGCCCGAATCCAGTCTATGCCACAGCAAACAAAGCGCACCAACTTCAGTAAGAAGCAGATCAGATATGCATGCACTATAAGCCTTTAACCAGAAATTCCCAGCTCAGAAGGGCAGAGTCCAGCCTCTCCTCCCACAAGAGTGCAGACCACGAACCCTCTTAATGTAAAATAACAGGCCTGAAAGCCCAAGTGCTTAAACCAGAATTAATACACTTTTAGAATAGCAGACACTGAGCCCTCAATCAGCAGTTCCCAACCTAGAAGGATGTGAGCTACCTGTTCTGCCACTACAGTGCAGACCACAAACCCTCTCAGTGCAAAACAACTGGTCCGAAGCCCAAGTGTTTAAACCAAAAGGCTTAAAATGAGTTACACCAAGCAGTAATAAATACAATTGAGTACTTTTAAGATGATGCAAAAGTAAAATAAAGTAGGTAGAAACACAAGTACTGTAAAAGCAGATGAATTTTTTTTTTTTTTTCTGAACAAGTGCTGAGATGAAAGAAACAGATTTGAGTGCTGAAACTAGAAAACTGGCTAGTTATAAGGAAAAAAAACTAAGCTAGAAGGCTTCCCTCCAACACAGAAGGGCTTGGGGGCTCAGAAGCCTACAAATAGTCTATACCACTTAACAGGAAAAGCAGGAAACAAGCTTATTTTTTTTTCTGTTTCCCAGATGCTCTCTTTGTACACAGTAGAAGTGCCTGAAATCAGAATATGATCTCACTGCACTCAGTTGAGTGAGCAAATGAGATGGGCCTAGAAGGAGTATCCAAACACAAATTTACAAGAGGGGCGGGCAATTTCAAGGCCACTAAGATTAACACCAAAACAAAAACAAGGAGGGTGGCTGGGACTAACTGAAGAGCAGAGTCAAAACTTCCAAACTCCCTGGGGCAGAGGATAAGTATAGTGAATCCCAATTTTCCCCAGCATGTGAGCCATGTCCCAAGAGTGTAAGTGTAGGAGTAGGTGAGTAGTAGAGTAGAATATAGGTAACATCATGAGGGAGTGTGTCAGAAAGGCTGTAAGCTTATTGGAGCACAGTGTCTTGTGTTTGCCCTGAGTTGCTCAGGATTGCAAGAGGCATGTCTACAGTTGTCCTTTTTGAAAACCAGAAATCAAAGGTGCACACCGTGGAAATATCTGAAATTTCTTGCAAACGTGCACACAGCATGTGTGCGTTTGTGCGCTCATTTGCACGGCGCTGCCCCGGGCAGAAACAGAAAGGGAAAAGGAAGGAAAAGATGTAGTAGGAAGTTAACCAAGGAGAACTAGCAGAGCTGCCAGGAGAAATATATCAGAATCAGCCAATTACACAGGTAGCAGACTAGCCCAGCCCAGCCCAGCACTTCAAACTCTGCAAACAGCATTCTTCCCTGTTTTTTCCCACGAACTCTGCAACACTGCAGTATACAAAGAGGGAAAGCTTAAAAACTTTAAAGTCAGACAAAATGTTAGGGGCTGCTCTTGCTATCATAAACCAACATGTGCAAGGTGCTGAGGGTGGTGATGTTGTGAATGCTGCTGAGCAACCCACAGTGAGGAGACAGAGAAGAGTGTACAGACCCAGGGTAACCTACCAGGGGCTACATGAGCAGGAAATAGTGGAGCACTATAGGGTGGAAAGAGACCTCCTGCAGCAAATTGTTGAGCTGTGCCAGCCACACCTCACACACAGAACCAACAGAGGGGAACCCATCCCAGTGGATACCAAGGTATGTGTTGGCCTAAGAATACTAGCTACAGGCACTTTCCAGAGACCAACTGGTGATATGATGGGGATTTCACAGGCATCAGCATCCAGGGTACAGCATCAGTTCCTGGATGCCATGTCAGCACATGTCAGTGAGCATGTATATTTCCCCAATTCCCGTGAGGCTTTGGCCAGCAATATGCATCTTTTCCACCAAATAGCAGAATACCCTGAGGCAGTGGGTAGAATAGACTGCATGCACATACACATCAAAGCACAACCTGGTGAGCGGGGTGGGGTCTACATCAACATCAAGGGCTTCTTCTCCATCAACTGCCAGGTCATGTGCAATACCCAGAACATAATAATGAATGTGTGTGCTGGCTGCCCTGGAAGTTATCACGATTTCCACATCTGGCATCTGACGCAGCTGTACCAGAGATTTGCCAATGGGGACATCCCTTATGGTCACCTAGTGTGGGATGCTAGATACGCACTGGAGTCGTGGCTGATGACGCCCATCAGAAATGCACACACACCCAAACAAGAACTCCATAATGAGGCACACGCACAAACAAGAAACATAATTGAGCATGTGTTTGGGATGCTCAAGTCACGGTTCTGGTGCCTGGACACATCTGGTGGAGCCTTGCAGTACTCAACAACTACATGTACCCAAATTGTGATGGTATGTGCCATGCTACACAATATGATCCTGCGGAAACAGCTGCAGCAGGAACAACATGGGGCAGGGCCACACAGACCCCCACCATTGCCAAGGCCTGCACAGGCACAGCATGACTCGGAGGAGGAACAACCTGAGCCTGCCCCAGTAGGCAGAAGGAGGCATGCCCAATATGCCCTGGCCTTGGCAAAGAGGCAACGCATAGCACATACACTGACTCATTAGGAACCCTGGAAATGACACCTCTCTCTGACTCGCACATACAGTAAAAGGGATGTAGAACTTGACACTACCTGTTTTCAAACATGTATAGGGAGTGTAATATGTGCATCCGACACAGGCAGTCCTGCATCACCACCTGAGGCATAAGTCCCTATTTTAAGCAATATAAAGCACTGCTAAGCAAATTGTACCAGTACTGAGCATATTTAAATCCAATTGCACATAGCTGTGCACCTCGATAACCAGCGCAACGTTGGGCAATGTTGAGCAATGTTGGGCAAAGTCGGGCAAAGTCAAGCAAAGTCGAGTAAACATGCTCACACCTGTTTTACTGTTCCTTAACCAGTCAGGTCTGCCAGCAGGAAAATAACAAGCAGTGACAGGGCTCAAACTCAGGATACTGTGCACTATAGTCACAGTACTGAACCACTAAGCCATGACAGCATTTCACTGGCGCAGACACAACTTAAGTCACTCACACATACCAGTTGGGGGGGGGGTCACATACCTAACAGTCACAGCCAGCAGGACAATTGTAGACAAATGCAAACACAAACAAATGCTGTATCATGTCCTCTGAAGAGGCATATATGTAACCTCCCCCCAAGCCTATGCAGAAGATAACAGCAGGCCAGGCAGTGTGATGTGGGTTGGGTAGGCTATGAAGTCACAAACTAGTATGCATTTAATTGGAAGCTAAGGTCTATAGTACAGTGGTAAGCCTCAAGCCAGTATGATAGGCAACACTACAGACTGAAATGGAGTACCTGACATAGCAGTGCAGGTCTAGCAAATGTGTATAAGTGTCAGGTGTACCCCTCATCCTATGTGCACCCACAGTAACAATCAGGTGTGCCCCCCAGGTAGAAATGTATAAATAATAGCTGTCCCTCCTATATGTAGAAATGTTGATAAGTCTATGCAGATTGACTCATGGAAGCCCTGCAGGCACAGCATGCTTCCTGTCGATGTACAACACAAAGGTGAGCCCTGAAGTAAAAACCAACTTGATTTTTCACACACCTATAGTATATATGCACATACTGGGCATGCTCACACACTTAAACAAATTTAGCAAATTTCAGTCAGCAACATACTGAAAGGTCATACTGGGCATGCTCACACACGTAAACAAACAAATCAAATGTTAGTCAGCAACATACTGAAAGGTCATACTGGGCATGCTCACACGTAGGCCATGTTTGAGTACAGCAGTGGACCACACATATCTGGCAGTTGCAGTTCTTACTCCAGACACTTGTCACTATTCACCAATCCTGCCTTGCGCACACAGTGATATGAAAACAGACCCATATAACATATTGGACCCCTGTCATAATCAAACTATGTACTACAAGTACTTAAGTTGTTCAAAGAAAGTTAAAATCCAAAGAAGATCAATAAATCTCCGATCATGCAAAGTGTAAATGAATACATGTACATGACTGACATTGCCAACATCTTTACAGACAGGTTCATACATATTTACCCCCTCTCTCTGACAAAAGGGCCCATTACCATACCTGGAGATTGTAAAAACCCAGAAATCACATATAAAATGGTTAAACAGCTCTATCCAATACTAAAAACATGGCGTCTATGGGATGACATGGTTCCCCTGGCTGTGTCATATGTGAACTCCAAAACAAACAGAACCTGCACCTGAACAGTCTTTTGAGACTCACCCCTGTACATGATATGAAACAACGTTTGGCACACTACACAAGTGTTGGTGCACAACAGACCTTTGGAACTACAGTCTTATAAGCCTAATAAGCCTGATCTGCAAGGCCATGGAGTCCATTATTATGGAACTCATAAACATTGCTATTGGGAGCCTACAAACATCCAACCCTACCCATTTTGGTTTGGTCAGGGGCAGATCATGGTTCCTAAACCTGCTAGACAGTTTTCAAGGCAGTCACCCAGGACATACATCAATGAAATGAGCTCCACACAGCCTACATAGACCTTGAAAAGCCCTTTTCCAACATCCCACACACATGTCGTATCCACAAAATTAACAACCTGTGCATAAACACGTATGTCATCTGATGGATTGCCAACTGGGGCACAGATAGATCCCACAAGGTAAGAATTGTGGTCTCCTGTTCAAGCTAGTGACAACTGCTGTCCCCCATGGCTCAGTCCTGGGACCCCTCCTGTCTGGTGTATACTTTTCAGAAATACAGTCAAACACACGAGGGCTATGGTTAGCAAAGTTTGTGGATGACAGCAAAAAGGTTGTCATAATCAATTTTTGGGACACCAGAGACATCCTTAAAAAGGGTCTCAGTCAGACAGATGTGGTGTCAAAATTATGGCCTCGAGCTACAGTCATACAAATACCACATAGGTGCCAACACCCTAAATATGGAGGTAATAATAAGAGATCTATGGACACATGTGGATAGTCATCTCTACTTCCAAAAACACATTCACAAAGTGGTTAGAAAATCATGTTATGTGTTCCCACAAATTGCCAAGGTCTTTGCATGTAGGTCAAAGGAGGTTCCCTCTACTCATCAGTCATCAGACCCATCAGAGAGTATCACGGCACACTTGCAATGAATCTGACTAGGCATCTTCAGCAGCTGGAAAGACCACTGAAGTACTTCAACTAGAGAATTACTGGCCTCAAACAGTTGCCCCATGCAACAAGATGTAATTTTACTCAATCTGTACTCTTTTGCATACTGTCTACTCAGGTGATCTCTGCCCGACAGACAGGTCCATGTCCAATGCAGAACTGATGTGCATGCGCTATCTGAAGTAAACCCAAGCTCACTGTGCCACATGCTCTAGGGATATCATCATCACAACAATAAATAGAACATGTTGGAAGGATCTATTACTAACTCACAGACTTCCCTTGCTTTGGAACAGGCTCCCAACCTACATTAAGCTGAGTCCCTAAATGACACTCTTCCAGAGGAGCCTTGATGAGTGTATGTGAAACTGAACTGTCACACAATGGATCACTTCATCAGCTCTACTACACAGAGGCCTAGGGAACTAACCCCATGTGTGGTGATAGCTGCACACTCTGGCTATACTAATATATGCCTTTAGGCAGATAGCCTATTACCTACCTATGTACCTATATATATTTCTAGGGGGAACACAGTATAATAAGCCAAAAATGGATGGGCAGAGATGTGTGTAAGAGGGTGACCATGACAGGGAGCCATCCAGGACTGTCCCACCCAGTACACATCCAAATGGCACAAAAGACATGAGGTGCACATCTCACCCACTGTACATAACAGCCACCAGTATCTGTAAGCATTACAGTGTATGTGGTCCATGTGCCTGCTGTACAGCATTACTGTACAATGAAGTGCACATCTACTGTCTGTAGACATGTACCTGTCACATAGGTTCATAGGTATGTAGTAGACTATCTTCATGAAGGCATATATTAGCCTAGGCAAGTTGTACAGGTTTCACCACCCCATTGGGTAGTCTCCCAAGCCCTAGTTCTAATAGTTAGTACCCTAATCCCCTTTCTAGTGGGGCTGCTGATGTGATGCCTGGTGTGAATTGTCTGTTTCCCATCCACTCATCAAGGTTCCTATTGAAGAGTGTCAGCAAGGTGCTCTGTCTGATGTACATTGGGACTCTGTTCCACAGTAAGGCAAGTGTCTGGGATGGTACTCTATCTCACCAGCATGTTGTATTCATTGTTGTGATGAGGTTCATATCCCTGGAGTGTGTAGTGCGACTCAGTTTTGTTATCTGTAGATGGAGCATGTTCAACAGTTATGTGTTGGACATGGCTCTGTATGTTAGGCAGAGTGTGCCTCTGAGTAGGTGGTACGCAATAGAGAACAGATTTAGTTTTACCAGTTGTGTTGCATAACACAACTGTTTGAGCCCAGTAATCCTCTTGGTGAGGTACCTCTGTGGTCTCTACATCTGTTGGATATGCTTAGTTGAGTATATCCAAAATGATGCATTGTACTCAATGATGGGTCTGATGATTTAAAAGTCGAGGGCCACCACTACCTCTTTTGATCCTGATGCAAATCCTTTGTTGATTAGGTCAGCCACATAGGATTTCCCAATCACTTTGGCAACATGGTTGTTAAAGGAAAGATGACTATCTACTTGTGCCCCCAGATCCCTTATTACCTTGTCAGTTTTAAGGGGGTAACAACTATGTGGTAGTTTGTGGGTACTTTGTTTTCACCAAAGGGGATTACTTTGCATTCTTCCACATTGAGCTTGAGGCCATGATTCTGACACCACACATTTGTCTCATAGAGTCCCTTCTGGAGAATATTTGTGTCATCCGGGGAATCTATTATGGCAAACACTTTACAGTTCCCAGCAAACTTAGTCAACCACAACCCTCCTGTATTGGCATGTACTTTTGAGAAGTCTATACCAAACAGGAGGGACCCCAGGACTGAACCCTAGAGGACACCAGTTGTTACCGGTGTACAGTCTGACATCTAGCCAGCAGCTCTTAATTTGTGGGATCTATCTGTGAGTCAGTTTGCAATCCATCTTGTGATGTATGGATACATGGCCAGGTTGGTGAGTTCATCTATGATACCTGACTGGGGAATGGTGTCAAAGGCCTTAACAAGGTATAGGTAGGCTGTGTGGAACTCATTTCAGTCATCTCTAGCCTGGGTAACTGTCTCAAAGAAATCCACCCAGTTCAGGAGGCATGATCTGCATTTGATGAAGCGAAACTGGGTGTGCTCAACTGTGTGAAGATTCCCAATGTCTTTATTGTTGACTTCCATTATGATTGGCTCCATTGCCTTGCAGATCAGACTTATCAGGTTCATAGAGCGTGAATGCCAAGTGTCTTTTGTGCCCCCCCCCCCGTGGAGTGAAAAGAACATTGCTGTGCAACATTCTATGAGTACATATCCTGTAGAGAGCATGTAGAGAGAGGTGTAGGTATCCTTGATGAATATGGATACATCCCCACCCTATGTGCTGTGATCCAGGTTCTGATGCTGGAAGGTATGGAATGAGTAGTATTCTCATAGTGCTGGTGTGCTCTCTGGAGCCTTGAACTAGATTTCTGTTACTGCACAGATATCAATATTCTCCATACTGAGAAGTGCCATGAATGTGTGCATCTGGAGGCTGGGACTTCTGGCAATGAGTAGCATTTAGCTCACTTTGTGGTTATTTGTGTTGGTTACGGGGTTTGGTTTGTCCTGAGTGACTGGTGTTTCACACCTGAAGTCAACACCTCATTGGTCCGATTTGACCATGAGCTAATTACCCTCCATATCTACATTCTTCCCCCAGCCCTCATTAAGGAAACCATGTTAAAAAATATCTCCAAAGACAACTTCATGAATCATAAGAAAAGAAGTGGTGAACTTCAGGTCACCCATGCAGATGGGCAATACAGTTGTGACTACTGAATCCTACACAATTGCACTTTATAAGCACTTACATGAGTGCATGGATTGTGCTATCCCAAGCAGAACCAAGATGCTGTCCTCCAAGAAAAGGAAGACAATTTGGTGGCCCCCTGCCATAAACAAACTGCACAACAGAAGGAAGAAACTGTTGCAAAAGAGGGTAAAACCCATGAGTGGAGGAGCTCCCTGGTCAGCCTCAGTAAGAAGCTGTGATCCCTGATAAAATCCTCCAAAGCTAGTTTTTTTATTTATTTTATTTATTTAACATTTGTTGACCAGGAAAGTCCAACTAGGTTCCATGGAGCCTGTTTTCAGCGGAGGCCCGGGGAGAAATACTCCAGATTACAAAAACAAAATCGCCACTGATTCTAAACACAACCACAAAGCATTCCATAGCTATGTCAAGAATCACAATGGCAACACTCAGATCTGCTCTGAGTTACAGCACAATGGCACTAAATATACAGACCCAACTGATATTGGCAACATCCTGGCAGATAGGATCAGTGTTAACTTTACCTCCCCTCTCACCCATGAAAGAGCCCATCTCTATACCAGAAGAATGCAAAGTTGCTGTAATCCTGGCTGCACAGGAAAAAGCACTCTCCAAAGCCAGGGACACAGCATCCATGGGACCAGATAACATCCCAGGCTGCGTTCTACACAAGCTACAGAACGAACTGGCACCCCACCTAAGTACCATGTTCAATCATAGCCTCACCTCAGGCTTTGTGCCTGCTGAATGGTGCACAGTGACAGTTATCCCACTACACAAGGGGGGGAGCCACCACAGACCCAAGGAACTAGTGCCCCATTAGCCTGATGAGCCTGGTCTGCAAGGCCATGGAACGTATCATCATGGAACTTATAAACAAAGACATTGGTAATCTCCAAACTCTGGATCACAACCATTTTGGGTTTGTAAAAGGCAGATCATGTCTCCTAAACCTGATAGACTTCTTCGAAGCAGTCACCAAAGCCGTAGACAAGTGTAAGGTGGTTTACACAGCCTATCTAGATCTTGCCAAGGCTTTTGACATCATCCCCCACTCTGGAATTATAAATAAACTCACTAAACTAGGTATAAATCCCTATGTCACAAGATGGGTTGCCAACTGGCTCACTAACAGAGCCCACACTGTGAAAGTGGCAGACTCCAAGTCCGACTTCAGACCAGTGACAAGTGGAGCAGCACAGGGTTCAGTCCTGTGTCCTGTCCTATTTGGTATATACTTCCCTGAAGTACAGGCTAACACAGAAGGTCTTTGGCTAATGAAGTTCCCAGATGACTGCAAACTAGGAGCCATAATCGAAACTACTAATGATGTGAACATCCTACAAAAGGGCCTCACTGAGACAGATGCCTGGTGTCAAAGCCATGGCCTCAAGCTCAATGCCAAAAAGTGCATTGTCATCCCCTTTGGTAAAAACTCTGTACCCATGAACTACAACATAGGTGATAGTATACTTAACACTGAAAGTGTGATAAGAGACCTTGGGACACAGGTGATCAGTAGACTCTTCTCTGATAATCACATCACCACAGTAGTCAGGAAATCCTTCTACGTGGTACACCTCATCACAAAAGGTTTCTCATGCAGAAAAAAAGAGGTCATTGTTCCCCTCTACTCATCACTCATTAGATCCATTATAGAGTACAATGCCCCTTTTGGTATGTACCTCAAAAGACATCTACAACAACTGGAAAGCCCTCAGAAATACATCACAAAGAGGATTAGCGGCCTCAAATACATGCCCTACACAGACTGTCTCAAAACACTCCAGCTTTACTCTGTCACATATCGCCTACTCAGAAGTGATCTCTGCCTAACATACAAAGCTATGTCAAACACAGAGCTGTTGGACATGCTCCACTTAAAGAAATCCCAATCTCTCCGAGCTTCGGCCCAAAAACCCAGATGGAAAACAAAAGGAGGGGGTGTATCCACTTTCATAAAGGATACCCACACCTCCAGGTTAGTGGCACAGCACGAGGCCTCGGAGACCATCCAAGTGCAACTAACAGTGGGCAAAGCTGCTTATTAGATCGTAGCCTGCTAGAGATCACCTACCTTGTCTCAGGACACTCACTCAGCAATCCTGCAAACAATGGAAAATATAAAGGTCCTACCAAACACCATGATATTAGGAGATGTCAACTACTCAAACATTGACTGGGAGAATTGCTCAAGTACAAACTCCTTTGCCCAATGTTTCCTAGAGTTTATAAACTCAAACACCCTGGAACATCTGGTCACCATGCCCACTAGAGGTGACAACATACTGGACCTGATCATCACCAACATGGGTGTAAACCCCACGCTGCTTAGATCAGATCATAAAGTAATCACACTGGACATACACATCCCGACCCCACCCCCAGTCAAGGAAACCACTGTGAAAAACTTTTCAAAAGCAAACTTCACACTTCTCAAGACTGAAGTGGAAAGTTTCAAAGCCCCCTTGCTACAGAATAATGCTATCCAATCTGCAGAATCCTTTACAAGTGCATTATATGAGCATCTACAGGGATGCATGGATAGAGCCATCCCGAGTAAAACCAAGACTCACTCCTCCAAAAAGAAGAAACCAGTCTGGTGGTCCTTTTCCATAAATAAGCTATACAACAGAAGGAGGAAACTACTACATGATAGAGCAAAATTCCAAAAAGGAAAGGCATCACTGATCATTATTAGCAAGAAACTACGATCACTCATAAAATCATCCAAGGCCAGTTTCTAAAGAAAAATTGCCAAGGAATCTAAAGATAACCACAAAGCCTTCTTTAGCTATATCAAACATTTAGGTGGCAACTCTCAGATATGCTTTGAGCTACTGCAAAATGGCAAAAAATACACTGAACCAACTGACATTGCCAACATCCTGGCAGACAAGTTTAGTGCAAACTTCACCCCCCCACCCCCAAAAGGACCTGTGTCCATCCCAGAAGAATGCAGAGCCCCAGACATCATGGACATGCAGGTAAAAACAGCTCTCTCCAAAGCTAAGAATACAGCATCAATGAGACCGGATGGCGTCCCAGGCTGTGTCTTACACGAGCTCCAAAAGGAACTAAACCCTCACCTAAATTCACTGTTCAGACCCAGCCTTACCACAGGCTATGTACCCAAAGAATGGTGTACAGCAACAGTCATCCCGCTCCACAAAGGTGGTGCCACAACAGAACCTGGGAACTATCGCCCTATAAGCCTGACCAGGCTGGTCTGCAAAGCTATGGAGTGAAATATCATGGAACTCATAAACAGATACATTGGGAACCTCCAGATACTGGACTCTACCCAATTTGGCTTTGTTAAAGGCAGATCCTGTCTCCTAAACCTAGTTGACTTCTTTGAAACAGTTAACAAGGCCATAGATGAAGGGAAGGTAGTCCACACAGCCTACCTGGACCTCACTAAGGCCTTCGACACCATTCCCCACTCTGGCATTATAGATAAGCTTACCAACTTGAACATTAACCCCTATGTCATGAGATGGGTGGCCAACTGGCTCACGGACAGAACACACATGGTCAGAGCTGCAGGTGCCAAGTCCGACTCTAAACCAGTAACAAGTGGCATCCCACAGGTCTCGGTCCTGGGACCCCTGCTGTTCAGTATATACTTCTTTGAGGTACAGGTAAGCATGGGAGGACTATGGCTGACCAAGTTCACAGATGACTCTAAACTGGGGGCCATAATCGACTCTCTGGCTGACACAGACATCCTCCAGAAGGGTCTTACAGAGACAGATAACTGGTGTCAAAACCATGGCCTCAAGCTGAATGCCAAAAAATGCATAGTCATCCCCTTTGGAAAAAACAAAGTGCCCACGAATTACCACATAGGTGGTAATCCACTAGGTACGGAAAATGTAATTAGGGACCTGGAGACCCAGGTAGATAGTAACCTCTCCTTTGATAATCACATTGGCAAAGTGGTTAGATATTCCTTCTATGTAGCCCACCTAATCACAAAAGGGTTCACCTCTAGATCAAGAGAGGTCATTGTGCCCCTCTACTCATCACTCATTAGACCCATAATAGAGTACAATGCCCCATTTGGTATGTACCTTAATTGGCACATGCAACAGCTGGTAAGACCACAGAAGAACTTCACCAAGAAGATCATAGGCCTCAAAGAGATGCCCTATGCAGCTCAACTAAAGAAACTCCAGCTCTACTCAGTTGCTTACTGCCTGCTCAGAGGTGATCTATGCCTGACGTATAAGGCCATGTCCAACCCGGAATTAATGGACATGCTCCACCTCAAGAAAAACAAATCTCTTAGAGCCACATGCTCCAGTGAATTAAACCTCATCAAAGCAACAAACAGGACGTGCTGGAGGGATAGATTCCTGTCCCAGAGACTTCCCTCACTCTGGAATAGAATCCCAGTTGATGTTAGGCAGAGCCCCTTGCAGACTCTCTTCAAGAGGAATCTTGATGAGTGGATGGGAAATTGTAAATTTACACCTGGGATCACTTCAGTGGCCCTGCTAGACAGAGGCCCAGGAAACTAATTTAAAAGGAAGGCGAAAGCCAACACATTCTGGCTAGGTTTATAAATGCCCTTGGGCAGATAGCCTAGTACCTGCCTATGAACCTATGAACCTATGAACCTATGAACCTACACTCTCTAGGGACCTAAACCTTGTCACCACAATAAACAGAACATGCCGGAGGGATAGATTCCTGTCCCCCAGACTTCACATATTCCAGAATAAACTACCTATCTATATCAAACAAAGCTCCTCATTAGCACTCTTCAAGAAAAATCTTGATTATTGGATGGGAAATAGGAAATTCACCCTGGGGATCACTTCTGTGTCTCTGCTCAACAGTGGCACAAGAAAATAAATTTCTTGGGTGGAAAAGCCAGGGTACCTTTTTGGCTGGCCTTGTATAGGCCCTGGGCCGATAGACTAGTACCTACCTATGAACCTATGAACCTTTGAGCCTTGCCTAAAAAGGTAATATGGGGACAGCATGAGCCTTGGCCAGTATTCAGAAGCATAGGGGCAACAGGTGCAAACCATCTGTAGCAAAGCAACAAGGCTTGTCTATCATGTCATCACAGGCAGACAGAGACTGGATCCCCTTTGAATGACACCAGAAGCTCAGCCAATTGTTGAAGTTTATCATCTTTCTGTTATATTGCAGTATCATGTAGGTGAAGGTAAGATGCTACTCAACGTTTGACCTTATGTGTGCCAGCATGTGGTGCATCAACCCATATATGATATGGTCATGGCCTATGCATACAATACACTCACAATACACCCAGTATGATAAGCCTGTTGAGGTTAGCAAATGTGAAAAAAACCTTTGTGCAAACTGTCAGCAAATAATGTCTGTATTGCACCCTGTAACTCCATATTGCTTGCTGAAGTGTAAAGACATACTTAGTTTGGATTAAGAACACCGCACTTGCCAACTGTGTGTGTGTGTGTGTGTGTGTGTGTGTGTGTGTGTGTGTGTGTGTGTGTGTGTGTGTGTGTGTGTGTGTGTGTGTGTGTGTGTGTGTGTCTCCCTGGGGAGGAGCAACCTTTTTGGAGACTACACAAACACCTTAGAAGTGGTATACTCATCTTTTTCAAGTCCAATGATGTCAACATCCTACAGATATACCTGTGGAAAGATGAAGTCCCAGTAATCTGTATAGCGTGTTGTGTAAATGCATATTGCTGTAGTATTATAATGCAGTGAGGTAGGGGTTTGAAGCCTGCACTTGCCAACTGTGTGTGTGTGCCTCCCTGTGGAGGAGCAACCTTTATGGAGACTACTCACACACCTTAAAAGTGGTATACTCATCTTTGTCAAGTCTGATGATGTCACCATCCTACAAATATACCTGTGGAAAGGTGACATATCAGTAAGGAGTATAGCGTGGTGTGTAAATGCATACTGCTGTAGTATCATATTGTAGTTTGGAAAGAGTTTGAATCTCGCACTTGCTGACTGTCTGTGTCTCTGCTCCAGGTGTGTGACACCGTTGGCAATGTGGAGTGGCTTTTGATTTTTCTAGTGTATGACATATCACATATCATATCACAATGACAACTGTATGTGCATTACACATGTAAGGTAGCTGTGGGGCAAATCCATATACATACATGTGACCTCAAGTATTTCATAGGTGGGTATTCTGCTTTCTCCATGAAGGCAAGTGTTATCTTTGCCAGAGACTGCTGGTGCTTTCCAGACCTTAGGTCAATTCTGTATGCTTGCGACAAGCTTAGCCACTGCAGTGGTCCCTGAGCTACAGCTTCCGTTTCACATCCACTCATCACTGTTTCTATTGAAGAGTGTGGGTGAGGGTTTATGCTTGAGGTATATTTGAAACCTGTTCCAAAGCAAGCAAAGTCTGGCAAAGATGACTAATCATTATAGGTGTGCAACAACCTCTGTGGATCTGCATGCAAACCCTTTATTGTTTATGTGCTCCACAGAGGGATTTCCAAAACCCTTTGGTAATGTGATTATCAAAGGAGAGATGACTTAACACATGGCTCTATGTATACATTAGTACATGTTCCACATTTTGGGGGCTACTACCTATGTGGTACTCTAGGGATACTTTGTTTTCTAAAAGTGGATAATTATGCTTTCTTAGGCTTATAGCTTTACAGCATGAGTTTGACACCAGGTATCTATCTGTATGATACCCTTTTGGAAGATGTGTGTGTCATCTGGAGAATAAAGTATAGCCCACAGTATGCATTGTCATCAAACGTGGGCAGGAATATCCCTACTGTGTTTGCTTGTACCTAAGAAAGCTATATGCCAAACAGGAGTGGTCCCAGGACTGAGTGCAGGTGAATACCACTTGTTACTGGCATAGAATAGTACACGGAGGCTGCAGATGTTACTGTGTGTCCTACATCTGTGCATCAGTTGTCAAGCCATCATCTAATAATCAGTTATGGTCAGTCTGTTGAGGTTATGTCTAACACCAGTATGTGGGATGGGTATGATTTGCTGGTGAGCTATAGCTTGGCTGTGTTGACCTCCCCTCTCTCACCTATAGCCTTGTTGACTGGCTTGAAGTCTACTAGGTGTAGGAGCCATGATTTGGCCTTTAAAGAACCTAAGTGGGTATGGTACAGTGTTTGCAGGTTCATAATGTCTCTGTTAATGAGTTCCATAATGCTGTGCTCCATAGCCTTCCAGATAACATTGGTCTGGCTTATAGGGTGAGAGTTTCCAGGACCTGTTGTAGTTCTACCCTTAATCAATTTATGTTAACATTTGCACTGGGTGTGACGAGGGTGGACAGGTTTAAGAATAAGTATATTAGAGAGTCAGGCCAGGTTTGAAGGTTAGTAGACCATGCCAGATAGGCAGGATTAAGTTGGTTTGTACATGTGCTGAGGAGGGATGCAGAGTATATTGTGAAATAGATGCTAAGGATGAAGCCGCCAGGTAACAGGAAAAGAGGAATGCCTAAGATGAGGTTTATGGCTGTGGTGAGAGAGGACATGCAGGTGGATGGTGTGATAGCGCAAGATGCAGAGGCCAGGAAGAAATGATGTACTCTGGTGACCCCTAATGGGAGCATCCGAAAGGAGAAGAAGAAGAAGACATTGTAGCTCAAACCCTTGTGGACTGTGAACACCATTACCGTGTGTCATGCCACAAGTATGTAACCTGTATAGAGGCTGCATCAGAACAGACCGTTTAGGTGAATGGTGACTTCATATGTCAGCTTGTGTATGACACAGCCAGGGACACTGTCCAGTACCATTGCCACTGTGGTGTGTACTTTGTTAAAGAGATGTTTTAACTAGAGCGTCTGTGAATCATCAGATTTTACATTCTTCAGGTCTGGAAATGTGGCCCTTGTGTAATGATAGGGTGGTGAAATCCGCATTCAAACTGTCTGACAAGGAATTGGTAATGTCAGTCAGATAAGTGTACTTTGTGACCATTTACATTAACTGTGACCTGATCTGAGATTTCCCCTGTAGATTCTGAACAACACTGAAGAAAGCTTTAGTGTTGTCTTTGGAATCCTTGCCATTTTGTATTTTGAAGCTTGCCTTGTATGTTTATTGAGGGATTGTATTTTCCCAATGATACTAACCAGAGAGGTTATCCCTTCTTGGTATGTAACTCTTTTGGTACAACTTCACACCTTCTATTATATATTTAGTTCATGGCAGGGGTCCATGAGTCTAATGCACTTTTACTGTATAAGTGAGAATTTCTTGTGTTTGTGATAGCACGGTTCATGCAACCCTGTAGGTGAACAGTGTGCATTAATAAAGGATTATGCAGCTGGGACAGTGTTAACCTTAGTAATACAAACCAATGACAGATAGCAACAACTGCATCACCCACAGCACAGTGTCAACCCGTGTCATACACACACATGCATACTCATGTTCCAAAATGTGTGTAGTACAATGCATACTGGCCATCAATAGAAAGTATGGAGTGTTAACACTGGCCAATACAGGGCATGTCACCCTGCCCATGTGTCCAATATGCACGTACATGCAGACAGTGCACCTCCACCATGTTCACAAATGTACACCTGCAGACCTGTGCTGCACACACCCCACACTTACTTTCCACTGTTTAACATATGCTGACACAACTACACACATCAGCCAAGTGGCACATGGGCAAACAAAACACAATTGGAATAAACACTGGTGGAAACAATACAACATTGCTAATTACAGCTTTAATGCATCATGCCTGCTCAGCTACACCTTCAAGGATATCATTACACTTTACTGCTGACAACATGCTACGCATTCAACCATTGCTATACTTTATTAAAGTCACCCTGTGCATCAGCACCATGTTAGCTTGTTCCTTCATCATTGTTATAGATGACAGGAGGTGGCACAGATTTCATCATATGCGCAGGGTGTGTTGTTGGTTTGCCAGAGGCCTACACTGAGATATGCAATCGACATGTGTGTGTGAGTGTGTGTGAGTGTGTGTGTGAGGGCCATGAGTACTGTTATGGGCCAATGTTGATGTAATGTGTGCAGATATGTGTTTGCCCTAGGTTTCTGGTTTATGTGTGTGTGTCTGCATGCACACAGTTCCACCATGTGGCTGCCATATACAGGGATTTGTGAGACAGCTACAGACTGTACCTGGCAGGCTTTACAGATCACCATCTCTGGCCATGGATACGGAGCCTGTGCCTGGCAGGGGTGCTACAGACAGTATCAGGTACTAATCCAGACTGAGTACTATCCGAAGAGGTTGACATATGTCCACTGGATCCAGGTCCCTGCTGGGACTGGCCAGAGCCATGTGCATGTGGTCTTCTAGGACGGTCTATAGACAGCCCCCCAACATTGCTGGGGCTGGTACTGGCACAACGGAAGTGGCTGTGACTTGCTGGACGTCCACTATGACCTTCAGCTGCTGATGTTGCTGGCATATGTCCATGTCGACGTCTCAACCATCCCTCACTGTCCTGACACATGGATATGACATTGTGGAGGACATCCAATGTCTCACCCCAACGTCTATCAATGTCCTCAGTGTAATTACGTATGGCACCGGCTAGGTCATGGATACTGTCATTTACAGAGGTGTTATGAGCCCTCTGTGCCCTTAGTCCCTGTCTGTTGTACCACTCCATTCATGTCTGTGCCTCCATGAAAGCCTGGAACATGCATGTGGTAGAAAGAGGTGTGGCACGTCTGCCAGGGGCATGATGACCAGCAGTGCTCTGATGAGAACCTCTGGGCATCTGCCTATGTGGTACCATTCCAGACATCTGGCTATGGCTGCTGTGTCCTGATACATGTGCCATAGATACCACACTGTCCTGGCCAATGCCAACCGTACACTGTCCCTCAGCTAAGGGCAATGGTGATGATGGAAGTACAGGCAGTATGACTGTGTGTATGGATGTGGTGGAGACTTGTGTACTGTCAACTGGTGGCCCAACAACAGACCCTAACAAAACTGCCTGTGCCTCAACACACCTATCCTCATGATCACTGTCTGTCTCAGTGACATCAGGTTCCCTGCTGTACTGAACCAGCCCCACCTCGATGTCCCTCAGTGATGATGACAACACGTTCGGACGCCATGCGAGCTACAGAGACGGATTCAGCGATACACACAGAGGCAAGCACAATGTTGGCCATCGGTACAGTTGCCAACAAACCGACATTGTCTGCCTCGTCAAACCAACATGGAGTCGATACGAGGAGTTCTACTGATAGTCCATTTCGTACTATCAGTAATTTTGGGGAAGATACGATTAACATGCTTACAGGCAATGGGATAGCAACTACTACCCCCAGCAATAATGACATCCTGGCTTCGCATTCCAACAGTGTTTCTCCTAACAGTGAAACACATATTCCACAGCCAGAAGAACAAATACAGATTCCAGGTGGCCCTTCTAGCTCCACAGTGGTGACAGTAAATGAGAGTATTCATCACAATGAAACAGGGGCCCGACCGAAAACATATGCAGGGGTTCTGCATTTTTTGGGGAATCTACCGGCACCGGTGCGGAGGAAAGGAGCAGGCAAGAGGTCCCTAAGCGAGGACAGAAATGCAGACAAGCGTCGTAGGACTTTACAGTGACTAACAGTATGTCTGATGGCATTGTATATAATTTATCTCAATTTGTGTTGAGTACCGATGAGCTAGAGATTTTAAACAAGGGTTTGACCTTTGTCCCCAGCAACAAGTGTGTATACAGCGATATTATATTTGATTTGATGTTGTTCTGTAGGAGCGTGATGTTAAAATTGATTTTTAATAACCAAACTCATGGAGCCATAGGTCCTAGGACCCCTAGCACATTTGCTCCCAATTTTACACCCACACTTAACTTGTTCATGAACGCTTGTGAGAATGACCTTTTCAAATATTTTGAGGAGAGAAGTGCTAATAGATATTATAATCTTACACCGACACAAAGGACTGCTTTACATGGCCTTATGGACAAGAAAGAAATCACCATTAAGATGGCTGACAAGGGGGGAGCCATTGTTGTATTAGATACATGTTGGTATGAAAAGAAATTGTTAGACACACTGACTTTAGATGGAGCATATGTACCCATCAACCCTTTACAAGTTAGAATGATCATAGATAATGTACATAGTCAGTTAAACAATTTATTAGAGAGGGGTTTGTTAGAACATGAAGTCTATGAGTTCCTTAAGGTAGATAAACCAGTTACGCCTGTATTCAAGGCCATGCCCAAAATACACAAATCATTGATAGACCCACCACTCAGACCCATTGTCTCGGGGAGAGGGTGGGTCACTGAGAACATTTCTATATGGTTGGAGTTTACACTTAAACCATATTTAGAACAGATAGATAACATTCTAAGAGACACAGGGCATTTCTTGGGGCTATTAGCTGCGGCTACCAAGCCCAAACATGGTGGATTATTGATGGCCACACTAGATGTCAACAGTTTGTTTACTGTTATTGAACAACAATATGGGATAACAGCAGTGGGTGAAGTAATAAGTAGATTGGGAGCAACTGAGCATAAGCGACTGGTAGTGGAGAATTTACTAGCCTTGGTATTGAACAACAATGTCTTTATAGGACCAGGGTCCATATACAGACAAGCACAGGGGGTAGCTATGGGCACCCCCTGTGCTAATACATATGCAAATTTGGTTATGTCCAAATGGGAAACCAAAGAAATTCTTAATAATCAGGAATGGAATAAGTACATAGTTTTGTATGTCAGATTTGTGGATGACGTTTTTATTTTGTGGGATGGGGATACTTCCACCTTTGAGAGCTTTTTAGCCTTTCTCCACACCACCACCACCTTTTTGACTTTTAGTGCCAAAACTTCTTTTACTCAGATAGAGTTCCTGGATGTTTGTGGAACAGAGTAACCTTGGTTTCACCTCGAAATTGTATAGGAAACAATGTTGGCAAAATGCATTGCTATCCTATGACAGCATGCACCCGAGGCATATCTTTCCCAATATTGTTAAGAGCCAAGTGGGTAGGATATCTAGGGTATGTTCTGAAGATACTTATTGTGACGAGGAACTTTCTAGGCTGAGTGGACATTTTTTGGATAGGGGCTATGAGAGGAACATGGTTAGTAAGGCGGTTAGTAACAATATATTACATAGGAAGACGAAGAATAGGCCATGGATGCAAGGCCCTGATAGTGGCAGACAAATAGATACAGGATTATGTAGTAGCAGGAAGGAACAACCTAAAATACTTTTTACGTATGGTAGTAATATTAAAGACATATGTAATATAGTTCAGAATAATTGGAATATACTAAGAAGTGATATTAGTCTTAAGGACGTAGTGGCAGAACGTCCCATGTTTAATTATAGGAGAAACAACAATCTTAAGGACCTGTTATGTAAGGAGACATATTTGAATAGGAGACCTACAATAGATATTAGAGCAGGCACATATCCCTGTGGCAACTGCAAGGCCTGTCAATATATTAATAGTGACACTGAATATAAACACCCCGATAAGACACAAACTTTTATATTCAAAGGGAGGGCTACTTGCAGGACAAAACACTTAGTATATATGGCCAATTGTGAACAATGTGAAAGTTTTTATGTAGGTATGACAAACAACATGCTGAAGGTTCGGATTTTACAGCATATTAGTAATATTAGAACATGTCAAGTGAGCAATGCTTTATTCAGACATATAGAGACTAATCCCACACACACTTTTAAGTTCAGATGCATTGTAAATATTGCTACCAATGAGAGGGGGGGACATTCAGCATAGAACAGCATTAGCTGAATCTAAGTGGATAGTAGATTTAAGAGCACATAGACCACCTGGTCTTAATGATGTTTTACCAATTAAACCTGCTTTACAAAAAAGGCGGGCTTTTAGGAGTAAGTGATTGGATGATCTGTGTTTTAAATATGGCTGCTTTTGTTACTTTGAATTATGTCTGATGAAGGATTATTCCGAAAGCGCTTACTTTTAATAAAGGAGATTCAACAAAGAAGATTTCAGCAGTGACCTGTACTTCATTTTTCGTATTTATCTGGTTTGGTACAACAGGTCTTTAGCATAACTTGTTATTTTTGCTTCCACCTCGGCACCTGTGAGAGGAAAACAGGAATCACACTTTAAGACCTGAACATGATGTCAGACCACATGCGCACATGCACACATGCACACATGCACACATGCACACATGTGCACATGCACACCTGCGCACATGCACACATGCACACATGCACACATGCTCACATGCATACATGCGCACATGCACACATGCACACACGCAAAAATACACTCCTCCCTAAAGCAGACACACACACCAGCAATCTCAGAACATACACAATAGCAGGTGATGGTGGGGTACAGTATCACAAGCAAAACAGTCATATCACACATGTCAGCATGCAGGACATGTATTGCTCAACAGCATGCAGTGCAAGTGTAGACAGTCCTTGTTGCATGTGTTTTGTTATTAGGTGATGGACCTCCCCCTACAACACAATGCATACATGGACACAACATTGCTGTGCAGGTATTTAAAACTCTGTAATGTACTGTGCACCATAAAAAAACAGGTGTACATACCATGGCTGGATGTGTATCTGTGTGTCAGATAGGTATCCAATGCTGAATACAGCCTCTGTGTCTTTAGCAAATAATTGTAGACACATTTTTAGCACATGCATGATGAGTATTCACTCAACATCATCAGTGGTGCATGGATAATTGATGGAATGCCATCCGGCCACATACCCAATGTATGGTACTTATGGTGAGTGTAGATCATATTGTGGACATGCCAGTGTCATCCATGACATGGCATGCTAAAACACAACTGCATATTTAAACACTACACATATCCACTGTGTGTCATATGACCTAGCCACTCAATAGCATCACAAGACATATATGTGTCAGTTGTGCAAATGGTGATTGGTATGCATATTGTTTAGAGGTGCATATGTGTGTACACATGCAACATTAAGGTGTATAGCAAGGTGTATAGCAACAAAGGTTATGTGTAGTACTGTGGTTACAATAACTGGATGGGGTATAGTACCATAGGCCATCGTCATGAAGCATCATTTGGTCACTCAAGGTTACAAATGTTTCCCAAACCAGCACTACTCATGCTGTACCAGAACTGTACTACCTTGGCTACATTCACCATTTCACAACCAGTTGTTACATGAGTCTATAAGGAGGCCAATAAGGAGCATTCCCTGACATGAATATGTAGTGTGTTGCAGAGTGTTTAAATGCCCCATGACGGGCATCTACCCCTCAGGTATATTATGTGTAATGTGTGGATGAGATTTTGGATATTGGAGTGTGTCTTTACAGAAGGTTTGGGAATCCTTTATGTGTAGCATGTTAAAATGCTCTGTGTATAACATAGATGTGTATGTTATGTGCATGTTGAGTATCAACTGTGCCTATCCAATGGTCACTACAGTCTAGCCACATTTGTTTGAGATGGTCTGGGTATTGCATGTGTTTGAGGCAACTAATCACATTAGTGAGATGTGAGTGGTCTTACACCAAACATGCGCAGCATGCATTATGGGTAGGTGTGTTACATGTGTGCATGGCCTACACCTTAACTATGACATGCACCTTTTATTTACAATAATAAATGTAGAACACACCCACCAGCATCTGTCTGCTGCCTTGATGTCACCCCAGAGGGACCTACATAGAGATGAGACAGTTTGTCAGTGGCCACAACTGTGGCATTGCTACTGTGTGTTTGCAATCTTACAGTACAACAACAGTTTACATTCACAGGGCTACAGATTATGTTCCATATTATTAGTATTGCACAACAACAACATCATCTTTTAATGACACACTCCACATCTCACATATGCATGATCTAACAATACAGATAACAGTTGTTTATAGATATGCCATGTTACCTGTATGCTCCATATGTGCTTGCTGGGTGGCTCCAACCTCCATCATGGTGTATGCCTGCTGCTGTTGTTGTTGGGCAGGTGCCACCAGGCTCAGGAGCAGCTCCTCCACTCTGGTGAGGGGGGATGGATATTAACACCACCTTCTGTTGCAAGCTGTTATCTCCACACATCAGCAGCATGCTGACGGACATGTCTGAGAAGATCACTGCAGTGGTGGCATACCTGCTCATATGTCTGGTTATGCAGGCCTACTTCATTTACCCTGCAGACAACATCTTGCCACATTGCAGTACGCTCCTGCTAGTCCTGGCTGGTTCGTGAGATCATGAGACTTTAGTGCTGAATCATACTGGCAGTAATTAGGTCATCTTCAGCACTACTGTCAGTGGGGTTCCTGCAATGTGCCATGATCCCTGGAAGACATAAATATGAAAATATGCCTGAGAAAGTCATATGGCACATTTAACATTATACAGTACAGATATCACTGAACTGCCATATATAGCAACCTATTAGCTAACCAAGAGTGAAACACTTTAACTTCCACTTATCACTGCTCACCCCACAACTGCTTGGAAGTACCTGGCTCACTCTCAATCTAATGAACCATGTTCTACATAACAACAAAATAAAATCACTATATAAGACTATACAAGAGTACCTGGCACACTGTATGCAACACGATGCACCACCTAGCCACAGCAGATATACATCAAGCTGATGTGTAAAGAAATATATCATCCATCACAATGAGGGTAAGGTCCAGTAAACTTATTACTATTATACCACACAACTTGTTAATGGCAAGCCTGTGTCCAAAATATGTGCACAATTGGGAATATAGGTTGCATACTGCTGTAGTACACTATGAATGTTGCTAGATACGCAGTTATATGTTTTACCACACATATGTCAAAGGACATGTTACAGACATACCCACACACACATCAGACATAATTACAGGACACAAAGGTATGACAACCCAGATAAGCTTTCAGTGTGTACTATACAGTACTGTGTGTCAGTACTTACACAACCTTAATCTTGAGAAATGTAATCTGTGATGAATACAGAGACCACACAAAACAGTAGATGCAAGCAATGTGGACATACACCATACTTTGCTGTACAGGCCTAGTGCTTCAAGTAGTACTACAGTACACACAGGATTTGGATTCAATATCAGCACCAATCAATAATCATAGATGTAGTGCTTTAGCCTCCAATGACACACCCTAGTTAAAACCATGGGACTTGATCACACTGTATGCAATAGCACTTTTTCTGCCTAGCAACAGAATACACAGCTTTTGCTAGGATCAAAGCAAGGACCCATAATACCATGACATAAACAGTTTCCCACTAAGCTATCCCACAGATACATATATTTGACGTATTCACAAACACATTGACCATCATAGTCAGTTAACAGTACAGAGAATGTATTGCAACAAGTAGATGTAGGTGTGTATGAGTATATATAACTATATATATATATATATATATATATATATATATATATATATATACATATACACATCCATTGGTGTACATATACATATATATGTAGGCACATATACATTTCACCTTTCATAGTGAGAATATCAATTATACAAAGGATGTGAGGTGTACAGTAATGTGATAAAATTGCACAGTCTTGGGATGAATGCATTGAAGGTGTTCACAGGCCAGGCAGCTTTAGCAGGCCTCACTGGCTTCAACATTGCAAACTGAACAAACCACCCACAGTGTTTAATGACCACATGTCATATACCAGCACTGTATGCTGTCTTGTTTGTCACACACTAAAACCTACATGCAAATATGCGCATACTAACCTTCACCAACATATATATCTCCACCCTTCACAAACAGTTGCAATATGTCCCCTGCTCTATGCACATATACAGATGTGAATATATATGACACATATATATTTCTCCATATGTGTGTGGCATACACACACAAGGTCCACAGTATTGTAAGTCCCTGTACCTCACAACTGAACTTTTGGGCCTTGCTGCAACACAAACAGGTGTCACATATAAATACACACTAACATTAGGGGGGGTATATATGGCTACAAATGCTAGATAAGCATACTAGACTGCTACAGCAGTTGCCAATGCTAAGCTACACTTTAATATGACTATCATGCCTGTGTTGTTCTGTCACACCAATGTTTATATAATGTCAGCGCTAATCCCCCCAACAGCCATTGGCCACACTACTGTACAGAACACAGATAACATGGATCAGATCTTTGACATTTAATGCTGAGCTACACATTTCACAGGTATGTCCCACTGCCCACAGGTACACACTGTATTGTCCATAGCAGTAGTTAAGCAGAACATTTATGCATAAATAAGTACTGCTGCCACATATGAATGGTTCACATTATGTAGACTATTCTTCAATAACATCTACTACATGCCAGTAAATACATATGTGTCACATACTTTTCCTTTGTATTATTTGGTAATATTTATTTTTCTTTTTCCTTTTCTCTGTCTCTCTTCTCTCTCTCTCTCTCTCTCTCTGTCTCAGTCTCTCTCTGTTAGTCTCTGCAATAGAGTGATTGAGTTTGTTGGCAGATATTGCAGCCTGCTTTTGCAGGTATTTGCACATGAGCATGTGATGGCCTCTGCACAAATTAGTGGCCACCACTTGCTAATTGCATGCAGCCTGCTGTGTAGTAATTGCAGTAATCACTATCATAGCAACCCGGTACTATAAATTGCTAACTCAGGTAGGCGTGGCCCTTTCAGCTTTCCAAGATGGAGATCATCCTTGTTTGCTGTGGACATCATTGTTTAAGACAGAAGGTTGGTATAGTTCTTATATCAGAAGCCAGGGGTGTAGCCAGAGATTTGCATTTTGTATTCAGACCTAATGTTGCTGCTTTCAGTACTCACTTGTCAGTGTAGAAATGTACTCACCCCTCAAAATGCTACCCCAAGACACATGGAAAGATGTACTTTCTTTTCAACTTTTATAATTAACTGCCAAACAAAGCTAGTTATTGAGATGCATTCCTTTGGCACAAGAATTGTTTGTGAACTGCTATACTGTGAATATTAATTTACTCAGTTCTAAACATTTTGTGCTTTTTTAGTGTTGACATTAGCACAAGCTGCTCAGAAAAACTGGACACATGTCAGTACTGTTAGTATGCTTACCTACATCCTTGGTAGACCCTGCACACACATGTATATTCTACATTTGGGTAGGGGTACAGAAGTACAGAGACCATAAGTATTATTGTTTGGATTTTATCTTGCTGGACTTACAAGGTTGCTGTATACATGTTAGCTTATCAGGGAAAGTAGTCTGTCTGTGTAACTCCCAACTGTGGACCTATCCACATGGTAGCCAGAGAATAGCCTGTTATTTTTTGTCTGTGCACCACACAGGTCTTTTCGGCAATAGAGCAATGGCATTGTTACAGTTGGTTGCTACCAGTACATGGCTACATCCATTTGTATTTCAGTGTTGTATTCCTACACAAGGGTATGCTTCCAAAACTCATTCCAAAGCTATTTGCACAGTGTGTGACAGCAGAAAGGCTGATATGCCTCTGTGTTTCTGCCTCTGCCAGACCTCTCAAACACTCAGGTACATATTTGAACAGACTCAGGGAAACGTAAGGAAAAAGTCAGGGACACCTTTAAAATGTTAGTGCCATTGAGTTGAAACATTGATAGAATCAGAGCATATTAATTGATACACCTTTTCTGAAGTAAAAGAAGTGTCTAACTCTTAATTATTGTCATTATTCATTAAGTGTAATTCACCACCTTTCTGGCCAAAGTCAGTAGTTTTAGGAGGGATTCAGAGGGACAGAGCTAAAATTTGCGTAAAAAATCAGGGACATCCCTGTAAATTAGGGACAGTTGGGAGATATGGCCTCTGCCCTAAACAGATATGCCAGTGTTTGTCCTGCTGTGATACTGTGTGGGGTTGTAAAGTGAAGGTGTAACATTATTTCCTGCTAGAATGGCTGCTTCTCTTATCACAATCATGTAATGTAATCCCACAACAACTGTTGGTAAAGAGCCACAGAACAAGTTGTGTGGTATGGCATTCCTATTTTTCCTTTACATTCACTCATTGTGATGCATGATATATTTATTTCAGCACCAACTTGTTGTATATCTACTGTGGCTTACTGATACTGCATGTTGTGTAGTGTGTACAAGGTCCGGGGTTCTAGACTGACACAGGTGTTTTATTTTGCTCCTGAGCAGAACAAGGGCCTTCACATACAGAGTGACTAAGGCACTTTTAAGCAGTTGTAAGTGGGTTTGCGCAGGTTTACGCGATGCTTAGCAATGCTTAGCTAAGCACAAACAAGCGCACACTTGCACAAACCCGCTAACTACTGCTTAATAGTGCTTACTCCTGCTAACCCCCCTGCTCATTTCTTTGAAAGAAAAGAAAATGGGGAGATAGGAAAGTGGTGAAAAAGGGGCACAAACAGGGAAATATAGTATGGAAAATAGCTTGGGATGTGCAGGATGGGTGTAGGGAAGGTCCATAGTTGCCCATTTCTTTAACAGCAACAGCTGTGCATATGGAATAAATTTGGAGGTAGATATGAAACCTTCAACCCCTGAGAGAGGGGTGAGGACAACAAAGTATGTTGTAATGCCAATTAAATTACATTTTATGTGTCCAGTGGACATGTGTGCAAAATGGGCAGCTATGTATGTGGCGTAATTTTTTTTTGGGAGCAGATTGCCCATTTTATTTTTCAGGTGAGAGTGGAATGTGGGGTAGGGGAAGTAGGTATATTTGGGGAGGTAGGTTGGGGAGGTAAACAGACAGGACAAACAAGATGCATACAGGGGCAGTATATGACACATGGTGGGTGAACACCTTTGACAGGGAGGGATGTTTGGAAATCACAAGCCCATGACCCCACAGATGGAAACAGTGGGACCAAGGTCCCCACCCATGGGCAGTCACCACTGCACCTTCACAGCCCAGAGGGTGGCTGTACTGGGGGCTGTGTAGGAGGGGCAGGCTGACTCGAGAGTTGCGCCACTTGTGCCTCAAGCTGGCATAGAGGTTCTGCAACAGAATGTTCAATCTCTCTACGCACCACAGCCCGGACCATTCGAAGGGTGATAGGTGGCCCTCCTCTGCCCATGCTTGCACGGGGGGGCCAAGCACCATCCCCTGCAGCGCTTCCACCCAAAGGTGGCACAGGGCCAACAGAGGAGGAGGTCTCAGGCTGGGCACCTGACCTGCTGGTGCCAGGTGCCATGGCCAGCTGAGGTGGGACAGGTGGATCCGCTGGGACCAGCCTTCCCATACGAACTATGTTTTGGAGGGTTTAATAAAGATATGGGTTAGTAACAGTCAACAGCATTCCCAATTAGTTATAACAGCATGCAGAAGTATTCCCATTAACCCAACACACCAGATTTTCAACAGTTGAAAAGCAAGCATAACACATGCATATATAGAACAATAGTGGACATTACAACAGCATGCAGGTTGAATTGATAGCAACAGGCCACCAATATTGTGGTATTTTAACAGGGCACATGCATAGAAATAAATTAAAATATTTATAAAACAATAGGATATATGTCCCAACAAATGTTTTGAGATTAGACATACCGATTGAGGTGTGGAATTGCATTTTTTATGCACATACCATAGGGTGGAAAAGGATAGCTCAATTAACAACTTATATATCCTTCTAATTTTCACTACATTCTTATTAACTGCAGTTATATGTCCCTTACATGTATTATTACACTACCCAATGTCCTTGTATTGTGCAATTGGATTTTGCTAGATCATTATATACATGAGCTGTATCTTATATACAAACTATCCAAGATGCAGATGTTACTTCTACATATTTTGAGAGTTACTCACACACACTACTGCTAAGATGGTACACTGACAGCTCTACTTTCATATAATTATCTAGATATGTTCAGGTGAAGTTATCAGTTATATGTTAACAGCTTCCTACATGTCTGGCAGCACACTGACATTTCCAATGAACACAATACCAACCTACTCATGTGCCAGATTAACCTGTACATGCTGGGCATTAACCAACAGTTGAGGGCTGTAAATATGCATAAAAGCTACTGGCACTCCTTTCATCCATGTTATATGGGCCTACCCAAGTGTGGGTTATCACTGCTTAATACAACAGTACTATTTGTAAAATGCAACAGTACAACAACATATCAAAGAAAATGACACAGACTCACTCCAGGATTTATACATTTATTAAAGGATTATTACACCTTTATTTTTTGGCTTAAAAGACTTTTTGAAGGCTCTCTCATTTATTTTATATAACAGTACATGCAGAATAATTACTAACCTGCCTGATGATGCAGCCTTTGCAACTTATCTTCATGGGCTTGCTGATTCACCTGCAGCTGTGAAGTAAATGCAGTGATATTGAGACATACCTATCCATAGTATAGACAAGCATAGCAATTCTTAACTACTTAATACAATGGCTACTTACTCAGTAGTGGGGCATTATTCATCACACGGGACTTCTGGATCCACTGGTCCAGTTGATCCTCCTTACGTCGCTTCAGGTCAGAATAATGGTGCCTGACCTGCTCACCAGTCTGTGGAACGACAGTGGCACTGGTAAGATCATGAGCAAGACTGTTCCAGGCCTCCGTTTTATACTGGGTGCCCTGGTACTGGTCCAGCAGGAGTCTTTCCTCATGATTGTGGACAAGGAGCCAAACCATTACTTTGGACTCCTCAATGCCCCAGCGTTGCACCTGAAATCGAGTGCCTTCTCCAACACCAGCCATGCTGACTGCAGAAGGGAGCTACAACCAGTTATGGCATGTATTCCTGCCTGTGGAGCTTAAATATGCCTCATTTCCCACACTTATTTGTGATTGGCCAGTTTTGAAAAAACTCAGCTGTAGACACACCTGCTTAGCTGATGCTGGAAATGTTTAGTATTCCTTTGATAGATATGTGCCTGTTGAAAATGCATGGTTATGGAATGCTGTCATGGCTTAGTGGTTATGTACTGTGACTAAAGTGCACAGTGTCCTGAGTTTGAGCCCTGTCACTGCTTCTTATTTTCCTGCTGGCCAGACCGGAATGGTTAAGGTACAGTAAAGGAGGTGTGGCCGTGTTTAGCCGACTTTGCTCAACTTTGCCCAACTTTGCCCAACATTGCTCGACGTTGCTCGATGTTGCCCGATGTTGCCCAACATTGCTCAACGTTGCCCGACGTTGCGCTAGTTAGCTCGGTGCACAGCTATGCACAAATATGTTATAGGTGCACTGGTTGGCGTGGTGCGCAGCTAAGCACAAAGACATTGCGCTTGTTGACGTGGTGCTCAGCTATGAGCAATTGGTTTTAAATATGCTAAATACTGCTAAAATGTGCTTAGCAGTGCTTTATATTGCTTAAAATAAGTTACTCATGCCTCAGAGTGCATAACCATTTCACCTTCATATATATATATATATAATTTGTTCGCTACTACATATAACATTTGAATGCTTTTTACAAAATTTATACATGATAAATGTCAGGAAATATTTTTGTATACAGATTTCTAACAGAAAATGGAACGTGCAGTAGTGGGACTCGAACTAGGAATGCCTCCTCTTTGTGCGAAGGCTCTAACTACTATGCTATTGTGATTTTGCTTAATTTGCATATTTTTTCTTATTATCCTCTTCGGTGTCTAAGCTGCTAACTGTAGCTAAGCAATGGGCAATCCCACGCAAACACATGCAAATACGGGCAGCTATATCAGAAATAAAACAAAAAAAATTCTTTTAATTTTTAAATTTGTACGAGGTTTAACATATGGGGGAGTGTAGTGACAATGTACATATGTGAGTGGACTCACTCATGTAACTCATGTTTAGGTATTTCACCAAAAATTACCTTTAGGAAAGGGAGAAATTTGAAAAGCATTTTAGAATTAAAACAAAATGTAAAATATAGACCACACTTTGGTATGACAAAGTGTGGGACGTGTAATATGTGTAAACATATTTTTGTGACTAAGTCCTTTGAGGTCATTGGGAAAAAGATTTCACTTGAATGATAAGTTTAATTGTAACACTAAAGGGGTTGTTTACCTTGCAATGTGCCGCGACTGCCCCGCATACTATATAGGGAAAACAGATAGGGCCATTAAAAATAGGATCTATGAACATGTTTATGCTATTTCTAGGTGTAACACAACAAATGCTTTAGCAAGACATGTGATGACTTGCCCCAATCATAGTTTCCATTTTCTAGTTATAGAAAATATTTTTGATAACGGAAGGGGGGGCCCTACTCCCTTGCAGTTAGAAGAAAGAGAGTTAATTTGGCAATTGAAACTGAATGCCTCGGTGTCTCCTGGTTTAAATGACACCATCTCCATTATCAGTTTACTAAAATTAAGAGCATTATTCCGATAGGAAATATGTGTATGTTTTTAAAAAAAATAAAAATATTCATATATATATATATATATATATATATATATATATATATATATATTTAGTAACAATATGTAATATTCCATGTTTGTAATGTGGATGTTTTATGTGATTTTATTGACAGGATGTGATGTCATTCTGGATTTTGTATTTAAATGCTTATTTCCTCTGTATGTTATCTGAAGAAGTTTATCTATCTGGCATAAACAAAAGCGCTTATCTTATTACAACCTTGTGTCCAGCGTGGTGTTTCCAGAGATTTTATTACATTTAGTGTATTTTTCGAGTTTGTGTGTCGCTCATGTAACTCAACATTTCTTGGGTTTTGTCAGTGCAGGGGCGTGGATTTTTGGACTGCATGGCAGTCCGACATGTCCCCTATACTCGTCCATACTCCATGTAAGCTTTAGAGTTGAGGCAGCGCATCCTCATTAATATGCATGGTGCGCTGCTGTCATACTCTTAGACTGGCATTTCTGTGTAAGACTAATCTAGTCTTACACGGAAGATTAGTGAATCCTGGGGACTCTTTTTTTATCCTTGGATCTGTACAACCAGCTATCTTTTTTTTTAACCTACCATTCACTATGAGATAAGTTATATAAAATACAGTCTATATATCTGTGCAGTATTGTTCATTAAATATCTTTGCAAGACAGTCAGGAACTAAGTATACATAACTTGACAATATATGACAAGAAAATTCTTCAATTCCACCGTTTCTTCACACACACACACACACACACACACACACACACACACACACACACACACACACACACACACACACACACACACACACACACACACACACACACACACACACACACACACACACACACACACACACACACACACACACACACACACACACACAAACAAACATTTTATTTAGGAATTTAGGAACTGGAGCTGTTCTTTCCATGCATTTGTTTTGCACTCTTCTGTGCACCCAGTAAGTCAATCAAATGTACATGCAAAAAAAATGAAAATGATAACTAGCTAACCTTTCTGGGCCTGCTTTATGAACCATTCGCCATATTACAGCTCTCCGTATTACATTTGTGCTCATAATCTGGATGTGTCCCAAATGATATACATGGAGGGTCTGTTCTGGGCACCACTTACTAATGTTTTACCATTATTACAAAAGTCAGAAACTAGGCATTCATGCCAAAGTAACCTCGAGACACAGCAAAAAGTTGACAGATGATATCAAATCATACAAAAATTGAAAATACAGCAGAAATACAATATAAATATACTGTAAGCTGAAAAAATGCTTATTTTAGATGTTAACTAACAAAGTTAAGTGCTTTCTTCCCTCAGGACTTCTTCAGAACTCAGAGTTTTGAAGAAGTCTTGTGGGATGAAAGCACTTAATTTTATTATTAAAAGTCTAAATTAAGCCTTTTTTCAGTTTGTGGTGTTGATTACTTAGTCAGCTTTTTTTATGTAATTTTATTAAAACAATTAAGTGAAGATAAGAACATTAGGATTTCTAGACCAGACAAAGGAGGTGGAATGGTCATTATGGACAACATTCTGTATGGAGCCAAAATGTAGGAATTATTAAGAGATGAAAGTAGATACGAAACAGTATCCATTAATGAGATAAATATAGCCTATTCTAAAATCAAGTTTGCCCTAAGTGAACTTTTTAATAATGAATTATTTGGCAAACAAATTTTTGACTTTTTATTCTCGGTTGGAGTGCGGGGAGTGTCTTCTGTATGGAGTCTGCATGTCCTCCCCGCAGTTGGGTGGGCATTTCTGTGTGGAGTCTGCATGTCCTCCCCGTGGTTGGGTGGGCATTTGAAAGACATGCATAAATGGGCATACCTTCATTGAAGGTTGAACGTCGAGCTGGCACCTTGGCATTCATCAAAATCTACTGCCAATCATTAGCGGACCGGAGTTCCGCTCTGGCCACCCCTAACCGGGAAAAGCTGAAAGACAACAATACTTGTTGAAAAACCTGTTATTCCAGTAATTTTTGGTATTGTCAAAGTGTATAAGAACACTCAAATCCCTTCGATCAGTCCGATTGTTTCAGCTAGAGGTTCAAAAATGTACCCTCTAGCTAAATTTATTGATGCTAAAATTAAGAAAGTTTGGGTAGATCAGGAAGGCTTCCTTAAAGACTCACGGGATTTGTTAAGAAATGTAAAGCAAGAGTTATTGTATATTGATACAAGTTTTCTTACTGTAGACATTGTGGACCTTTTTTCGGTCATCCCGCATGATGTAGGGATGGAATGGTTTTTAGATGCTTTATTGGCCACAAAGAAATTTAAATGGAAATAATTGAGAGTTATTATGGCACTATTAGATTTGGTTTTAGTAAACAACTTTCTAATTCTTGAAGGAGAGTTTTTTAGGCAAATACAAGGAGTTGCCATGGGGGCCTGTTGTGCCCCCAGTTTTGCGAATATCATGTTGAGTGTTTGGGAGAAAAAGTTTCTACTCATCTCCCTTTATAAAAATTATTGGAGCTTTTTTAAGAGATATCTAGATGATCTTTGTTTCTTTTTGACAGCAGGAGAAGAAAAATTAGTAGAATTTATACAACAGGAGAAGAAAAATTAGTAGAATTTATACAATATATTAACAGTACAATGAGTTTCCTCAAATTTACATTCAGTTTTGACAAGGATAAATTAAACTATTTGGATGTTACTATCTATAAAAATTTTGCTAAGAATAGTTTGGAGTCTAAGATCTACAGAAAAGAGACTTTTTCAAATACATATCTGTTTTATACAAGCGTGCACCCTTATAAACACAAGAGGAACCTGGTTAAGGGGCAATACATTAGAATATCAAGAATGACCTCTGTACAAGATGAATTTTTAAAAGAGTGTAGTAATTTAAAACAAATGTTTTTTAACAGGAAATATCCAGGAAATTTCATTAATGAAGTAATGGATGAGGTCAGTACTGGTAGAGGAGACAGGTTTGGCCCAATTTTAGGAATTAATTTAACAAATAATGAAGGAAGAAATGTAGTGGACACAGTGATCGAAAAAGAAGAAAAAAAACTGTGGTAGTGCATTTATGTTGAATTTCAACTGCAACACAGGTTTAGTTAAACAGACAGTGAATCAAAATTGGAAAATATTTTCTGAATTTTCAGATCTAGATATGATTTTCAAGCAACCCATTGTGTTTGGTTATAGAAAGGACAGTAATATTAAAAGTATTTTAGAAAATAACACAAAATAAAAATGAAGCAAACCAGCCAAAACACTTTGCCGAATATTACACCAACTGTGTAAAACCAATACGTATTGAATAAAATATAATGTAAGTTGGTGTCAGCTCATACGAACCTTTTGGTTCTATTTAAAAAACACTTGTGAAAAAACTTCCACAATAAGAGAAACTTTCAATTTGAAGTAAAGTTACCTTTCTTTATGAGCTCACACAGTCTTTTCACGGTCTTTTCAGACGACAAAAAATAGCCATGAAGTTCCACTATTAACCCGTTGCCAAAAACGTGCAACAACCAAGCCGAATTGTGAAACAAACTTTCTGTTCGGAATGAGTTTACCTTCCGTTGTAAACTCACGCTGTCTATTCCAACGGCTAAATAATATAACTCCTCTATTGTTCCGTTGCACAGAACCGTGCTTCAAAAAGCTCTAAAAGCTGATGTTAAAGGCAAACCAGGAAGGGTATGTAAGCCAAGGTCTATTCAGACCAGGTAGAACGACCAAGTCTTCTGTGTGTTTTTTTCACAAGTGTTTTTTAAATAGAACCAAAAGGTTCGTATGAGCTGACACCAACTTACATTATATTTTAGAAAATAATTCACATAGAAATGAGATAGGGAATATGAAAAAGGTATATTTAGGTGTGGAAGATGCGCACAGTGTAAATATGATATGAATAAGGAAAAACATTATTTATTAGGTAGAGATAGGTTACTTATAAGTAATAACTATGCCAATTGTGACACAAAAGGTATTGTGTATCTTGCTGAGTGTAAAAAATGCACCTCCTTTTATGTTGGAAAAACAGAAAGGGCATCAAGAAGGAGAATATACAAACACTTATTTGACATCCGTAAACAGGATTTTAATAATGCCCTTTAAAAGCATAGCACAACATGTAAGGATGCTAATTTCTGTTTTTTTTTTGTGTGCTAGAAGTGATAACACACGATGTCAGAGGTGGTGACTGGGAAAACAGGATAGAAGTTAGAGAATTATACCAGCAGCTTATTTTGGAGGTGTGCAGGACACCAGGGTTGAATGAACATATTTCCATGGTACCTGTACTAAAATTGAGGGCAGTAAGACTGTGAAAAAACAGCAATAAAAATTGTACTAATATATAAGTTGGCTAGTTTTTGAATTGAAGACTCTATCAACCAATTATTTAAAATTTAAAAATATTTATTTTATACATTTGTACAAAGTTTAGTGCAATTGCAAGTTTAGCCACATTATGGTGCCATTCCTTTCTCTCTCTCTCGCTCTCTCTCTCTCTCTCTCCTTTTTTAGTATGTTTCCAATGATTAGTTTATGCTAGTATACATTTATGTATACATTAACTTATTTATTGAAAGTTTTTATAGATAAATTTTATATATATATATATATATATATATATATATTTTTTTTTTTTTTGTATTAGCACAAATGCACTTTAAACTATGTTTTAATATGTTTGAAATGTTTTTAATTCATGTATTTATAATTTAGTCCTTTAGCTTCCTTTGTGGGTAAGGTTGGTCAAGATTGCTTTAATAGGTATAGGATAATTAATTAATTAGTTAATTATATTTTTATATAAGGGGTTGGTTTTAACTATTGTAGTTTTTGCTGATGAAGTTACGTTGTTAACGAAAAACACGGTGAACAAGTTAAGCATTTTTTTTTTTTCGTGTGTTAATAAAGTTGGAGTTCATGCCTACAGTGGTTCCAGGTGCTTCGTTTTTTTTCATATTTTTTTTTATTTGGTTTCTTAGTCTTTTATTTTGGCTGGCTGCCCTGAGTCATACTTGGATCTTGATAAAATATACTGCTCCTACATGCAAATCACATGTATTATAAAAAAGAAATAAATGTGTCATATCTTCTTTAACAGAGTCATACTGATGATGTGATTTATATATATATATATATATATATATATATATATATATATATATATATATATATATATATATATATACACACAAATATATGAAGCCCAGAGAGATATTTGCTTTGCATATCATCTAACTAGCTTCTCATCAAGAGAGGCGGAGAATTAGCATGTAAGCAGGATAAACATCCTGGTCACAATTTTTTAAGTGTCAGTCTAAGTTTAGTGAGCTCAGGTATCCAATCTGTAGCATCATTATTTGTTCAGTACTGGCTGAAGGAATTCATACAGACACACTTTTAGAAGGTAGGAGATAAAAGAAGGCTGTACACTTTTAGCAACTACATTTTTCTCATCCTGCTTGCTCCTTTTCCCTTTCAGAACCATGACTTTCAATGGTACTTGGGTTGCAGATAAGGACGAAAACTACAAGAAATTTTTGGATAAGATGGGTATGTTTTATTTATTTTCTTTGAAAGTGTGCCTATTTTAATAGTTTTCTTATTTAAAATAAACCATTGTTGATTAGCAGTCAGTATATTGTCAGTCTGCGTACATCCATTAAAACTGGACAAAAATGTTTGCATCTTTAATGTTAAGTTTGTCAGTCAGAGTTAGTCAGTTCACTGGTATTTCAAACCTATTTGACCAGCTACAATAGTGAAAAGATTATCAGAATTTTTTAATAATTAAAATGATAAAAACAGTGTGTTGTAATTGAAATATATATTTAATCTTATTTGAGCATGTTTTTTGTTTTGAAAAATTTGCATTTTTTATTTTAAGTATTACTAAATTTGAAAACAGAAATTTAAAATTCTTTTTGTATATGAAATAATTTAATGGCATGCCATTTAAACATATTTATAAATAATACCTTTCTGTACTATCTATTTTTTCTGGATTCAGAATTATTTTTGTAATGAGTTCTAAAAATGTACATCAAAATGTGATCTGTTGTCTCATAATACTTTATATGCTTTCCTAAAAAATGTCAGGAGTTCTCTGAAATGTTGATGCAAAAAATATTTTAGAAAAGCATGCTTCAGAAAAGTGTGTTTTTTTCCACATGTGCTGTTTAATCAAGTATATTCATTTAAACTAGACCAAACTTGAATTGTCTTGAAATGTTATTCAGACAGGCTACCCCACCTTTGTATGTGCTGCTGTTTCAGGCATTTTCACTTAAACAAGCCTGAACCTGACTTCCTACATGATGGCAAGCAAGGAGGCTTTATAATCTCCACCCTAAATATCCAGTCAACTTAGAGGTGTTTCAGCTCACTATGTAGAATGGTTGCTTGTTTGCCCAGTTCTCTAAGTTGTTTTCTATAGTATGAGCAGGGGAGTCCATTCTTAATGAATAACATCCCACAAGCACATTCACAAACACAGGCACACACACGCGTGTGCGCTCACACACACACACAGACACACACACACACACACACACACACACACACACGCATGCACACACACGCACAAAACCCCAAGTCTCAATATCATATTAGTATTAGAATTAGTGTTAGTATTAGTATTAATATTAGTACTATTTGTTGACCAAGTTAGTCTCACTGTGTATAGCCAGTTTTCAAGGGAGACCAAAGACAGCATTTATACTGGCAAAGGGTAATTGGTCAGGATACTGGAACATGTTACTGTTCTTTTTCAAAAGAAATGGGGGTATCATTGTTTCATGCCACAGTTCTTTGTGTTTCTCTTTACTTGTTTGCTTAGATTAAGAAAATAAAAAAGAGCTAGAAAGACTTTCAAGTGAAATAATGCTGAGAAAATATCAGGACTTTGTTTATTGTCTCGTACATTAAAAAAAGCTAAGCAGTAGGACAAGGATGCACATAAGGTTATATGAGTACATTTTTGCAACACTTGTGTGAGATTTTTACTTAGTGGCAGGATGGGGCAATCTGCAAAGTCCTGTCAAGCCATCTATATCTAGAAGGCAATGAACAGTTTCCTGTGTTTTTGTATATCTGGGACTTAACAGAGATTAATGCATGTAAAACTATTTGCAAAAGCTGCATTTACATATAATGCAATTCATATCTGATACTGTATTGACAACGTTTGTGAAGGAATTGAATTTACACAATATGAAATTATTTGACTGCATTAGTATAGTTTTTACACTATAATAGCCAAAACATTTAAATGTCCTAAGTTACATGATCTGCATATAAATAGCATACTGCGTAAATAGTTTGATTAACCTGGTAAGGAAAGATAATGATGTAAATGCTGTTCTCATATATTGCTTATGTCAAATATGGAAAGGGCATTGCTCTGCTGTTTTGTACAACAAGGAGTAGAACTTAAAGAGAAAGGTTGAATTCAGACATTTTGAAACAGAAGATAAGTTCCTAGTTAGGTATGTGATTATATTATGATTTCAGATATTCATTTTATCTGTTTATGCTATGGCGTGTTCGTTTTCCTTTTGATTATATCACCCTGAATATTAATAAAGTCATATTCTTTGTTTGTAAGTGCCACAGGATCTTTTACATACACCTCCTCTACCATCAACAAATACAGGTAGGCCTTCAGTTTAAATCCCCCTTTGAAGGAATGTACATCAGCAGGACAACACCCCACGTCCTTATGCTTCATTGTGTAGTATGTTCTTGTATCTAGCACTGGAACATGTATCCAGGTTTCTGATGTGGGTACAGAACTTACAGCTATCTGACCTTTCTAGCATCATAGGTGATCATGATATTTGTTGAGCCACTGTTCATCCTGTTGCACAAGTCCTAGAACATGGGTTCTATAAATAATTATAAATGTAGTCTTACAGAATATTTATAAAAATACATACATTATGAACTCACAGAGCATGAATCTAAATGGTACAATGGTTATCATTGCAGTCTCACACCATTTAACTATTTAGTTCTGTTGTCATCTGGGATGCCTTCTGTACAAAGTATACATATCCTCCCTGGCTCTACATGGGTTTTAACTGCATGCTTTATTTGGCTCACAAATCCCAAAAGGATTCCATGATCAGTCAAATAGCTCATTCGTTTGCATGTTATGAGTGGTGCGAGTTTATGTGAAAAAAAAGAGACAGATAAGAGTGCTTGTCTGTGAGTATGTGCGTGTGTGTGTGTGTGTGTGTGTGTGTGTGTGTGTGTGTGTGTGTGTGTGTGTGTGTGTGTGTGTCTGTGTGTGTACGCGTGCACCAGGACATACTGCAATCCTTTATAGGATTACTTTCTTGTCCTGCCTACTGAGTGCTGGGATAGGGTTTGACTCCCCTGTGATCCAGAACTGGATAGAGAGGATAATTAGACAATGAATTAATTAATCTGAAATTCCTGTGCTATTGTAGATTCGGCTGGATTATTATCCATCCATCCACACACCCCTTTTCCCAGTTTTTGCAGATGGGGTTGTCACATCAATAGTGATCATCATTTATAGCCAATGCTCACACTGCTTGGTGAGTAATCCTGCTGTGGTTGTTCTACCAGACCACACACACACGCACACACACACACACACACACACACACACACACACACACACACACACACACACACACACACACACACACACACACACTCTCCTGCCCATTCCAGGGGGAAGAGTAGTTGACTAGGTATTTGTTGCAGGGAGGCATGGACTATGGGAGGAGTAGCCTGCAGCCATAGGCAAATGCAAGGTAAATTGAGGGGTAGGTCATAAATGAATCATAAATAAATCATAAATAAATGTATTTATGATTTATTAATCATAAATACATTTTCATCTCTGTACCACTCAGTTAGTTGCTGAATTATGTATATCTTCGGCTACTCATACATGTTTTTCATATGTACAATGCTCATAACTGTACCTGTATGTGAAATTCGACTCTGAACTGAATTCTTTATTTCTCTGCATAATTGTATCCTCTGTTATTTTAATTTGTTTTGGCATATAAATCACTATTGATTGCATTGTACTATTGTGGAGCTTTTCTCCCCAGGTGTCTGCTGAAAATGGGCCCCTGGCCCATTTGTACAGTACCCTGTTAACCAATGTAATAAATAAATAAAATGAAAAAAAAGTCCTCTAAAGAAAGCAAACAAAAAAAACGGTAGTACTATCAAAGATGGCCATAACTGACTAATTGGATGTATTTTATGATTGGGGGGTGGTGTCACATGATACTTTTTTGAATGTCTTTTAATGTGGTTTAACTTACTGTGTTTTAGATTTGCTCTGAAGAAGGATATTAACCCAAAAGCTTTGCATAACTATTACATTTTTTGGCGTTTCTTAGTCTGAGTTTTGTTTTGTTTAACAATCCACAATGCTGTCATATAATGATATTAAAGAAAGGTAAACATTTTTTTTCTTATATAATGTATCCACAACTGGGTGTGAATATCATGGGATATGGCTGGCTTTGTTTGATATCTCGGGCTTCAGCCTCATGATCAAACCATACCAACCTAAGTAAATCCTGTGATATCCTCACCCAGTTATGGATTATTACTGAACTTGCTGTGCGTGATATCACTGTACTGTTGCCACGGTAGAAAGCAAAGAGGCCTATTTTAGTAAGAGAATATGACTGCAAGCAGTGTTTTGATCCTAAATGTGATACAGTTGCATTAAGGCATGCTACCTGAATTCTGTCATTGTAGCAATGAAGGAATAATTGTATGTGTTATGCTCACTCTGCTGATAACCATGTTAAGCAGCAAATAAATACACAGAGGCTGACAGCAGAGATTAATTCAGGAAAAAAGAATCCTGGCAGTCTCAGTCTAGTCCACACATTCTATAGCAGAATTGGTATTACAGAATAACTTCTCCCAAAACAAGTTCTGAACCTTTAATACACGTTGTATGTTGTAGTAATAAGAGTAATGGGCCGTATACCTTGGGGTTGATCACTGTTACTAGGAAAATGAAGCCACATATCACACCAGTTTGCAATTTTAAACAAGTTGCCCAGCGAAAGCTTACAACAGTCTCTGTGTAATAGTGTATTATAACAAGTTAAGAATTCACTGCTACATTCTCTTCAGCTGTACACCACTCTTCAATTTTTAGGAATGTAGTATTCCTAAACTTCAAGTTACTCTCACACTTAGAAAAATAATTGCCATAAAACGAGTTGTAATAAATGACAGAAGTTTTCAGGAGGCTGTTTGCAAAAGGGATATATTTCTATTAAAAAGCAACAAGTCAACAGTTTATTTTTAATGTCCAGTATAAACATGCAGTTATATAATACCTCTCTTTCCTTTTTCTTTTCAATTTTTTAAGAAATTTCCTCATGTAACTGATTTTTTTGCCTTATAAACTTAGGTACCTAAATCGAACTAACATCAGTAAACTACATTCTTGTCTTGCCAACTTAATCTTTATTTTCTGTAATTTGCCTCTTACAGCCCTGTTATAATGCCCCTTTGTTTGTTAAAAATTATGACTTGTACTCATTACATGAGCATACAATATGTATTTCACTTTCCATTTGTAACTACACAAAAGTCTAAGTTGCTAGATGACATTCCTTCTTTGGTAAGAAACTGCTTTCTAATTATTCATTTCAGGTTGGTATTTTGCTCTTTATTTCCTAACTCAGGAAGTTAAAAATAATCTTTAAGTATCATTGTTATTTATTACTGATGTGGCCCCTTGTCTAGGGGAAATGATGCAATCTTTTACTGACATGAGCAGGAGTGCAGAATAGTGAGTGTGCTCTATGTGAGGCTTAACCTCTGCATAAAAGCTGTTTTTTTTTTTCAAAATTATGAGTTTTGATGATTTGTTATCCAAGCATTTGTGTGTTCAAAGTTACACCATAGATTCATATATATATATATATATATATATATATATATATATATATATATGGTTCCCATTCAGAAGCCTGAAACATCATAAGCCTGAAAATCAAAATCCTGAAACCAAAAGCCTGAAAATTCAGAATCCTGAAAACTCAAAATCCTGAAAGACCAAAATCCTGAAAGACCAAAATCCTGAAACTCAAAATCCTGAAAACACAAAATAGACATACTGATGTCATTGTGGCTTTGCTATTGTTAGCCCTGTGGTGTTAGGTCATGCGTTGGGGTCAGGTAAGTGTGCGGTTGGTTTTATTTTAGGGTTAGGCGGTTTAAGTGAGTTAGGGTTAGGCACAGGTTAGGCATGTATGCAATAGTGACAAATATTGGGGTTAGGCGGTTTAAGTGAGTTAGGGTTAGGCGGTCAGGTGAGTGTGCGATAGTGACGGACCTTAGGGTTAGGGTTAGGGTCAGGGTCAGTTGGTAGATATTAGTGTCTTTATAGTGACATATTAGCATTATTTGTGTTTTCAGGATTTTGAGTTTCAGGATTTTGGTCTTTCAGGATTTTGGGCTTTCAGGATTTTGAGTTTTCAGGATTCTGAATTTTCAGGCTTTTGGTTTCAGGATTTTGATTTTCAGGCTTATGATGTTTCAGGCTTCTGAATGGGAACCATATATATATATATATATATATATATATATATATATATATATATATATATATATGGGAACACTTCACATAATTGAATTACTGAAATCTCGAATTTCATATGGTCGAGGCCATATGATCGAGATTTTAGTAAATCGAATGTGTTTAGTGTTTACAAATAAGACTTTACTTACCTTAATACATTATGTGCACACAGAGGCAAGTATTGTTGTACGCCCTGTGTGTACGTAATGTTTTATTTGTTTTGCGGTGTTGGCAGGAAGTGAGAAATCTCCCATTTTGCACTTCCGCATACAGCGCAAGACGGGAGATTTCCCATCTCCCCACTGTAGCGCGATCTTGGAGTTGGTATATGTAAGTAGGGGGGGTGTGGGGGGCACAGCAAAAGCGAAGTTTGTGTTTTTTTTTTTTTTTTTTTTTTTTTTATGGTTTCCTTTCAGAAGTTCGAGTTTCCGAAACTCGAGCTTTTGGTTTCGGTTATTTGCAGTTCGAGGTTTTGGAAATTCGATCTTCTGAAGTGAATCCATATATATATATATATATATATATATATATATATATATATATATATATATATAAAACCTATACAGATACATGTGTGCATGTGTGCATGAGAGAACTGGAAATTTATGAATGAAAAAATGGCATATATTTTAAACTACTATACCATGCAATGTATTGACATGAATTTTGAATTGTTTGTCTCCAAAGTAATACAATGAAGTATATACAATACAACAACTATTCTTAATACGTCTGCTCTGACTGAAGAGCTTCTTTTTCATGTGGTGCTTGCTGAGTATCCTGTAGTAATCTGTGCCACATTTTCCATTTATTCCAAAAGATTTTAACTATATGACAAAGCATTGCAGGGTTTCTTTTTAACCCTTACCCTTGACTTCTCATGGTATCTGGATGCTGTGTTGGGTTTCTACCAGCTGTAAAGTAGTAGTGAGGAAATGAGCAAGAATAATGCAGCCTGTGCAGATGCTTGCACTGTGGTTTATACAATATGGCTTCCACCTCAACTATTTCATGACAGACTAGTATAAATGTTTCAGGGCAAAATGAGAGTGTACATAAGCAATGTCATTCGTATAATTAAATTCTCCACATTAAACCTTTGACAGTACATGGTCCATAAATGATGGACTTCCATTTGAAATGCATTCACAAGGCTAAAATTGCCAAGTATACCTCCTGATGAATAACCAGACTGGATTAAGGTAGAACTGGAAAGTCATAGAGATGCGGGCTTTTTGTAACTGCCAAGAAAGTAGACTCAGGGATAGGGATGTCCAGACTAGAGAAAAAAATGTGACAAATCTGAAAAGTACTTCTGCAGGTCAATATTGACCACATGAATTTGATAAAGGTTGGGGTTGATGTCAAGATACACCTTCCAAACTGAGACTCTTTGCATGGAAATGTCAGCACAAATATTCTATTTCCCTTTGAAACTGGCCGTAATATATCCAGAATCATCACGTGACTGTGTGAGTTTTTATATGATGTCAAGGTAGACTGCATATTTTTTGGGGGCTGCTCAGTTTTTCTATATGTGTAAGTGGATCTACTTTGAAAGGTCGAACCTCATATAATCAAAATCCATTTTCACGAAACAAAAATCGCGAAATTTTAAATACCCTAATGGCAAATTTTAACCATTCTACACTGTTGCACCATACAGACTGTGATATTGCCTTCTGCTCTCATTGTCAAGGCCAGAAACTACTACAATGTTTTATTTTTCCTTAACATGATAATTGAGCTGATCAAGTAGAACATAGATAGGACATAAACTACAACAGCATTCATCAGTGAGATAGAGTTCTAAACACCCCAGACACACACACACACACACACACACACACACACACACACACACACACACACACACACACACATACACACACACATAACACATGCGCGCACACACACACACACACACATTTCTTTAAAACTGAGCATTTAAGGTTGTTCTAATCTTTCTTTCTCATGTGTCTTCTGATGCAGACTGATATACTTTTGTTTCTGTAATGTAAAGTACCTTTGTTCTGTCTTTGCAAATAAGATCTCTCTAAAACTGCAAACAGTACTCCTGAATTGCCTATTTTCTGACAAACATCTTGCTTTCTTCTGGCGATGTTTTCCTAGGTATTTCAGTATTTAACTAGCTTTTCCTGCTTTTGCTTATTACTTATCGGTCATCTAAAATGAGTATCAGGGAGCCCTTTCAATTTCCTTTTTCCATTTGTACATTATCTCGTAGCTCTCTCGGCTGTGATAAAAACAATGAATGCTGACTACATATGAGGGAGTACAATCAAGGGCAATATATTCATAAAGCAACTGTTCCTCTCTCCAGCCAACTACTGTTGCAGTTTGTGACTGTCAGGAGACACACAGTTACAGATAAACTGCAAGCAAACGTAGACTGCCAAATTATTACGTTATGAATCATTAGACCTAAGTGGAAATAACTGCAGACATGTATCATGTTTTAAGTATGACCACAAAAGGCAATCCAGTTGAGATGCAGGAAGCCTTACTGTACACACACCACTTTTCCCTCACTCCTAGGAAACCAGTATTGAAATGAGAAGTCATTTCAGCCAAAGAAATGTCTGGAAACTATGAATAACTAAGTGGTATATCTAAAAGTAAGTCAGAGAGCTCTGACATTCTTCTAAGACAACATTTGGAGTATTCAGAAGAAGTAAAGGAACTGTTTATAATCCACAACACTGAGATGTGTAGTATGGCATGCAAGGGAGCCCGCAGGATTTTTTGCAGGGGGGGTGCAAAACCCAGAGCCCCACCCGTGCAGCCCCACCCTTCCCCCACACGCCCCTCCCCCATGCAGCCCTGCCCCACACGCAGCCCCCCCCCCACATACACACACAGCCATTCCAGTGTCCCATTACTTGGCTATTTCTCCCCATTTGCCACAGACACTGTTCAAATCTATCAGTATGCATACTGTCTTATGCTTTACTTCTACAATGATTACAGATATTTGGATTTAATTTACAACTTTTATTTAAAATTTTATAGCAGAAACACTGAGGCACGCATTTCATATTTGCTAAACAAAGCAACAGTCTTGCAATGAAAACAGACTTAGCATTAAAACTTCTCTGCTTTTGAAACTTACATTGATTGAAACAGCATTGAAACCCACATTCAAAGAGAATGCATCTGGGCAGTGGCAGGTTAAGTTTACTTTTGGGCTGTTTTCAAAGCATATCAAATGCGCACATTTTTAGGCCCATGCAAAAGTATGGTGATTCATGTTCCTGATAATTTAATTATATCCCTTGTACAGCACCTGCACCACCTATTAGAGTGTATTTTAAATTTACAGTTTTGAACATTTTCCAGTAAGCAGTGAAACAATTCAAAACATATGAACCAATAATGACAAACTGCCTAGGTCAGAACATTTCAAACATAAAAGGCCACTCAAACTTCTATCATTATAATCCACCAATATTACTCCATATGCACAATCTCTGCACTCTGCAGAAGTCATCTGAATTCCACATTAAAAAGATCTGAAACTAATGGAGAGATTGTTGCTATAAAACATATATTTCAGTGTTTTATCTACAAATGTAGTGCCCATTGCCCTAGAAGAATAAATTGCCTATGTTACATTAAAATAAATGGTAAGCTGCTATATTGCAACAGGGAATATGTGACAAGCTGAAAACGAGGTTCATAGTTACTAGGCACCAAAGGGACATACTCAGGACAGGACTGCAGCACCCCAACCCCTTAAAATACACATTTACATGCTGTGGGAGTAGAAGCTACAGCCCTCTGTATCAAGATGCAAGTATGCTACCTGCTGTGCTACTAACACTGCTTTAAAATTCTATACTACGATGATACCATTTGCTAAACAAAACAGTTGCACATTTTTACAAACCTAGCATGATGAGCAGCAGTAAACTTCTCTTCCCTTGAAGCTCTCAATTCCTTGAAAATAAATTCCACCTGCTAACTCTAAGTAGGTCATTTCAGACACACACACTTAACCTGTTAGTAAAAGAAATCTGGTCAAAGCCTAAAATAAAGAGGGACAGATTAAAATATTGCTCTGATGAACTTATAAAGTTAAGTTGCTAGAATAACAACAGAATTTGTGTTAGTAAACATTTTTTCTAAAGGATATGACACGTAAAACTGAAAATGTCTGTCACTAATTAGCAACTGCAATCCTTTTCAGGTGGAATATGAGGTAAAAATCTGGACGTTCTGCAAAAACCTGGATAGCTGAGGCATGGCCCACGGGGTATACTACCTTCCTCTGATACACATCCCTACCTGTCAATCTCATCTCATAGCACAAGTAATGTGTAAGGCCCAAAACTGGGAACACATTGAGAAAGTTGCTAGAATAAAAGGATTTGTGTTAGAATGCATTTTCTGAATGATATGAAGTCTGAAACTGAAATGCATGCCATTATTTATTAACATTAATGGTTACATCTGTAAAATGTGTACTGATGATTAATGTTGATGAGTATTCCTGACTAACATTTTTAAACTACAAACGAGTCCTTGTCCTGCAGAATGGGGTTGCACCGTAGGCTGTGCTGACATGCTTTTCTATAACATAACCTGCATTCCAGTGTGGTATTTTCCTGCACCACTGCACCAGCCTGTGTGTTCTAGATGAAGCTTTCATGATTTACAACATAAATGATTGCTCTGGTGCCATGTTACTAAAAAAAGTATTCCAGAAGAAGCCTTCCTCCAAGGAAATCCTACAGTAATACCAGTATGAGATGCACAGAGTTAGTACAGCAGGCCGATCTAGGCAGTAAAAGAATAAACAGGAACATCAACAGAGAAAAAAATCTATACAAAGCACACTACATTTTAATCATTCCAGTTTTCTATTCATTTGAAAGATAGAGTTTGAAGTGCTAGTGTTGTTTCAGAGCTCTGATTTAGATGTCTTTATATAAAAAAAGTTTACTGTCCGAAAGTGACAGACGCACATCTCTGCTATGCAAAAAAGAAGACAGACCTGTGCAGTTAATATTTCTGGGTAAAAGAGAGATCCCGGATCATGTGCGATGTGGAAATATAAAGTACTGGGATTTTTTTTTCTTTTTGTTTAATACCACACAATCTGTTGTTAGAATAATAAAAGTGCTTATGAAATCTACCTCTTGCTGTCTTTAACATTAATACAGTGTGGGCGTTAAAAACTACACAGCTGAGCTTTCACAACACCAATTTGATTAGGAGGGAAAATTACCTTAACTCCATAAGTTGGTTTTAAACATACTCGTTCGTGTCCAACACACTTCCTTTATAATTATATTGGTGGTATATCAATTTTATAGCAGCTTCTGCACCATTTTGGCACATAAACATGGTTATTTAATTTTAATAAAGAATTGTTTAATTTTATAGGACTTCAAAATAAGAAAAATTAAATGCATTTTCTATCCACCGAAAGTCGCAACTGGTTCTGTCTATGATTAACTACTGTAACTGTTTTAGTCTCCCTTTGGAAATGTGTGCAGAGCCTATACTGCAAACATCCTACAGCAGCCAGAAAAGCACACGGAACACACGAGGAAAACAAGATGGCAGGCAGGCAAGGCAGCTCATCACACTGTGATGGAGGGACGGTCGGACGTGCAGACACAGTAACTGGTGCACAATTTGAGGGTTGGATTTTTGGTGTAGGGAGGGAAAGGGAATATACAAATTTACACACTTCAGTCAGAGCACCACTCACTCACACACACTCCCTGATCTCAACTCAAGTGCGCCACTTTTGCATTTTGGCGCCAACCGCCAAGTGTTAAGTCAGTATGACTGTACAAAAAAGGACTCAATCAGGAGTGGAGCAACCACCAACCTACCTTCTTCTTCTTGCACCAAGTCCAACACCACCACCAGTCCAGTGCAGTCCTTCCACCATACGATGAATAGCCAGTCAGCCAGGATACTCTTCTCCACCATCCACCTGCAGTCTTCTATAATGATTGATGTAGTTAGAAAGTTTAAGGAGGAGTTTCAGGCTCGCCATGTCAGTTGTCAATTATGCATCATCATGTCATGTGACTGCCTGCCACACCACCTCCACTAACATCTCTTTTTCTAAAGTTCCGAATCCGATTCTGAAAAAAAATTGAACAATGCAGGCCAGGCGCTTTATAGGGGGGAAAAAAGTAAGTGCAAATAACAGAAAAAAAGTGTGTTTTGCAGATAGCATTAAGAAAATCCAGGCGGGGTACAAGTGCACCCCCTTGCACCTGCCTGCGGGCACCCTTGATGGCATGCATAGTAGAGACCTAAGGAAAGAGAGCCAAGACACTAACAATGAAATCACTAGCCTTTATGAGACATTCATTGTGAAGAAGAACAAAATGGGCTGCAGTCTAAAATCACAAATGTTGAAAATATAAGCAAATTTTAAGAATGCCATTCCCAAGGGAACATTTTAATCTTCAGTCTACATGTGTGTGTCTGGAGGGGGGGGTAAGCCAGTCTCCCACTTCGGTTCAAAAATTCCTCACAAAAACAGCTGGTCCTTCCCACAAGATATACATAATTCATTGAATGTACTCACTGATCCTGAAGGGTACACCCTGAGCTCAGATGCCTGCTGTAGTCTTGAGGCTTGGCAACTCCAACTTATTTCCTGGAGTACTACAGACCTGCACTTTACAGTAGATCTCCCTCAAACAGTTTGAATGAAATAAACAGGAGAAATGACAGGTGATAAACTCTTAGTAGCATCCTTCAGGTATAAAATTAAATATTTTGCAGGCCTGTTACTCTTATGTCAATGTGAGATGCACTCATTTAACATTGTCAGTGGCACAACAAAAAAAAAAAAATGTCATTAGCCTGTACTAGTGGTATATGGAGGAATAAAGTTTTGACTATAACACAGACGCGACCTAAGTTTGATTAATGGCTCAGGTGCACTGAAGATGTCATATGAGCAGAGAAACTGTGGTCTGATGCTTATTTTTCTTATTTTATTGACATGTTATGAACATAAGATTGGAATAAACTACAAAAAGCAACTTTGATGATGAAGTTTTGTTTTTTGGTGAATTACTGATTTGCTCTGTGTACTGTATCGCTCCATGCAACAACTAGTTGCCCTTCCTATTTATGTAGCTATCTAGCTATACATACACACACGCACACACACACACACACACACACACACACACACACACACACACACATATATATCCCACACACACACACACACACACACACATATATATATATATATATATATATATATATATATATATATATATATATATATATATATATATATATATGGTTCTACCTGAGTACGTCGACAACTGAGAAGATCAACAAGCGAATTGCGAGCGCCAGAAGATCGACAATGCAGAAGACCAACGCGACGGATGAAAACACCGACGCCGAGGATGCTGACATGGGAAAAGGCTGTGTAAGTATGCGGTAGTGACGGACATTAGGGTGCGAGTAAGGTAAGTGTGGATATTGATGGTCTGTGGGGATAGGGGTGGGTTAAGTGAGTTAGGGTTAGGGCACGGGTTAGGTAAGTGTGCGGTAGTGAAAGTCTTTGGGTTAGGGGCGGGTTAAGTGAGTTAGGGTTAGGGCGCGGGTTAGGTAAGTGTGCGGTAGTGAAAGTCTTTGGGTTAGGGGCGGGATAAGTGAGTTAGGGTTAGGGCGCGGGTTAGCTGAGTGTGCGATAGTGACGGACCTTAGGGTTAGGGTTTGGGTTAGAGTTGTAGATAGTTGTGTATGTGAGGTTTAGTGTGGGTTTGAAGGATTTTGGTGTGCTTGTGTTGTGTGTGTGGTTTTTGGACAGGGGATGTGTTTTGTTTGTTGATTGTTGTTATTGTGGTGTGTGCAGTGTATGAGGTTTCGTGTTTGTGTACCGTCGGTTATTTCGTTGTCGGGCATGTGAGGTTTCGTGTTTATGCACTGTCGATTATGTGGTGTCGGTGATTACTTTGTCGGTGTTCTGCAGTTTTGATTATGTCAGGTAGAACCATATATATATATATATATATATATATATATATATATATATATATATATATATATATATATATATATATATATATATATATATATATATATATATATATATATATATATCAAATTAAAGGGGGGAAAAGGTTATATAGAAAAAACATTCAGTAAAATCTACAAGAATGACTCAACCAAGCTACAGTCTTTGCTGTGTAATGCCTTAAATGTCCAGTAATGAAAGTTCTTGGGATATATGCAAATGACCCTTAAGGACATGCCAGTGTTTCATCTAAATGGCTTCTGAATGCCCATGACTTGTTACCTTTTACATCTTTATGGAGACATTCAGGCCAATAATGCCGAATACCATTAGTTTTAAATTCACTACATTTCAACCTTTTTCTGACCTTATTAGTACAATTTAAGTCGATTATCTAGCTATACTTCAGGAACACAGAGCTTAAAATTAGGCCTGATGTCCATAAACATTAGGATACTTGAAAAAAGATCCCAAAAATCATCCAAATGAAAGGGTTATAAGGTCACAGAGGCAAACCATTCAGTAAAAAACTGCAAGAAATATCCAGCCAAGATAGAGTCTTTACTGTGTAATACCATAAAACTCCTGTAGAGGAGACCATTGACATATATACAAATGACCCCTTAATGATATACCAATATTTCAACCTTATGGCATCTGATGTCCAGGACTTTTTATTTTTGACTTTTTTAAGTCTTTTATGGGTACATTCAGCCCAATAAAACCAAACCCACTAGCTGAAGATATGCCATGTGTTGCCCTTTCTCTGACCTGATCAGACAGCATAAGTTGATTGTTTAGCTATACTTTAGAAATATAGATCTTAAAATCAAGCCTGATGTGCATAAAGAGCATACATATTTCAACATCTAGGCCAAAGATGACTAATGGAATTCTATCTCTAGTATGAGGGGTTTGGGTTTCACTGTGATTATTTCCTCTGTAACCCACAGATGAAATCACATGTTTGACTTGGTTTCCCAATTTAGAGTTTCTGTGATTGATGGATTGGCATTGGTGGATCTTTGACAGATCCCCACCTCATTTAGTTTTTTGTGGTTTTATCCCATTTAGAGCCCCCTTCCCCCAATTGTGACTTAAAAAAAGGCAGGAATTTAGATGATGTAACAGCTGATTAATTTGCTTTTGTATTCTACCAGATATATTTGATGCCCAGAACTGGCAGAACAGATGAATGATTTTCTTGCAGCTTATAATTAAACAGCAAGGTTACCTGTGTATCTGCTTGCCCTATCTCATGTACACCCTGCTGCCATGGTATGATGCTGAACTGCATGTTATGAGGACAGGATGGAGACCTAACCCTAAATTAAGGCATTCCTACCTAGAGACATCTCATCTACATTGAATCTGCCAGCTACGGCCTTTCAGATGGTGACCAGACAGAGTAATGCAGACTGTCTCAGGGAAGAAGGACACAGTTACTTTCTCACCTACACATTACCTAAATTTATGTGCTAAAACCTACAATTTATCAAATTGTCCTATCTTTTTTTGAATCACAGTGGCTTTCCATCTTATTGAAGGGAACCTTGGCAACCTCTCTTCATAAACAGTCAACACTTGATCCACACTGTCTTGATAATCACTGCCTGATTTCTAACCCTTTATTAACATGGCTCTTGTAAAGGTTGTTTACTGACAGCTTGGTTCAGTTTTACAGGAATATTAAATTAGAACCCATTCCAGTCTAGCTTCCATCCAGACTGAAGTTATGAATGACTTTCTCATGATCAGTGATTACTGCTGTTACTCCAGGCTGGACCTTCTTGTTTAGTGACCAGCATTTAATATAGTGGTCCCATACCTCTCAACTGTAGAGATTTTTGCAGAATGTCCAGCTTTTTGCCTCATATTTTTGGTCCATTTTTCATAAGATTGTGTTTTTTTCGCAAATGAATGGCAAATCATTAAAGACTAAAGTTAGAAAATAATGACAGACATTTAAGTTTCAGACTTCATATCCTTCAGAAAAATGCATGCTAATGCAAAAACTGCTATTCTAGCAACTTACTAAGTTTGTAAGAGCAATATTTAAAAATTGTCCCTATTTTGGGGCCTTTGTCCCACTTTTATTTATGGCTTTGTCCAGATTTCTTGATCTAAGATGTTAAGAGGTATGAGTGGCCCACAAAATATTGTTAGATCATCTACAGACTTTCTGTAAGGCCTCAAGCATTGTACTATATTGGTTTGCCTCCTGTCACTCTGAGCTTACCCAGTAGTTAGTTTCTGGCATTCATTTTTTTTCCAATTACTGCTACTCCTCCAATCACCCAGAGGGATGAATATTAGGTTTTCTATTATTCTCTTTATACAAAAAACGTACCCATGGATTCAGAAAGAACCCCAGTGCTCACAGTAAGGGCTGGGGTAAAAAGGCCCCATTTCCATGATGCATACATTTGTGATTCACAGACATATTAGCAACAGTGAAGAAAGACCTCATTATCATCTAATTTGCATGGCTTTAAATAGCTCTTAACTACTGCATGTGCAAATCAACAATTTCCTGAGAATAGTTAATGTTGGGAGTCAGGAGCGGCCTTAGGTCAACTAGTGCCCTAGGCAAAAGGGCTCCATGGCACCCCCTACCACACCACCTGGTGCCCCCATCCTGGTCTACCTACACCACATAAATATTGGAAAAGCACCCCTGCTAGAGTGGCGCCCTCGGCGGCCAACTAGTAGGCCTATGCCTAAGGCCGGCTATGTTGGCAGTCCATGTTCACACATGAACCCCTCCCCCCTTCACTCTCCCTCCCATGCACAATGCACTCATTCAAGCACACACACACACACACACACACACACACACACACACACACACACACGCGCACACACAAATATGCTCATACACATTCACACACTACTACCTGACTATTAAATTCACCTGCACTTACGTCTACCATGGTGGATGAACACAGGCTTTTGGTTGTGTTCATTAACAGCAGTGGCTAGGTGCAGCCATGTTAAGTTATTGAGCAGAGTGATTCTTCTTTGAGTCACTCAGCTGCATAAATGGTTTTCCACAGGTAGTAACAAACAAGAACATATGACTAATTATCACACGTTTCTCCCTCAGAAGACCAAATTAGCATTTAACACTGTTGCAGTGACAGTCGACTAAGGTACTGCATGTCTTCATGTTGCAGAACCATGGTATGGCTGTCTCTGAACGTGTACACCTAGCAGTAATCTTTCTGAGTTCACTCCTTCTAACACCTCTCACTGGTGAAGAATGAGATGGTCATTGCTTGTCTTAACAATTTCAACCCTCTTTACCTACAGCTTACAGACACAGAACTGGATCAGCTGCATGTAGTGCAGAATTCCATAGCCAGGCAGTGGCGGATTATAATAGGGGCAGCAAGTGACTGTCTGGGAAATCCAGGCCCATCAGGCCTGTGAAGGCCTGACTACTCAGTATACTGCCCTAGGCTCTACAGACTATTCTTTTGTTACATTTGGAAATGCCAGCTCATTTCAGTTAGTTGTATGTTGAATTAAACTGTAACTTACTAGAAAAACATTTCTGTTTTAGTGTATATAAAAAGCAAAAGGCATTTTATTATCAGCACATCAGTATTTCTTTAATGCAGTGGCTAACTGCATTGACACATATGCAGCACCAAACTGTGGTGAAATGTGTATAGGTCAATGGCGCATACTCTGTGCATGCATAAACAGCTTCATCTAAATGTAGTATTATTTAAACTAGTTATGGATACATGAGTTGGGCTACTAACCATATTAGTGATGGTATTTATTTACGCTGTAATGAAATCAGTCTTTTCATCTATTTTTTCTTTATTGTATTATATGATTTTTTTCTACTAACTTAATTGTCTACTAACAATGGAGTGTTTCTCCCTGGGCCACCACTGAAAAATGGTTTTATGCCCAATCGGACTCTCCCAGTAAACAAATGTGAAATGAATAAATAATGTTGGCAGCTGGGAGTGTGTCAGTATGGTTTGTGATTTAAAATGCTTGCGACTAGGATTGTGTCAGTGTAGTTTGTTTTCATTTATATAAATGTATGACTGCCTATATTGTAAGTGATGGCTTAATAAAGATGTTTCTTGTTTAAAAAAATCTGTTTAAATCTATATTTGCCGTGGCTTATGCTTTGTGCATAATAAGAAGAGATGTGTTGCAGTGTGTTTAGAATAACAAGCTGGTCATAATTTCCTTCACTTTCTGCCACAGTCAGACATCAGAATTGTACACAATAGGTGGCTCTACTTGGTAGTAAGGTCAGGATGTGTGTGAAAGTAACCGATTAGTAGCACAGCTGAACAAGTAGCATTGATGTCTCACAGTACTTGATTCTGTGGATAAGGGTTTGGTTGTGGTTCCTTCTAGGTAGTGTCTGTATGGCCTCCCCTCTCTCTCTATCTCTGTGGGTTTTATCCAGTGCACTGGTTTCCTTTGACAACCTGTAGGTGCTGTGTAGGTGAGTTGGCATTCCTCCAAGCTGACTACAGGTAATTGGGCTGCATAAGGGTGAATCTGTGTTTGTTTGTCTGTATGAGTTCATGTGGTTGTGTGTGTATGTATGCATACACACCCAATTACAAGTGTGCAAACAGGATGCGTAGCCTGAAAAGCTAACTGAAAGCAGCAGATTTTCAGCACTTCATAAACTAGTATAGAATGCAGGAAATAACTATTTGTTTCTAATAAGAACACTCTAAACAGATAGATAAAAGTCTAAAATAACAAACTACAAGTTTTGGTGGATTTCTGTAAGAAATTTCTTGTCATATTATATTGGAGACTATTAACAACTAGGGAAATGAGCAACTCGAAGAACTGTCATTCTGAACTAGCATTAAAAAATGAACTACAACTGGTGACTGCTATATTACAAGAACTATCAATGAAAATGGATGACTTTAAAGAAAATCTGCAGAGTCTAAAAGAGAACTGTCAAAAGTAAACAGATGTATTCAAAGAAATGCTTCAACAACATCAGACTAAAATAACAAGTTGTTGTTGTCTTTCGGCTTTTCCCAGTTAGGGGTCGCCACAGCGGAACTCCGGTCTGCTAATGATTGGCAGTAGATTTTCATGAACATCGAGGTGCCAGCTCGATGTTCAACCTTCGATGAAGGCACGCCCATTTATGCATGTCTTTTGAATGCCCACCCAACCGCGGGGAGGACATGCAGACTCCACACAGAAGGCACTCCCTGCACTCCAGCCGAGAATCGAACTAAAATAACAAGTATAGAAACTTATTTGAGTGATATTGAAGGAAGGCTCAAAGAAGAGGAAACCCAAAGAGACATTCTTCTGAAGGATACTTGACTTGTCCATAAAGTGGATGACTTGGAAAACAGAGAAACAAGATAAAACATCAGAATCTTTTGCTTGCCGGAGAAAGCTGAAGGAGGAGATATAATTTCCTATTTAAACACATGGATGCCAGAGGTTTTAGATCTTAAAGAGGGCTTTTTGTTTGGTATAGAAAGGGCTTATCGAGCTTTGGGAAATTCAGCCTTAGCTACACCTTCAACTTCATCTTCTACACCACCAAGATCAATTATAATAAAGTTTTTATCTTTCATGGACAAAGAACTGGTACTAAAAAACAGCGTGGAGAAAAAGTCCTTTAAAATACAGTCAAAACCTAATAAGGTTTGATAATGACTATTCTGCTACAGTAATGGAACAAATGAAAAAGGCATGGCCACTAATTAAGTTACTAAAACAGAATAATATTAAAATTCAGTTGGCTTTTCCTGCAAGAATTAAAAATTCTGCACTTAAATGAAATGAGAACTTTCAACAACCTGGAAAAAGCCTCATTATTTATCAAAAACAATAATATCATATCTATTCCAGAGGATATGGATTGGGCATCTTCATCCCTGAAGAGAACCACTGACAAGAACACTTGGACTGATGTAAAAAAAAAAAAAAAAAAAAAAAGTGAATCTAAAATAGCAGTTTCTGCAAAGCATCTCAAAGCATCTACTGCAACGTAATAATTATTTATGATACATATACCAGACTTAAAACTTTAATGAAAACTATATTCTTGTATATACATATATATATATATATATATATATATATATATATATATATATATATATATATATATAAATACAGTTTACTATGGTGTGTGCGATTGTACGTACATCGAATACATAATGTTAGAAATCACAGTTTGGATAAGTCTAAACATCAAACTAGCAACGATTGACTACAAAATGTCTAATTGTGAAGGTGAGTCGACCAATTGCAGTATGATGTGTTGACATACGTATACACATAAATCGCATCATGGCTGATAGATACCATGATCTTCCAGAGCCACATACATGTCTGATAGAAGGATTTGTCTGGTGTATCGGTTGAGTTAAAGAAAGTGTAGCGTCTGAAATAAAAAAAAATGTCACGGTACATATTGACATTTATAAACTAAGGGGTTCTGTATTATACAGTATGCAAAATTGCAATATTGTCTGTAATTCTTTTCTCAGTAGGAAGAGTGATGTTACTGAGGAAGTTGAATTTCAGCCTGGAGTACTTGAAAATGTGTACAATATAGGGTTAAGTCAAAAGGGGAAAAAACTGCTTTGTGTAGACGGTTATCAATATATGTAGGAAAGAACAGTAGAAAATCGCACATACTGGTGCTGCTGTAAAAAGTTAACTGGAAAATGTAGGGGTAGATGTATTACTGATCTGACAGGAGAAGGCTATATATTAGTAAAAAGCACAGCTAATTACCACGCTCCTGTAACAGTAACAGTTATAATATGCCTTTACTGACCTCTCTTTCTTCCTTCTTTTTCTATTTTACCTTATTTCATTTTATAGTAACTTGATCAGTTATTCCTTTTATTTCAAATAGACTAAAATGAGTTAAAAACCTTAATAGTCAAGTTTCATTCTATATTTCTCATGATTCTTATTAAACTATAAGTAAATGACATATTTTCATTAACAAATACAGCAATGTTTAGGGTTAACGATGACTGCTTTACATTCTAGTAATCTCTTGTTTAGACTGATGTCTGTTATCAAAATGAGTGAACGGATGATGTTTAAAGAAAGTACTCCTTTATATGAAATAGAAGTGTGATGTGCTATGCCAATAAATACTTGGCTTTGCATGAAAATAATTCCTCTAAACACTGTGATTGGGTTGTGTGCTGTTTCACACATACAACACACATAAAGACACATGTACGTTTAGTAAAATTCAGTGAATTCATACAAATACAGATAGCAAGTTTTAATGATGTCTGGATTGAAGCTGGAATGGGCTTGGTGTATAGATGATTTGACACAGCATAATGACACCTTGTATAGAGACATACTCATTCACATTTGTTTCTGTTGCCTTCAATGGCTGATTAGTTTCTTGTACAAAGACTGCTCTCTGTTTTGGCTATTTGTAGCTGTTAGAGAAGACTGGGATTTGGTACTAATTAATGACTGAAGGGAATGAGAAGGAGGTAAGACTGGATTAGAGTTTATGAAAGGTTTCATGCTTTGTATATGCATAATGGGAGCAGTGCTTATAGTAATGGGTGAACCCTCTGGAATTAAATTTATTTATTTTATTTATTTTATTTTTTGTTGTTGTGTTGGGATGGTCCGACGACTGATACATGTCCATTTTCGGAGGGAGGCCGGGAAAGCTCCACAGAGAAAAAAGTTAATTTTTCATTTTATATACAATAAGTACACTACCCTAATGCAATAAATAAAAATTCAGGTTAACAGAATTAGAGATACACATAAATACTTCCCAATTGTTTTAGATACATTATAGTTGATATTCTAGGTTGATATCCCATTGCTTATAGAGTCAAATAAATAAATAAATAAATAAAGGAGTTGTAGTAGTGTCAGGGCAATGGCATGAGATGCGGCTGTGAAGTGATGGCAAATGATGACTTTCTGATGGCTTTAGCATATTTATGTAGTGCTTGCTTTGTTATCTTGGTTTGGCAGGATGTCTGGGACTTGGATTGAGTGAGGTAGAGCTTATTTGTTGTTTGGTGGGCAAGGAGATCTTGGTGCGATGATATGTCTGGGTGGTATTCACAACTAAGAACACTGAGGGGAAAAAAAGGAAGGGGAAAAGCGGGTAACAGAAAGGTTTCAAGCTGGAAAGCTGTAGACTGGGAAAATGTATCTTTTGAGTGCTAAAAGGTAAAGCATTTTAGAGTTTGAATGGCTCGCGTGCTGAATAATCTTTTTACAGTTAATTCTTTGCAAAACCGCAGTTTCTGTATAGTGTTACTATAGCAATGAGTAGTGAAAACAGTGATTGGTTGTTAATTTACTCATGGGAATAAGGAAATATGATCATACTATGTGTTTGGGAAGCATATTTAGATATCCTGTTTGATTAATATATATCTCACTAACAAAAGACAATTGTTAAACCTGGTAGAAATACTTGAAGTTATAACTGTTTTTAATCAATTCAACATAGTTATTAAAACAAGAAGTTTATTGCAAACTATATACTGTATAGATTTATAATATTGAATGTTATACGTCACACTACTCTATTTATATCTGCATAAATGTCTGATCTGAAGGTTTCTGTTCATAATCTAGCTGTAATTGATTGTTTCAAGTATATTAGATTAAAAGTCATATAGAAATGACATAAGATGATTTAAACATCTTCAAACTTTACGGGGCTATATTATTGAATATATTTGATCATCAGTTCATGATGTGAGTTATATTAACAAAATGTGTCACTAGTTGCAGACTTTAGCAAATACATGTCTGGATAAATTTCTGTGTTATAGAAGGATGTTGTAAAAGAATGGTATGAGAAATTAAGCCATATGCTAGGTATACAGGAAGTTTAAATATTTAATACAAACAGTTAATCACGTATAATAATACAAATCTAGATAACATTCTGAAAAAGATTATGTCATGGAATCAATCATTCTTATACTATTATGTATATACCTGAATCATTATTAATATAACAAAATATGCGAATATGTTCACACCTTGTTATAGTCAATCAGCTACTATTTATACTTAATTTGAAAAGAAATGGGGATAGTCAGATAGCTGAAATAGCTCAATAATTAACATAACTCAAAAACACATGTTATATAAGTACAGTTGGAAATGACACAAATATTAATCAACAAAGAAATATTAATTTCCAATAAGTTGAATGTTAAAATATCATAAGAAACCGTATTTATAAAATAGTCTCCTTTAATGTTTACAAACTATCTATGGAGCTCAGATGAAATGGGAAAAAAAGTTAGAGTGATAGTCCATCAGACTTATTTATTTGTTGGACTAGGAATGCTTTTTATTCCATGTTGGGTAGGGTTCAAAAACCACACTAGTTTAATTTCAGTAATTATTTTAGATTTTAAGTCTTTAGTTAGTTCTAGCAAGCCTGACTTGAGTTTTTTTTTTTTGTTGATTATTTTAAAGAAAACATTGTCGACTGAGATAAATGATTGTCTACAAATTAATAAAAAATGAATACTAGAGCAGGAGAGGAACACACTTAAAAATAATAATACAACAAACCTTTCTCTAAAAATAACTTGATATGGACCTTACATTATTATCTTTAAATATTAATAGCTTAAATAACCCAAATAAAAAATCTAATCTACTAAAATATCTAAAATGAAATGGAGTCCAAATAATATTCTTTCAGGAAACACATTTAAAAAAATGATAAATGTATACGGAACCCAAGTGAATATATGACCCTTGCCTGCACCTCATATAAATCAAATATGAGAAGGGTACCAATCTTATGGAAAAATAATTCTTTAAGCCCTGAAATTATACACACATATGTAGATAATGATGGTCTTATAGCAATTGTTATCTTGAAATTTAATAACATAATGTAGACACTAGTAAATGTATACTGGTTTCCTGATATTGGGGTTGTAACAGTCAAAAAACACTTAGATCTTATTGCAAATACATCTAAAGGAAACTTAATAAGTGGTGATTCAATGGTATCACTGATACATCTGAAAACACTAATAAGAAATCTCCACGTTTAAAATCTACTGCAAAACTCCTAAGAAGATGGACTGAGGCTTTAAAACTGAGAGATACTTACAAACCTATAGATAACAGCTCATTATTATTTTCTCATCAAGATTAAAGATATGGTATCCAAACCAGAATAGACAAAATATATATTTCCCAGGATCTTTATATAAAAATCACATCCATCTCAAAAATTCAGTGTCCTTTCTCAGATCATAATTCCCTTGTCTTAAAAAATCAAATGGATTTTAAATCATTAACACTCATATCTAGAATTCTATTGTACATCACAAAAAATAAAGAATTTAAGCAATGGTTAATCACTAACTGCTGTTCTTTTTAGATATAAACTACAAACCAGAAGTAACTACAGTAATGGTTTGGGACTCACTAAAAGCCTCTCTCTCTCTCTATATATATATATATATATATATATATATATATGTGTGTGTGTGTGTGTATGGTAAAATACTTAGCTGGTATAAAAATAAACTTAAAGAATGGGAATCAGAAATACAATAAAAACAAAACCAACTCTTGTACTCTTATTACACAAATCTAAAAAGGATTTCAATTTGATTGAAAATAAAAAGAAACTAGAAGACTTAAATAAAAGATACAATGAAATATTATAATATAAAACTAACTTAGCCATGGAAAGATTAAAAATAAATTCTTATGCTACTTCTCCAAAACACTTACATAATCTACCTATGAAAATCAAAATGCAATCTAAAGCTAATTCTATTGTTAACATCTTACATGAAGGGAAAGGTAAGAAAGTTTCGGAAATAAGAGATATATTAGATCCTTTTAAAAATCATTACATAAGACATTATAAAAGCAAAAACACTATAATGGACCAGAAAAATCTAGAAACTATAATTCCTAATATAAAAAAAATCCCTGAAGACTTAAAAATTGAGTTGCAAAAACCTATTATACACAAGGAAATTACTGAAAAAAATCAAAGAAAGTAAAACTGGTAAGGCCCTAGGGATAGATGGTTTAATAGTACAGATATATTAACTTTTCCCCACATGCATGACTTGATTATTACATAAAACAATACTTGAAATTCAAACACATGCAATAATTCCTCCCTCGTGGAGATATTGTTTAATCACCCCCATTTTAAAAGAGAATAAAGACTCTAGTTATTGTAGTTCATATAGACCAATTTCATTACTGAATAATGAAATATTCATGGCTATTATGGCAAATAGAATAAAAGTCCAAATATCTGAAGTAATTAATAATGATCAATCTGGATTTATACATATTAGACACACACATGATAACATAAAAAGGCTAATGACATTTATTGATTATTTAAATAGAGAAAATCAAGAAGCCTTGATAATTGGAGTGGATATAGAAAAAGCATTTGATTCCTTAAAATGGGATTATTTAACTAAAATTCTAGATGTATTTGGCTTCCCTCTCTCCTTTATTACATTTATAAAAATGTTTATGAAAATAATTTAGCTTACATTAAAATAGGACCCTTTACTTAGGTGCATAGGTGTGTACTAGACTAATGGCCCTGGAGCCTTTACAGGCCTAGCCCATAGGATTACTTTGGTATCATGCCACCCGACCTTAGATCCTAGTGCCTCTCTTGAGTAGTGCCACTGGAGTGATCCCCGAGGTGAATTTTCTATTTCCCATCCACTCATCAAGATTCCTCTTGAAGATGGCCAGTGAAGTGCTCTGCTTGACATGTATGGGAAGTCTGTTCCATAGCCTGGGCAGTCTATGGGTTATGAACCTGTCCCTCTAGAGTGTTCTATTGATTGTGGTAATGAGGTTGAGGTCTCTGGAGCATGTGGTTTGGAGGGATTGGGATTTCCTTAGATGTAGCATTTCTAACAGAGTTGGGTCAGACATGGCTTTGTAAGTCAAGCAGAGATCGCCTCTGAGTAGGTGATATAAGACAGAGAATAGTTGGATTTTTCTTAGTCTGTCTATATAGGACAAATGTTTAAGGCCTAGGATCCTCTTTGTGAGGTACTTTTGTGGCCTCTCCAGTTGTTGCAGGTGTCTAGTGAGGTAGATGCCAAATGGGGCATTGTACTCAATGAGTAGCCTAATGAGGGAAGAGTAGAGGGAGACAATGACCTCTTTCTTCCTGGATGCAAAACCCTTAGTAATGAGATGTGACACATAGAAGGGCCTTCTGACCCCAGTGGCAGTGTGGTCGTCAAAAGAGAAGCAGCTGTCAATCTGTGTTCCTAGATCTCTTATAATGCCTTCTGTGTTCAGTGGACTACCATCAATGTGGTAATTCAAGGGAACCAGGTTTTTCCCAAGGGGGATGATGACATATTTTTTGGCATTGAGCTTAAGGTCATGGTTCTGGCACCAGTTGTTGGTCTCATTGAGGCCTTTCTGTAGGATGTCAATATCACTTGGGGAGTTAATTATGGATCCTAACTTGCAATCATCTTTGAACTTTGTCAGCTAGAGTCCATTCATGTTGGCCTAGACTTCAGAGAAGTATATACCAAACAGGAGAGGACCCAGGACCAAACCCTGTAAGACTCCACTCATGACTGGTCAGCAGACTGACTTGCAGTCAGCTACTTTCACACTGTGGATTCTATCTGTGAGCCAGTTTGCAACCCACCTAGTGATATAAGGGTTGATGGCTAGCTTAGTCAGTTTTTCTATGATTCCCGAGTGGGGAATGGTATCAAAGGCCTTGGCCAGATCAAGGTAGGCTGTATGAACCACCTTGCCTTCATCTTGCCTTTCAGAGGCAATTCAGATTACTAGAGGTACTAAACAAGGTTGTCCCATGTCACCCATTTTATTTGCATTGGCCATAGAAATACTGGATATATTAGTATGAAACAACACAAAGATAAAAGGCGTAGATATATATGACCAATATAGTTCTAAGATCATGCTCTTTGCTGATGATGCGCTTCTTACATTATCTAACTCAAAAGAAGTGTTAGATGAGCTAGATTTTTTATAGAGAATTTTCATAAGATCTCAGGACTTCATTTTAATAAACTACAATCAAAATATATGTTATTGAACAAAAAAAGAATACAAGTAGGCAGAAATCACATCATAGGTGAACAAGTCACAACTTTAAACTATATGGGGATTGATTTGAGTAGAAATAAAAATGAGGTACTAAATATTAATTACAGAAGGATTTTTGATACAATAAATACTTTGGTGAACAAGTGGAATAACATATTTATACATTTTGAAGATAGATTACAACTGATAAAAATGGTGCTACTTCCTAAAATTTTGTATGTAGTACAGGCTACCATGTTAATACCTGAGAAAGCCATCTTAAGGAAATAACATCAGTATTGTTAAGATTCTTATAGTATCCTAAAAGAAACAGAATTACATTCACAAATCATGTCAGACAATGGGATCAAGGAGGAATAAACTTGCCAGATGTTGAATCTTCTATAAGGGCTACTTTACTTAAAACTGTGACAGACTGGATAAAGCCTAATTATACATCTAACTGGAAATTGTTACATTCAGTTATATTAATAAATGAAAACAACTTGTTAAAAATACTTTAGCTATAGACAAGCATAATATATTATGGTATTCATTGAGTTTAAATTTACACTATAATATAACTAAACCCACTAAATTAAATTTAATTGATCATCTCTTTGATACTTTAGAAAATTTATTAATATGAATCTGGATTTAAAGCTTTGGTTCACAATATTATTCCCTTTCAATATTACTAAGAACTTTTCAGACAGGATACATAGAGATATAGTCACTTCTTGAGAACAAAAGAATTTAATATGCTGGCAGCACTGCATAAAAAACAACAAGTCTTAGATATACAATATATGTTGTCAACTTATAGATTAAATTCTCATGATTGGTTAATACTTCAGAATGCCTTGACATACTCCAAGGATCTATGTAGAATAATAAGCAATTCTTCTTTTAAAAATCCACCTAAATTTATAACTGGATTGTTCGGAATTATATATAATAATGCAAATATGAAGAATGAAACATCATATTTATATAACATAATAAAACATTATAAACCGTCACCTAAATCATCATATTGACAGTATTTTACTAAAGTAAAATGAAAAAATGGTTCCAAGCCACCAGTGAGATAAATCTGTAGTTCTTTATTATAAATCCAACAACAGATGAGCACTTTCGTCTACAATATGAGACTTCTTCAGATCTGAAGATATGTACATCTGACAACAATAAGATGAAATGTATTACTGTGGCCATTTGTTCTTTCACTTTAATCCTAGTATGATATGACACTTTTGCACAGGATTTGGTTGTCTTTGGAGGGTAGGAGTATGGAAGGCATGCTGTGTATATGAATGACAGAAACAACCTGAAATTTTACTGTAGCTATTTGTTCTTTCAGTTTCATCCAAATCTAACAGTAGAGGGGTACATAGGAGATGGGTGTCTTGTTTTGGGAGAAGGGAGGCAAGCACTATTGCCAGATATGATTTATGTATTCTGACAAGCATTACTCTAAACAGTTTGTTATGAACTACTCTTTTATCAGCTTGGAAAATTTAATCTTCAACACAATTAATTGACTGAGAGTGAAAAGACCATTAATTCCAGGTGATAGTGGAAATAGATTAATGAAAGGTATGCAGAAGATTTATTGCATAGAGAGGGTGCTGGTGAACTTGAATGCATTAATAATTCACCTGGCAAAACATTAATTCTCAGAATCAGTTAAAATAGCAAGAGGAAGCTGTGGCAGCATAAATATCTGCAGTTATTTTAATTTTAATTTTACTACTTCTCTGATAAGCAAGTTAAGAATAATTGGAGGCTAGATATCATTTTAGCCATTGTAACCCCCACCCCTTTTTTCTTGACCATTTTGTCTCTGTACACACTACAATAAGCTAAACCCATCACTAGGAACCAAAATCATGGCTATATTATCTAGCACCTTATATAGTTCCCCAATCTGGTATCTTCTAAAAGTTGAAAGCCAAAAAATACATTTACTCTGAATCTGTCAGAAACCACTTAGTACAAATGTACCAGATGGATTGATACACTAACAGTACTACACCTAGCACTCTGATGACAATGAAGGGTAAAGCCCTGACTACAACCCAAGCAAGCCAAGTTCAATTAACGTTTCAGGTACCTAATGGTACTGGCAGGGTGGATGGAGAGTCCCCATCCTGTGAGGAAGGGGCATGCTGACATCTCTCTAATGAAGCTCTGGGAAGGCCAGAGCTCAGGGATAAATAGACATCAGGCTGGAGGACAGGGTAGATGAAACAATGTCCACATCTCTTGGGCCCAGGGGCTCAGTTACACTCTGTAGATTCCCAAGCCCAACCATGCAGGAGAGCAGTGGTGGACCTTCATTTATGGGACCCTGAAGCTTGAACTGTTATGCGGCCCCTTCACAACTAACAACAATAAGGCAACATCCAAAATGGTCCAAAGGGCCTTGCCGTTGCAAGGACCTCAAGGCCCAAATGGCAGAGAACAGGGTGGTGGGGCGGAGTCCTTGAAAATGGGCCATACAGTGATCCCCTTCCCACCAGCAATGAGGTCTGGGTAACCACTATTATCTTCTTCAATGGGGTTGATCCGTGGCAGATCACCACAATTGTTTTTAAAAATTCAACCACTACATCACAGATTTTGATTAAAAATTGCTGTCCTGGGTTATCTCACATGTCAAAGTCACTGGTGTGAACAAAATATTTCTAGACCATGCCTTATAATTTTCAAGTTATGGGGATGAAAATTAGGAAAACATTATATACATGCATAATGCATCATATAATAATGAAATAAAACATAGCAAAGACCACAGGTAATATAATCTTTTATTTTGCACACATATGAGAATACACATACTTAACACAATATTTATTCTATATTTTACTTGTGAAGGGAAAACTATGTCTACATTCTGCAAAAGTTAGGTTAGTTTAGGTTAGATTAGGTGGGTAGAGTTATGGCAGAATGTGGACAAAGTATTTCCTTCAGAAGTAAAATATACAATATTGGCACTCAACTCGCATTTGATTTTAAGAATGTAAACTACGACATTGCCAAAAATAAATTACAATTGTAGTGAACAATAACATACTGTACATACAGTAAAAATAAAAATAATAACAATAAAAATAATAATATGATAATAATATACATACAAACACAGCCAAGGTGCAGTGTGAAACCAAAATACACTAAAAACCAAAGAAAAGTGCACCAACATAGGCTGTATAGACAGACTCTACTTACCAAAAATAATTAAAAAGGCACAGACGTTGAGTGCTTTCATCTCTCAAACAGAAGACTTCATCAGAATTCTGATACATACAAACACACACATATAGATATAGAGTAATATTGTAATGATTGATCAATGAAATATAAAATATGCCCAAAGGCCAAAGCATTGAATAATACATAAAAAAGAATACAATTAAAGTTATAAAGTTATTAGTTCATTTTGCTTTATTCCTTATCGAGTATATATTTTATTCGAACAGTAGTGTCCCAAAAAATGTCCCAAACCAATCAGATTCTGCAATGTAAATACTGAATAGAAAAAAAATGTTATAAAAGCAAAACAATATTTATATAAAAAAATCAATAGATGGCGCTGGGGAGGACTGAAAATGCTATGAGGAAAAATGAGAGGGTAAACTGTTGTAAAGACATTACCCTAAACATGACCAACGTGAATACTTATATTGAACTGTCTACAAAGTGTTCAACCACTAAAAATATAGTAAATGAGAAATAGACCAGGTCTGCCACTTCCAAAAAAACTCAACTGAATAAGCCAAACATAAAAATCTTATGCTAGAAAACAGAAATATCTCATTAAATATGGAAAGTGGAGCATTAGTTGCTGGCTAACAAAACAGCAGAAATATACACATAAAATTATCATGCTTCTGTGCTAACTATGGACCAAGCTTATAAGCACACCTTGACCAATATATCTTTAACATGAAACACTAACAAAGATGTAACTGAAAACTTACCAAAACTGAAGAAAAATAAATTTTGGGGGAAAGAAAATCACACCACCCAACATCAATGTGTGCAAAAAGTATTGCTTCATTCTTTACTAAAGAGGAAGTCAGAAGAAGGTAATCAGAGGGGGCTCGTTAGGATAAAGAGGTGAAAAAACTGATTTTTGGTGTTAAAATGCCTAAGCAAGATGAGTGCAGCCTTAACTGAGAGTTCAGATGTCTTTTTATGGTTCTGATTGGCTCTAACCAGAGGGCTGAGGCTGAGCTGTAGAACTATTAAGCCATGCACCAAGAAAGGATTTGAAGATCCAACTGCCAAAATTTAGATTCTGGTGATCTCAATGAGCCCATACAGCTGGGGGGGGGGGGGGGGTGGACACTTTAAGCCCCCAAGAAAATTTAAAATTTTGACCAATTACATGGGCATTTTGAGGCCATATAAAATGGGCATTAGAGCAGATTCTAATTAGAATTTATAAGGTCAGTATTAAGTACTTAAACCCATTGTCGTATGATTCTATCACTAAAATAGCCTTATTTTAATAACAAACACTTAAAAAACAATCAATTTTGTTGAAAAATGTACTCATTAAAAAAGATTACTTCAGGGGCCCTCGAGGATTAGGGGCCCTGAAGCTTAAGCTTCAGTAGTATCATAGTAGATCTACCAATGCAGGAGAGGGCAAATAAGGCTATGAACAACTCCAACTCTCTGTGGATGAAGACTGCACTCCTGACATTCAACACATGCTTCTGGTGAAGAAGAATAACTGTGTAAGCTGAGACCTCATATGGAGGGTGAACATGAGCACTGGTTGGGGAGGTGGATTTAAAGGTAGAGATGTACTAGAAATAAAATAAATAGTACTACATCTGAAGCACTTCAGCCATGACTACAAATAGAGACCAACATTCATTTCTGAATGGCAGTAGTACACTACTGCCCCATCGATTGTGCCCCCTCACACCTTACATGTGGGGTAGTTACCACATTTGCCAAGCACTAGCCAGACTATACCTCTGCCAGGAATAATGTCATTCTGCTGCTGACGAGTGCTTTTCCTTTAATTCATCATCCCCTGAGCACTTTAGAAAGCAGATGTCTGAGCAAAGTATCTACAGCTCTGAGATATGAAAACATATTTGTGAAGACATAAGATAAAGTAAGAGTGGATTATTTATAACTATAATATAATACAGTCTTCAGGTATAAACTTTTAATTTATTATCATTGTCAAGAACATTTGAAGAACATTGTTGTCACATTTTATTAAATAGCATTTATAGTTCCGTAGTTATTTATGAGTGTTTATTTTTAACATGATTTTTTCAGAGCACGCTCAGTAATTTAAGGGTGTTTGATAAATGTTAGAGGAGATGAATCTCAGGTGGTTTACCTTTGAAACATTGAAATGCAAATTGTCAAAAGACAGTTGTGTGGAAGTATGTTTTCAAGTTTTCAGATAGCCGAAAAAAAAATGCATTGAATGTGCAATGAACGACTGCACATTGACATTCGCTCATTGCAGATTCGGCATTTTGAGTACGGAGTCCACTATAGTAGGGATCAGGAAATGGACCCCTTTCCCACTATAGTGCGACCTCGGAGTTAGAATATTAAAGTAGGGGGGTGGGGGGTGCCCCCTGCATTACATTGTGTGTTCGACTTCTGAGTTCGAAACTCAGTGAATCTGCTGTTCAATTTGCTGAGTTTCGAACTTCAGAGACGTTCGACAATCTGGAATCAGCTTTTTGGTTCGCCCAACTGATTGTTCAAAAAGCTGACTTTCAATGTTTCAAAGGTAAACCTCTCAGGTGCTAGGTGTGAATGAGATACCACAGGAGGTGTCATTGTTATGTGACAGAGTAACCCAGTCTGCATTTCAGTTGTACTGTAGTGCCAAATGAAGTAGTGGTATGCAACTTGAACTGCAAAAATATCACTTTGTGTTGCAGTTGCATTTTATATAGCACTGTTATGGGGTATTAGATACTGCATAGGTACCATTTAACAATTTGGTACTTTTTTGTATTATCAGAACTAGGGCTGTGCTTCCTGTTCTGAATTAAACACTTAACTACCTGGAATCTTTGGGGTTTGCATTTACTCTGTGGATCAAAATAGGTAAAATATCATTAAAGTATAATAAAAACTAATAGATATCTGTAGTTATTTGTTTTTTATCCCTTGCCTTGTCCTTATCCACATTTGGTGGATAATAATGATGGTAGTTTGAATTGCATTTTATTAATGATATCATATGAAGTGACAGCTTTGTTATTATTGTTTAAAACATTTTACTTCATTTCTTGCTGTAAAATGTTCAGGACTAATTATATTTAAAGCAAACACTTGAGTGTTGCTTTATCAGATGATAAATATAATTTAAAACAATCAGGTTAAGTGAACATAGTCAGGAAGAAGAATTTGGAAGCATGTGCATTTATGCATAGTGCAAAAAGTATGGTTGGAGGGAGGCTTGGATTGAAACCCATCTGGGCCCAAGGTACACTTAATCTGTTCCTGCAGTCATGTACTGAGGTAAGCGTAAATACTCAAAATATTTATTTATTTTTATTTATTTATTTACATTTGTTTGCCAGGTAGTGCCCAACTGGGCTGGTGGCCCATTTTCAGTGGAGACCTGGGGAGAAAAGTTCCACACATAAACAATACAGAACAGAAACAAAGAAAGAAACAATCTACATTACTACATTAACAGACATCTACATTATTACGTGAACTAAAAAAATAAGAGCAAAATTTACTAAGTGTATCAAAATTTTACAAACAAAAATTATTCATTAGTAATTTTCTTTGTAGAAAAAATAGATTTAAAGTGTACTCCATTGAACAGGAAGAGTAATTATTAGCTGATAACAAGCAGTGATCAGGCCTAGACTGTAGGGTATGCAACTTAGTTAAGGAAAATATTTTGCTTATGAAAAATGATAGGAGTAAAATAACAAAGGTGAACAGATCAAAAGCTGTGAGCATGTAGACTGAGGGGAGAAAAGCAGAGAATAGGAGCTGTAATACCGCCACCTCAAGACATAGTTCACAAAGTCAGTGTGCTAAACAGTCACAGCCCTTAAGGCCAAACAACATGCCAGACACACTTGACTCCATAGTCAGACACACTGACGTCCCGCTCACCAGACTGAACAAGGAAAAGGTCACAGTAAGCTGCCTGTCGGGAGCTAGAATCCGCCACATAACACAACCACTCAGGTCACTCCACAGCAAGTACAAATATGACTCAGTCATTGTACATGCCGGTGTGAATGACCTGAGATGTACCTCCCTGGACTACATGAAAAGAGACATAGAGGAGCTCTCTGATTATGTAGCCCAGGCCGGTATGACCCTGACCCTGAGCAGCATCTTACCCTCACCAAGAATGATGCCACAGTACAAAGACAAAATGATCAGTTTTAACAATTGGCTTAATTACTGGTGTCATTCTAAGGGGATCCAATGTCTGTCTGCTTGGGATGACATACTTGACAAGCCACGCTGCTTCACAAGGGATGGCTTGCACCTGTCATCCCTGGGCTTCCGGATATTGGCCAAGGCTCTTGCCACCCCCATAGTGCCTTTTTTAGGCAAGGCTCAAATGACAAACCTACCTCCCTAAAAAAAAAAGTGGAAAAAAACTAAGGGTAATGCTGCTCAATGCCAGAAGTCTAAACCTCAAGATGCACGCCCTCGAAGCCCTCCTCAGTATGGAGAACATCAATGTTTGTGCAGTGACTGAAACCTGGTTCAAGGCTCCTGAGAGCACCCCAGCACTATCAGGTTTTACCTCATATCATGCTTTCCGGCCCCAAAACTTGGACCGAACCACAAAAGGAGGGGGAGTATCCATATTCATCAAAGATACCCACACCTCCAGGTAAGTGGTAATGCACAAAGCATCGGAGACCATCCAGGTGCAACTAACCATAGGCAAAACTGCCTTACAGTTTGTAGCATGCTACAGACCACCCTCTCAAACTCAGGAACCCCACACAGCCTTCCTGAAGACACTGGGGAGTATGACTGTCTCTCCAAATACCATCATATTGGGAGACTTCAACTACCCAAACATAGACTGGGAACATTACTCAAGCCCCAACGCCCTAGCCCAAAGGTTCCTAGAATTCATAAACTCAAATGCAATGGAACAACTAGTCACCATTCCCACAAGAGGAGACAATATACTAGACCTGATCATCACAAACATGGGGACAAAATGCTCCACACCGGAAGTATATCCCTCTTTGGTAAGATCAGACCATAAATTAATCTCACTGGAAATCCACATCCCGCCCCCCCCCTGCACAAAAGACCACAGTGAAGAACTTCTCAAAAGACAGCTTCACACTTCTTAAGACTGAAGTGGTATCCTTCAAGGCCCCTGGGCCAGTGGAAACCACAACCCACACTGCTGAATCCTTTGCAAATGCCTTCTACGGGCACCTTCAAGAATGCATGGATCATGCAATCCCAAATAAAACCAAGACCCATTCCCCCAAAGGCAGGTGCCCGGTCTGGTGGACCCCAGCCATAAACAAACTTTACAACAGGAGGAGGAAGCTACTACATGACAGAACAAAATCCCTAAAAGGGAAGGCATCTCTGATCAGTACTAGCAAAAAACTACGATCACTAATAAAATCATCCGAGGCCAACTTTGAGAGAAAAATCGCAAAAGACACAAAAGACAATCACAAGGCCTTCTTTAGCTATGTTAGAAACCTGGGTGGAAACTCCCAGATATGCTCAGAGTTAGTCCAAAATGACACAAAATACACTGAACCCACTGACATTGCCAACATTCTGGCAGACAGGTTCAGTGCAAATTTCTCCTCCCCTCCCCCCCAAAAGGAGAAATAACTATCCCAGCAGAGTGTAGCCTCCCTAACATCTCAGATGCCCAGGTGAGAGCCGCCCTCTCTAAAGCTAAAAACACAGCATCAGTGGGACTGGACGGTGTCCCGGGCTGTGTACTACATGAACTCCAAGAGGAACTAAACCCACACATAAGGCTGCTATTTAATCTTAGCCTTACTACAGGATACGTACCCAAAGAGTGGCGTACAGCAACAGTGGTCCCACTTCACAAAGGTGGTTCTTCTACGGACCCTGGAAATTACCACCCCATAAGCTTGACGAGCCTGGTCTGCAAAGCTATGGAGAGGATCATTATGGAACTCATAAACAAAGACATTGGGGACCTACAGACATTGGATCCTACCCAATTTGGCTTTGTCAAGGGCAGTTCCTGCCTTTTGATCTTGGTCGACTTTTTTGAAACAGTCACTAAGGCCATTGATGAGGGTAAGGCAGTTCACACATCCTACCTTGACCTTGCAAAAGCCTTTGACACAATACCCCACTCGGGCATCATAGACAAACTCACCAGCTTAAATGTAAACCCATATGTCGCAAACTGGCTCAAGGACAGAACTCACAGGGTCAGAGTTGCTGGAGCTATGTCAGACTCTAAGCCAGTCACAAGCGGTGTCCCACAGGGCTCAGTCCTGGGACCCCTCTTGTTCGGCATTTATTTTTCCGAGGTACAGGCAAACATAGGAGGATTGTGGCTGACAAAGTTCGCAGATGACTGCAAACTGGGCGCCATAATTGATACTCCAGCGGACACAAACATCCTTCAGAGAGGCCTCATAGAAACAGATAATTGGTGCCAGAGCCATGGCCTAAAGCTGAACGCCAAAAAATGTATAGTCATACCCTTTGGGAAAAACAAGGTACCCACAAATTACCACATAGGTGGTAATCCATTAAGTATGGAAGAGGTAATGAGGGACCTAGGGACCCAGGTTGACAGTAATCTCTTATTTGACACTCACATTGCCAAAGTGGTTAGGAAGACCTTCTATATTGCCCACCTTATCATGAAGGGTTTCACATCTAGATCAAGAGAGGTCATTGCACCCTTGTACTCTTCTCTTATCAGGCCAATGATTGAGTACAATGCCCCATTTGGCATGTATCTTACCCGACACCTGCAGCAGTTGGAAAGACCCCAAAAGTTCCTCACCAAGAGGATAAAGGGTCTTAAACATATGTCATATGCTGCCCGACTGAAAAAACTCCAGCTCTATTCAGTCGCATACCGCCTACTCAGAGGTGATCTGTGCCTGACGTACAAGACCATGTCCAATCCGGAATTAATGGACATGCTCCACCTCAGAAAATCCAAATCCATCAGAGCTATGAGAGCAAGAGACTTAAACCTCAACACAGAAATAAATAGGACATGCTGGAGGGACAAATTCATAACCCAGAGGCTCCCCACACTCTGGAAGAGAATCCCAATCCATGTTAGGCAAAGCCCCTCACTAACTCTATTCAAGAGAAATCTTGACGAGTGGATGGGAGATCGTAGGTTTACCCTGGGGGTCATCTCTGTGTCACTACTAGACAGAGGCACAGTAAACTAAACCCTAAAAGGGCGTAGTATTCTCATCCTAAGGGGTGGTGAAAGCCACACACACTCTGGCTAGGCTTATAAATGCCCTAGGGCAGATAGCCTAGTACGTATGAACCTATGAACCTATGAATAGAGGAAAATTGTAAGGTATAGGTATAAAAGAGCATAAGGGAGAGTGGTTATCCTGGTGGAGAACAAGGGCAGAGCCAGTAGCTTTTTAGATGTTCCTTTAATCTATTTTTAAATGTTGAGAAACAAAGGGTGCATTGTAAGCTTAGTGGAAGAGCATTTCTGGACTTGGGTACTTTGAGTAGAGGGAGTCTCCATGGTAGTTATGTGACTGTCTTATTTTGAGTAATGGCCTATTAGAAGATATAAGGGGCCTATTGTTCACTTGTAGTTGGAATAAGGTTGAGATTGCTGGGCAGCTATGTGGATTGTGTGTGATTGTTTTGTGCTAGAATTAGTTGGTTTAAGGTTAATAGGTTTGGCAGTTCTAGCCAGTTGAGTTGAAGAAGAGCGGAGCAGTGGTGGGTTTTATGGAGATGGTCAGTGGCAAACTTTGCAATTTTATTAAGCAGGATTCAAGGCTGTGCAATTCTGTCTTATGTAAGTTAGTAAAGATATGTGAGCAGTAGAGAAGTATGGATAATAGTTGTGACCTAGCAGTGGCAAGCCTGGCTTGAGGAGTTAGGTGAGGTTTGGCCCTGTAGAGGGCATCTAGTTTGGAATTGACATTTTTGATGGTTTGAGAGATGCGAGTATCAAATTTGAAAGGGTCATCTATTGTGACACCTAGGAGTTTGGCCTGGTTTGAAGGCTCAATTTTGGTACCATTTGAGGAGTGGGTGTAGAGGGATGGGCAATTAGATTTGGTAGTTTTGTTTGAGATCATTATTAATTTTGCCTTATTTGGATTTAGAATGAGTAGGTGGTTTGTTAAAAAAGGTTCTACTTCTAGAAAAGCTTTTTACATTTTTTCATTTAGTGCTTGTGGGGAAGAGGTAGAGCAGATAAGGGAAGTATCATCAGTGCATTGTATTGTAGTTGCCAGTTGGATAGCTGTGTTAAGTTTATTAGTAAATATGATAAATAGAAGGAGGCCATGTATAGATCCTTGGGGTACCCCAGTGGTCACTGGTAGCAGAGGAGAGTTTGTTTTCCCATTTAGTAGCCTCTTGATGGTTAGAGGGATAATTGCAAACCAAGACAGGGCTGCTGGGCTGAGGCTGTATGTAGTAAGTATGTTTAGAAGTAGTTGGTGGGAGATAGTGTCAAAGGCTTTGGACATGTCTAGGAATATTGCCGATACTAGTTGTGCCTTGTTCATTAGGTGGTGAATGGTATTGCTGAAGGATAATAATGCTGTGCTAGTACTATACTTTGATCTAAAACCATGCTGGGAATCTGATAGAAGGTTGTTGGTAGTCAGGTGGTTTGGTAGTTAAAGCTGACTCCATTTTTCTAGGATTTTTTGCTAAGGGTGGGAGGATAGCTATGGGGCGGTAGTTTGAGATTTTTCTGGAGGGGCCACCCTTGTGGAGGGGGATGATGTGAGCAATTTTTCATAGAAGGGGCACATATTGTTCGGCTATAGAACCATTAATTAATACTGAGATAGGATATGCAATGGATGGAGCAGCAATTTTTAAGAATTCATTAGGAAGCTGGTTGGCTGCTAGGCAGCAAGGTTTTAGCTTGCTTAGTAGCTTTTTAATGTAGGAAGTTTGGAAGGTGGAACTGGAGCCTAGTGAGGGCAGGGTAAGGGGCAGTTGTTTTTTGGTGGCAAGCAGGGAGGAGATGGAGTCAATGAACTGTGAGTTGAATTGTGAGGCTATGGGTGTGGTGGTATTGGTAGTGGAAGGAGGGGAGGTGCTGGGTTTACCAGGGCTGAGGATGAGGTTTACTGTTTGCCAGAATTTTTGTAGGTTGTGAAGGAGCTTTTGCTGAATGGTTTGGAAATAGTGTTTTTTATCACTGTTAATTTTTTTCTTAGTTTGGTTTCTCAATTGCTGATAAGTGGTGAGGTTGGATTTGTCTTTGGTGGACAGATATATCAATTTGGCTCTATCTCTTTGTTTAATGAGTTGTTTTGTCCCATGGGGAAAGCCATGGTAGTTGTTTGGCTTTAGAGCATATTTTTCTGGTGAGGGCTAGGTTATTTAGGATTTCAAGGAATTTTTGTGTTAAAGAATTCAACTGCAAGGTCTAGGTTTAGGTTTTTTAATGGGGACCAATCACAGCGTTGAAGTAATAGGTGGAATAACTGGTGAGAAATGTTTCTTACTACGGTTGATTCTGAAAGGATTGTAAGCTTGTGTGCAGATTCTTTTTCTGAGTAGAAATGTGGGGCTATGGTCACTAATATTGATGGGAAGGCAGCTGGCTTGGTCATTTAGGTTTGGTTTGTTAGTTAATATCCAGTCCAGTAATGACTCTTTTTTGGAGCTCTTGTCAGCTCAAGTGGGACAGTGTATAAATTAGGAAATATTGTATAGATTAATGAAGTTGGTAGGGCAGTCTGTGGAGCAGATGAGCCAGTTGAGATTAAAGTCACCTAGGATGATGGTTTCTTGGTTGAATAAGTGGACAGACCATGAGAGGAGAAGTTCTATGTTGGGGAGGTTGTTTCCAGGGGGCAGATATGAGATATTCTGCAAATGCGAACATGCAGACTAGACAGCAAAAAATGCTAATTCCAAAATATTGATATCATGTCAAAAAACACACTAAGATTCCTCACTTTCTCATCTTCGTTTTATCCCCACAATAAAGAAAGTTAAGATTCATAATTGAGACATTTGATTACAAGTTTCTTGGAGTTGTTACTTTTCAGGTAATTAGAGTTAATCCAGTTTTGGTATATTCCAAGCATACTTCTCAACTGTCCAGATTTTTGCAGAATGTCAAGTTTTTTGCCTAATATTTTTGATCTGTTCCTCATAATATTTGTGGTTTTCTGGCAAATCATTGGGAATTGATGTCACTAAATAATGACAGACATTTGACTTCCAGACTTCCTATCCTTCAGAAAATGCATGGTAACACAAAACCTGTTATTCTAACAGTGTTCCATATTAATAAGAGAAATAATTAACATCTGTCCCTGACTTTGGTCCTTTGTCCCCCCACCTCCAAAATTACTTTTGGCTTTGTCAAGATTTCTTGCAATAAGAGGTTCATAGATAAATTCCAAGTCCTTGCCTAAAGAATCCACAGTAGGAAAGAAAAATTGCCTGAGGAAAAGAGAGTACATGTTAGACATAACAGTGCTGCTGTAAATCTTCCTGACTAATGAGCTCACATACTGGAAATGTGGATGTCCCCTGCAGTCTTCTATTTCGACAGTCCAAGGTAAGCAAATTTATAGATTGAGGGAAAATACATGTTCAACCATTGAAAACAACTACCTTCACTTACAAGATTCAGTTACCTCAAAATACAGCATATTCCACCGGGAATGTTAAAACAGTGCTGTCAGAAAATTGTGATCTTCCTTTTTCTCTGTCTTGGAATAGGAAAATGCAGAATCATACTACTGTGAAGAGAGAGAGTAGTCTAAGCTAAGATCTGCTAACATAGTTCCTAGCAGGCCTAGATAGTATTCAGGAGGGTTATTCATTTGGTATAATCTACCTAAGTTTGTAAAATGTCAAATATTGAATTTTAAAGACATTTATTATGCTTTTATAGTAGTTAAGGAAATCAAAATTGCTTGGCCAGACAAAGTGAACTTTACGTGCAAATATTGCTTTGCATGATGATGTGTTAGAAAATTACATTTGTTTTTGGAGCTGGTATGGTAGAAAAATAATGAGGCTTGTGTGTGTGTGTGTGTGTGTGTGTGTGTGTGTGTGTGTGTGTGTGTGTGTGTGTGTGTGTGTGTGTGTGTGCGTGAGTGTGCGTGTGTGCGTTTGTGTGTGTGTGTGTGTGTGTGTGTGTGTGTGTGTGTGTGTGTGTGTGTGTGTGTGTGTGTGTGTGTGTGTGTGTGCTTGTGAGCCCTGGTGAAGACAGGGATCACATAGAGGTGACAAGGGGGCCAAGACCAACTAATTTTGTCACACAGAGGTTTGGCATGGATCACAAGGACTCATTGTATGTCAACCTGTTACATGCAAACAAACATATGCTTGTATAAGGGCTAAGTACAATACTTGAACTACCCCTGATGTCTTCTTCACTGAATTCCCTTCTCAGTTTGGTCTCAACCCAGTGATGAGGAATGGAGGGGCCAGCTGATCAAGAGACTGTCTGATGGTTGGCTGTAAGCAGGGACAAAAAATAGCAAAAAAATGAATAATAAATAATAAAAATATTACATCTGTCAATAACAAAGATGAAGTACTTAATGCTGTCTATGTTTATTTATGATTTAAACTGTGGAAGCTTGAAATGCAAATCACCTTTTACACAGCAGCAGAGATATGCTGAGGCAGCATGACCATAGTTATGCCAAAATGGCTAAATCATAAAATACAGACTGCTCTGCATCTGCCTTGGGTAATCAGAGCTATGAATTTCTCGACTTTTATGCATTCAGCAAGCTGTTCAAGGAGATTAGTATATATATTAGGGTTTGATTTGTATCACAGTGAGACCGCACTGCAATTCTAGAAGTTCTTGCAGTTAGAATAACTTTAGCAATAGGGGGTAAGCACATGTACCATAGCTGATAAGCAAACTAACTGTATGCTGTCTCAGAGGCCCATCACTTTGCATTGCATTGAAATACTTTAATAAGCAAAATAATAACGTTTAACACCACAGTGAAAGTGTATTAGCATTTTTGTCTCTCATAATACAAAACTTCATCAGAATTAGTTATAGCACACAATTTCCTCTCCAGATTTGTCTCTCATAATACAAAACTTCATCAGAATTAGTTATAGCACACAATTTCCTCTCCAGATATACTTCCTTATTCATGAACAATTAATTAACACAATGAAATTTAATTTTAAGGAACCCTCATTTAAAATAATTTCATTAAAAATTTTAAATAACTGAACAAATAAATAAATACCTAATTAACTAATAATAAATACCTGATAGCACATGATATTCACTCGGTAAGTTTGGTTCTAGGGTTTTACTTATGTGTGGCTTTTCTTGATGGTTGTTTTTAATTTGACACACTGAATTTTTACCTGCTTCCTTTCTCTTTTCTGGTGAAATATACAAAATATTCTAGTGCTAAATGCACAAAGTATGTTTAGTATGCTACAAATATCCCAGGATCCTAGGAAATACAAGGCAATTGAGTCACAAGACCATAGACCACTTTGCCAGTACCTACCCTCATGCTTTAACCCCCACCCCCAAATAAGACCAAAACAGGCAAATTCCAAAGTAAATGTATAAATATCCATCCAACATTCAATACTAACTCTAGTCAGATTGACATGAGCTCCACCAATGGCTCATAAATCATAAACTACTTCTCAACCCTACCAAGACCAAAACTATGCTTTTTGGAACACCTCAGAAAATCACCAAGCACCTGACTCGTTAACTATCTTTGACCTACACAACCATGCCATAAAGACAACCTCCACCTTAAAATACCTAGCACTATGTCTCGATTAGTTATTAATCTTCCATTTCCAAACAGACAAAATTAGAGCCAAAGCAAACTTCCTCCTCTACTGGGCCAAAAACATCTCTTTTCTATCCCAACCAGCCAGAGCAGCCAAAAGTTCTCCTTTCTCAACTTGAATATGGGGTCCCAATTTTTGTTTCCGCCTCCAAGAAAAACATTGCAACACTCTAGACTATCTCTAACAACATCTTCCAATTTACCACAAATTCACCTTTCTGTGAGCATCACTGTATCAACCTTGAAAGAGCCAAATGGATACCCATAAAACAAAGATCTAGCCTACTGTTAGGATCCCAACTCTACAAACTACTTGAGCTCCACATATTTGTTGTCCTTGCAGCTAGTCTTCATGAAAGGAAAAAAAAACTCCTCATACAACCTGAGACACTATCACAAGCCACACAACTGTCATTATCCCTTGAACCAAATTCCAAAACACTGCACATGCTTTGTCCTCTCAGGCACCTTCTCTTTGGTAAGCTCTCCACATCAGCGTTAAGGAATCCATCCATCCATCCATCCATCCATCCATCCATCCATCCATCCATCCACATCACCTTTTCCCAATTTTTGTACTTGGGGTCAGGGTGTCCCTTCAACAGTGACAATCATCATGCAAAACAGTAAGGAAATCAACATGTATTACAAATTTATAATACAACTCTAAAAGCACTTTTTCATCCAAGTTAAATGCACCTGCTTCAACACAGTTTGTATCACCTAACCTATTTCCTTTCCAAGTCTCCTCTCCTCTCTCAAGATTTATTGAAGATTCACCCACTTTAGAAACAAATGTATATATTGTACATTGCACTCTGTTTGATTGTACATTACACTGAGCTTGTCCACTGGATATATTTACACAGTTTTTTTTCTATGTAATTAGTCTGTACTGTTCTGTTATTGCTTACATTTCCATATTTTTGTTTGTGAAATGTTTTATATTCAAACTGGATTAAGCCTGAAAATTCTCAATATTGATCAGTGCACTACCCCACTAAATAAATGCAAATAAATAAACAAGGACCCCAAACTGCAGACACATATTAATTATTTTCTTAATCAGAATACACTGATAAATTTTATGTCATCTTGACCAAAAATAAATAATGTATGAACAAATATTACAGTTTGAAATGTAGTAAAACAACTATCTAAATCATTTCCCATGAGCAGAACTCTGAAATAGAAAGCTATTATACTACTACTACTTCCAGAAAGTTGCTGCTTTAAGATGTCCTCAGGTAAAGGATCTATCAATCTTTTTAGGAACCAATCATTCGTGTCTCCCAATACACTGAAATGAGGATCCATGAGGGCATCTAAGAATGATCAGCTCCTGTGAAAGAAATTATTTTATCTCTTGTAGCTTGCATTCATAACACAGCCTGCAATTGTATGTGAATTTGTAGTAAATGTATAGGTTTGTGTGCTTAAACATCTACTTGTAATGTTTCCTTATGGCAATCTTTTGTCTCCCACTTGCATTTTGACTTAAAATATAATCCATCTTTGCTTATTAGCCAAACAATGGGAATAATTTGTTTCTATACACATGTAAAAGCACCAAAGGTACAGTGTTGGCATATCCTAAAATGGTTTCAGTAATAGTTACAGACTTTGTATGAATGCAACAATTTAATGGATACATCCTATTTTACAAATGTTTTAATCATTTACAGAAGTTCCTTTCCTTAAAAAGGAAGCTGCACAGTTTGACAACTTAAAACTTACAATTCGTCAAGATGGAGAAAAAGTAATTGTATTGGAAGACAGTAGATTCCGGACTGTCGAAGTAAATTTCACCATGGGAATACCTTTCGATTACACTTTAGCAGATGGAACAGAGGTTGCGGTAAGAAATATCCATAAAATCATCTAGGCTGTAAAGCAGAAAACTGGCATTTTTGCTACATAATTATTGCAGTCTCATATAACTGTCCAGTAACAAGTATATAGTTATTGAATCATAATTATTTTGTATTTCATTAACACTATATAATGTGAAAATATTTGTCATACCTGAAAATACTGTTGTCTTTACTAGTCAATTTTTCATGCGTAATATATTTTTGGAATTTCAACAAAATGCTTGGAATCCTTAATTTTTTTCATAAAGCTCTTGAGGGGGATTTCTAGCCTTTTAAGGCATACCAGTGCCTTGAACGCAAAACTTTTGAAAAGCCAATAGCAATTTTGTTTCTACATTTGTGTCTGTGAGTATATTTACAGTATACCTGAACAAACATATATGTGTGTGTGTGTGTGTGTGTGTGTGTGTGTGTGTGTGTGTGTGTGTGTGTGTGTGTAAACAAATTATTCTATCTCCCACAGGCAACAGCAAACAAATATTTATCAAATTAAAGCTGAAACTACTGAAAACCACTCAAAAACATTTCATTCTTGTTCCTCTTGCCCCAAAAGCAGCCACCATGTGGGAGAGCCTTCCTACTACAGTACACAGATCAGTGTCGGCGACTTAACAGGTAGAATTCTCTCCTGTGATACTGCAAGATCAGAAGTTTCTGGATTCTGTCCCACATCAAGAACTTGATTCACTTTTCTCTCTTTTTTTAATTTCTCCAAGTCTTTTGGGTTTCTAATACCATGACAGGAATGGACCCCATTCCTAAGCCAAAGTACGATTAAAGTTCATGAAATTAATATTGTTTCAGTCTTTGATGTCAGCCAAAAGTGCTCTCTGGAGCACCCACAATGTGCCCATTAATGAGTCCTTCTGCAATTCGTATGGAGTTACATGGATTGGTAATATATCTAAATACGATTGTAGATTCTTTTTTATAAGACCCATTGTTCCTACCACTATTGGAACTGTCGGGGTATGTTTCCTCCACATTGCTCTCATTTCTGTCTGCAGATCCTGATTTTTTTTTTATGACTTTATGTTTCTCTGTACACAAGACACTGTAGTCACTGGGTGTGGCAATTTCAATGATCAATGCTACTCTTGTCTTCTTTTCTTGTATCACTATATCTAGTTTTCTACCATCTATCTTTTGAACTGCTGGTAATGGATGGTCCCATGTGATATAAACTTCATCATTTTGTATGATGCTTTGTGGATCATTTTTCCAGTTTTTTTTCAGCCACATCAGTACAATAATGTTTACACAATCCCCAGTGCAACAATCTTGCCATATTATTATGCCTTACAGTATAGAGTCCTTCTGCCATTAGTATGTCGCAACCTACAACAAGCTGTGCAACTGTTTTCAATTCAGTTTTACAAAACTGTACATTTATCTGTTTCTCCCACATCTTCAATGGACTTTGTAAACCAACATGTATGTAGCCCACTATCTTAGGCCGCCAATATTAACCTTTCATCTCTTGGTTTGAATTTGCCTCTCCTTAACCATTCCTGCATTCATTCCTGATTAACATGAGGTTCTTCCAGAAGTTTTCTATACTTGCAACTATATTTATGCTTTTTCCACATTTCTTGTCTTTTCATTGGGTCCTTCACCTTATATTCTTTCTTTTTTTTTTTTTTTTTTTTTTTTTTTGGCACATTCTGTTGCTGCCTGATTTTTATCCACTTCTGGTTTGATTTCCATTCCTGCTTGACGCCGATATGCTTCTGGCTAAATTAAGCAGTCATCTTACATTTATTCTCCTCATGTTTCAAAACTTTCACTATGTTTTGGTCTTGTGAGGCCAGCAGATATGTGTAGAGTCCCACGATTGCAAATCTATACATATAATCAATTTCAAGGAGGCCCATCCCTCCTTCAGAACAGGGAATATATAATTTTGGTATGCACTGATATTTTATAAATCATTTGGTGAGCATGAAGCATCCTTCTTGCTTTCCTATCTAATCTAGCCAACACGTTTTGGGGCCAGTCAATCACTGCAAAACTATAAATTAGGACAAGAAGAGCAAATTGGTTTATAGCTTGAATTTTGTTCCTAGATGTCAGTGTTATTTTCAGGATTCATTTTTCTTCTGGAATATTCCTTACTAAGTTTTATTCACATTTGTTTGTGTTTTATTGTTGATCCTTCATCACTTCTCAAGTATTTATACACTCCGTCTTGCTCAAGTTCGTTTATATCACATTCTTGTCCCAAACTGATGTTTTCCTGATGTTGCAGTTTTCCTGCTTTAAAGGTTGCTTTTGCATATTTATCAAGACCAAATGACATTCTTATATCATCTGAAAAAGTTTTGACAACTTGCAGTTGTGCTTTCAGTTCCTCATCTGATGAGCTATACAGTTTTAAATCATCAACAAAAAGAAGATGAGAAGTTTTTACATGTTGTTGTTTTCTAGGAACCAAAGTATAGCCATGGCCAAAGCTGTTAAGTAGACAGCTGAATGGGTTAAGGGCAAGGCAGAAAAGCAACGGTGACAGAGAGTCATCCTTGAATAGCCCCCTTTTGAATTTTTATCCCTGGGATAATAATTTATCCTTTATCATGGCTTAATTGCAAAGTGATCTGCCACAGTTTCATGGTCACTGTAATGTAGTCAATGATTGTAGGTTGTATCTTGTACATTTTTAAGCACTCTTTTATCCATGAATGTGGAATACTATCAAATGCTTTTTTTGTAGTCAATCCATGCCGTACTTAGATTCTTCCCCTTTTTACAGTTCTCCACTATGACTTTATTTAACAACAGATGATCCTTTGTTCCATATGACTTTCTTTTATTGTCCTTTTGCTCTACTGTCATAATTGACTTTTCTTCTAAATGACTATAAACTCTGTCAGCATCAGTTCCCATGTATGGCTTATACATCGTCGGAAGGCAAGTTATTGGTCTATAATTTTTAGGGTAGATTGCAGGTTCACTCTTAAGTAGGAGTATTGTTTTTCCTGTTGTTAACCAGGCTGGTGTCTGGGTGTGTATATAAATAGTTCTTACTCATGGATAAATCTTTGTGCAAAGATGTTAATACTTTCAGCCAAAAAATAGGTACTGCAGCCGGGCCTGAGGTCTTCCAGTTAGAGGCTTTTCTTAACTTTGTTTTAATCTCTCTGGCTGTTACTTCACCCCATTTCATATAATGTATCTCTGAACCTCTTATTCTTTCTTTAACTTCTTCTACCCATTTAGCATCTTTGTTATGTTCCACAGGATCTTCATAGATACTTCTCCAAAATGTATCCATTTCTTCATTTTTTGGCAATCTTTCAATTCATTTTAGCTTATTTCCCAATTCTCTATAAAACTTTTTTGGATCATGAATAAATTGATTATTTTGTACTATTCCTTTATATTTATTTTCATATCTTCTAAGTCTTTCCGCTGTGCTGAAATTTTATTTTGTTATTTGCAATAGTGAATGATAGATCCTGGTCAGTTCTAATACTGTGCATAGCTTTTATCACATCTATTTTTCTTAGTATTTTTGTTGATCTATTCCCTCTTCTATAATCTTCTAACAGTGACACTTCTTGTCTTAACTGCTTTATAGTTTTCTCTATTTGACATTTCCATGATGGTATTCAATTTCTCCCCTTCCTTTCACTCACTTCCCAGTGTTCTTGTGGTACAATTTTATCAGTTATTAATTTAGCTGCAAAGTAATATATCCTGTTTACTTCTGTTATATCACATGGGTCTCTATGAACAGTCCTAATTACTGTGTTCATTTGTTTTATCAAACTTCTGACTTTTTGGGTTTTATTAACCTTCTGCAGTCTATTTCTTTCATTGATCTTGATATATCTATCTTCATCTATTAAATCAAGCAACTCTTCTCTTAGCTCATGTTCTTCCAAACTAAGAGTGCATCCCTTGTTTTCCAATTCCTGCAGGCATTCTATAGAAGATTCTATAGCATCTTTCTGTGGCACATTCTGTTCAACTTTATCCCATGCCATCCATTGCTCTATCATATGGGAACTCACTGGCCTATCACTCTTCAACATTGACTGCAACAGAGTTTCCATAGTTTCCTGTTCCTTCACTTGCTGTCCAGCTTCAAGTGAATGTTTAAACTGGTTTCCTGTGGAAGGCTCAAAATTATCTTCATAAGGCACCTGACCAATTGCTTCCTTTTCCACTGATTTCCCCTCAGTTTGAATATCCATTACTCTGTCCTGTTGTGGTCCTTTCTGAATTAGATTTTCTACACTGAATCCTTCACTTTGGAGGTACTCCATGACCTCAGTTTCTATTTCTTTAATGTCTCCATTACTGATACTGATCTCCTTTTCTACTTTCTTCTTTGCCTTCTTATTTTTTTATTGTAAAGTTGTCCATGTCTGGATTCCTTTACCTGTATTTCTCTTCAAATATCTTTGGTGCTGCACTTTTTGTATTGATAGTTTTGTTTTCTCCTTTGCATAAATATTACAGCATATCAAATCTCTTTTTCTTTTCCATGTCCATATGTCCTCTTCAGATGTTTCCTGATCTTCCTGTTTTTCCAAACTTTGGGGACTCACTCCATCCTGCTTTAATGTAACCTGTGCTAGGCCTTCTACACCAAATCCTTCACTTTGCAAACACTCCATAACTTCAGCTTCTATTTTATTAACTTCCGATTTACTAATCTTCTTTTCTACATTCCATCTTTGTGATATTATTTATTTATTTATTTTTTTGTGAAATTTTCCATATCTGGATGCTTTTGCCTGTATTTCTCTTCGAATATCTTTGGGGCTGCCTTCTTCACATTGATTACTTTGGCTTTCTCCTTTGCATAAATATTGCACCATACCAAATCTCGCTTTATTTCCCATGTCCATATTTCTTTTTTATACCTTTCAAATATCTTTTGGTTTTGTTGTTTATATTTTCGCACTTCCTCAGATGATTTTTTCTCCAAACAGGTCAAGGTTTCTTGATCCATATACTGTTTTTCACAAATCTGTTGTATCAATGAATATAAATTTTCATTTGAAGCTTTTGACAGTTTTTCTTGCGGAAGTATTTTTCTTTCCTCTAATTTCTCTGTTAATCATTTTGTATATCTTGTTTCTGGAAAATCTGGGTTTTTTGCATAATAGTAACAATACATAATTTATTTCTTATCTTCAATAGTCTACTTTATCATTTTTATGGCTCTTCTTTGGCTTATCAGTTTTTGTAATTTTTGTAGACTGCTACTTCCTCCTACAATGGGGGGGGGGGCATCCTTCTCCTGGGCCTGGCCTGGCCCCATTGTAAGAATGTTTCCATATTTTGAGGATTCTACACTGTCATCTTTTCCAGTTCTGGCACCAGTGCGCCTATCAGGATTGGGCACTTTTTTGTCCTGGGTCTTGTGCACCTAGCTACCTTTTTTAGTTTTTAATCTACTTCTGTCCATGATATATGCTATATAAATACAGTCTATATATAAGTGTTGCCTTGGTGAGATTTTGTAAAAACAGGGTCCGCCTCATGAAGGTACTCACCAAGACTTGAGGATGAATTCAGTTTCAGCACTACTACTCTCCTTTGCTTGTTGACTTTTCATCTGTCCATTCCAGTAGAGCCAGTGAGATTCTGCATAAGGTGGTGATACAATCCTGAGTATGCCACTTTTTGGATGACACATTAAATAGTGGTCCCATGTGCCTGATTCAATGGTAGCTAAGGTGGATGTATAAGCTCTCACAGCATTTCTCAGAAAGAATAGAAGCTTTTTATCATATGACCCCTTAGCACAGGAGATTAATGCTTCACCCCATAAGTTCTGTGTTTCATTCATCTGTATCCATCTGCCTACTGTACTTTTCTGAATGAATCATGTAACCAGACAGGGCTAATATATATATATATATATATATATATATATATATATATATATATATAAAATATATATATATATATATATATATATATATATATATATATATATATACACACACACACACACACACACACACACACACACACACACACACACATCTCTCTCTCTCTCTCACTCTCTCTCTCTCTCTCTCTCCATCTATCTCTCTCTATATATATATATATATATATGTGTGTGTGTGTGTGTGTGTGTGTGTGTGTGTGTGTGTGTGTGTGTGTGTGTGTATAAAATTCAAGAAAAAAAGCTAAGCTAGAGTGTAAAGCATGCAGTACCTTAAACCTCCTGTAGTGGAGACCAATAAGTTAGTTCTTATATGAGGCTATATACTCCTCATCTTAACAGTATACTAAAAATGCTAGCAACAAACTTAAAAGTGCGGCAAGAAAGCACAAGAGCTGGTTATGACGCCACTGATACCAAAAGTAATCATAAGTACTTCTTTAACTGTTAGAAAGTTAAGAAACAACACCCATCATTGTTCAGAATAGATTCTCAATGATACCATACATTCTGATCCCAATGAAATAGCTAATATATTGGCAAAAAATGCAAAGAAGTCACTTGTAGTGGAGTGGTGCTCTTGTTTGGCTCCCCAGACCATACAAACAGCTTGTCCTTATTGAGATTAACAAAAGAAAGAGACAGATGAGCTTGTACGATTGTATGATCCTTTGTGGTACCAACAGTTGTACAGGACTGTAATCCAATTGACCTTTGAGTAATACATTTAGCTTCAACTTTAATTCTAAGATATTCTTGACTACTATTAGTAAACAAAAAAGGTACCAAAAATTAACATTTGAGGAGATAAAATTAACATTTGAGGAGATACTTCTTTAGGCTTATATTGTCCATTTTTTATCTTTATGAGAGCTTTCATTGTAAAAAGACTTCATCAGATTTGATATGCAGTGGTATATTTGGAACTACAACCTGTTCTGCATGAACTGGCTCATAGTCCTGTCATTGTACTCAGTATCCTACACAATGCTAAGAGAGGACCTGTGTCTGGCTTACAAGCCATCCTCCAACCCATTACTATTGGATTTACTGCTCATCAACAAGTCAAATGGCATCACAAATACTCAGCCTAGGAGTCTAAACCTCTTCAGCAACATCTTCTGCAACATCAACAGAATGGCTTTGAGAGGCAGATAAATCTTGTAGAGAATACAGCTGCTCTGGAACAGACTCCCCATCCACATAAAGAAAATTTCATCCCTGTACCTATTCAAACACAAATTAGATCTATGAATGGGAAACAGAAATTTTACCCCATGACTGTCCCTTGTACTAATAATAAACAGAGGCAGCTCATAAATTATATATCCCATGCACTGGTCCCCTCAAATTATCTGTATTATGATCCCAATTATGCTCATTGTGGTAATATATAATTATCAACCATGGGAAGGGTAAGGCCAATCTCTAACCAAATGGGATAAGTTAATTCAAGCACAAAAACAGAAGGTGATTAGGCTCAAAATGGCCTACAAGGGCAACTAGCCCAGTACTTACCTATGAACCTATGAATCTATGAAATAGAAACACTAAATGAGAATTCCTTAACAAGTGTCCATACATGTATGTATCAGTCAGATTGATCCAATAAAGAGACTTCCAAGACTGTAGTGAAAATGTTAATTAATCGGCTTTCCAGCTACCATGAAATTTGTACATAAAAGATCTATAGCAGGATCTATCAACAAGCCATCTACAGAAACATCTTCTACCTCCAGTGTTGCTACTACAGAGCGGTGTTGGATGGAAATAAGACAGTCAATACCATAATCACTGTAGTAGATTTCTCAAGAAACCAAACCAGTATCATGACTGTACATAGCTATTAAATAACATAAAATTATTATTTTCTTTTTTAATGATGTATCACTCAAAAATCTCATGGAGTATATTATAATGATGTATAATGATAACTGAAAATGCATGTATAAGTGTATATACTGTGCAATGAAACAGCATCAGTGTTCTAAAAAGGGGGTTGTCATATACTGTGTATGTGAAATAATATATCTTTCTGAGCTAGTATCGTATGCAATGCGAGTCATACAAGAAGGAGGGGATTAGCATTTGGGAGTAAAGAGTTAATAAAAACTATAGCTTTTTATGTATATAAAGTTACTACTGGAATGATATCAAATAATTAGAGTAACATTCAAACTTTTACAAGTTAAACCTGGTTCACACATAACTGCCATTCGTTTAATGCAGGTTTATATGCTATGTCTCTTCTAAAAAATGAGAGTCTGATTTATATTAAACATCTTATATAAGCAGTACATACTGAATCATTAAATGCAATTTATTTGAGTGCAATGGCTTTTTAGTGCTTGGGATACTTTGAGATGGTTTTGTTGTTTTTTTTTTTTTTTTTTTATTGGTGGTTTGGATGCCATGGTGGTATAGCAGTAGCATTGTTACCTCACAGCAAGAGATTCTCCCGTTCGATTCTCGGCTTGGCTTGGGAGTGCCTTCTGTGTGGAGTCTGCATGTCCTCCCCACGGTTGGGTAGCGTTTGAAAGACATGCGTGCATAAATGGGCGTGCCTTCGTTGAAGGTTGGGCGTCAAGCTGGCACTTCGACATTTTGTAAAAATCTACTGCCAATCATTAGCGGACCGGAGTTCCACTGTGGTGACCCCTTACCAGGAAAAAGCCGAAAGACAAACAACAACAATATTATTGGTGGTTTGGAGGGGTTTGAGGGATTCATGTATGGAGGTGGCTTGGATTCACTTGCGAGCATTTTTGTGTGAATTATAATAGATGGACTGTTCAATTTCAAACTCTTATCATAAAAACCATTTTGAAACAATTTAGAGTCATGAGCACTTTTGCGATGTTACGGGAGTTCTGAACATTTTAAGAACTGTCCAGGTTACTTCTTCCTGTCTAAAAGTAAATAATCATAATATTTTGAATCATATGCTAAGATGTCAAAGAATACAAGTTAGATAAAAAAGCAAAAGACAATGGATTGCATCCTAAACCACTGTCAGTAATTACATAGCTCTGAATGGTTGCTACTGATAGTATACTTGACATGCAATAGCACCCAGAAAAGTTATGCTATGGTATAAACAAGTATAAAAAAATATAGTTTCTTATATATGTAAAAGTTATTATTGGAATGCTATCAAATAATTAGAGTAACATTTACAATTTTACAAGTTAAACCTGGATTACACATAACTGTCATTCTTTTAATGCAAGTTTATATGCTATATCTCCTTTAAAAAATGACAGTCTGCTTTATATTAAACATGTCGCACAACTAGTGCTTACTGAATCATTAAATATCATTTCTTTAAACACAATATATTTTTAGTGGTTAATATACTGGAAAATGTTTTTTGTTGGTTTTCTGGTGGTTTGGAAGGGTTTGAGGGGTTGATGTATGGAGTGAAGCTGGCTTGGATTCACTCGTGAATGTTTTTGTGCGAATTGTGGCTGATAAACTGGTAGTTTGCAAGCCCTTATCATGAGGACCAGCTTGAAGAAGCTTAATTAGAGTCATGAGCACTTTTGCAGTGCTGCAGGAGTTCTGAAAATTCTAAGAAATGTCCAGTTACTTCTTCCTGTCTAAAAGTAAGTAATAAATATTTTGTATCATATACTAAGATGTCAAAGAATACAAGTTAGATAATAAACAAAAGACAGTGAACTTCATTCTAAACCACTGTGAGTTATTAAATAGTTCTGAATACTTGCAGTACAACAAAAGGATAGTTTATATACTAGCCTATAGAATGACACTTCTGATAAAAAAACAGGATTGTGTTTCTCTGGTATTGTCTCTTTTTAATGTAAAACGTGATATCTCAGAACAATTTATAATGGAAAGTTTGACTCTTAAAGGGAAAGATTTTTCAGATGTTTGTTCAGATACTGTGAGATATAAAATTTGAGGAAAGAATAGGACTGATTTTAACAGTTGTACTACATTAAAGAGTATCAAATATATAATGGTAAATATAAATGTTCTATTATATGATAGTCTACACTAGGATTACAGCTAAAATATAAAACCTGGGAATATAGAAATAGTACAAGACATAGTATACAAACAAAAAATAGAAAGAGACCAGAATAAGTAAATATGTATATAGTTAAAGAATATAAATATGCTTACAAGGGTGGGAGGTTGGCATAGTGGTTAAGGTGTTCACCTTATAGGCACAGGTGCAGGGTTTGATTCTCACATGGAATAATTAGCTGGGCTTAAATTGGCCCACAAGGGCAGTTAGCCTGGTACTAATTTATAAACTTCATATGAACAACTTTACACATGGTAAATAAAATAGAAAAAAATATAAAATCATCTGACATATAAATTAATAAATTTGAAAATAACTGACTTCCTCCCAATAGTAGACCAGGAAGATAATGTAATAGGTACAGGGAAAGATGACTGTAGAGATAGTCGATTTATAATAAAGATTCTGAACACCTGTTTAACTTTTCATATTTATAATAACTCACTGACAGGCTTTTTTTAAGATGATGCATACTAAAAATATGAGACACATTAATATGAATCAGAAGCATGAGCTAAGTATTGTTAGCCTGACAGAGAGTTTGAGAGGTAGCTTGCTCATCTTTTTCAATAAACTAGAAATACAGTATTCCATAGTAGAATGTTTGGGTCTATATCATTTTGTCAAAAACACAAACTATCGAATACCATTTTATCAGATTTATCAAACTCAATAAATCAAAAGCTAAATTTAGTGAGTGATCACTTCCGCAAATTTTTTCACTGGGAAACTAACAGGCCAACCTAGCGACCATCACAAGAACCGCATAATTTAAAACACGCCCAAGTTGAAGGCTGTTTCCCCCACACACCCCTAACTAAATATACCAACTCCAAGACTGCACTACAGGTGGAGAAAAGGGCAAATTCCCAGTGATGGCCAACTAGTCAGTTTCCCTGGGAAAAATGTATCGAAGTGATCATTTACTGAATTTAGCTTTAAATTTATTGAGTTTGATAAATAAGGATTTGATGGTTTGAGTTTCTGACAAAATGAAGTGTACCCCGAATATTTTAAGGTTATATCATAAGGTATTTTTTTTTTATTTGTTTCAAGTGTTTTGTCCATTGCTGAAGATTTAATGTATATAATAAGTTCTGCACATAAATGTGATTTCATTATATCTGTGATTTTTATCTCTCTGACATAAATGTCTGATTTTAAATGCATATCTATTAATATTAATGGATTGAATAATCCAGCAAAGAGGTGGAGTCTGTTCAAATACTTGTAATTACATAAAGTTCAAACAGTATTTGTACAGCAAACCCATTTACTTAATAAAGATGGAAACAAACTTTCATTAAAGAATTATTTGGTTTTAGCAGGTTCTGGCTTTTGAGCCAAAAGAAGAGGCATCCTCATCTTATCAAAGAACTCATCAGTAATGCATAAAATAAAGGACACCTATGTTGATAAAAATAAAGTCTTACCATAATGGTCCATCTGAGTTATTGATCTTCTTCCAGTCATCACTGATGGGTTCGGTTCTGAGCCCCCGGAACCGAGTTGACATAATATCAAGCTCGCTTGCACCAAAAACTCTCTAGCTTAGCTGCTACCCACAATGCCATTCTCCCAGTTATCTCAGATCAAGTTTGCATGCAACATATAGAAGAAAAACAAAAAGACAGAGGCCATTTCTGTACAGGAACCCTGAAACACCACAAGGACCCAGAAGATTCACCAGGAGCCTTTGGTGGGGGACGGTGGGAGGGTGTGATGACTGGAAGAAGATCAACAACGCAGATGGAACATTATAGTAAGACATAGCCTCTTTATCTGAAGTTGTTGATCTTCTTATTCATCACTGATGGGACAGAATCCCAAGCTACTTGGAGAACGTGGGTGGCCCTTATGAAAGAACATTCCTGAGAACCATTGAGCTGAAGGCCGCTCTTTCCATGGAGACCAAATCCAATTTGTAATGCTTGATGAAGGTATGGGGTTTAGCCCAAATTACTGCTGCATAAATGTCATCCATGGAAGCCCTGGAGTGAAAGGCAACCGAAGTTGCGATGGCCCTAGTTGAATGAGCTTTGATTTGAACAGGTTTAGATTCATTTGCAAGGGAGTATGAAAAGGTAATGCAATCTCTGAGCCATTTTGATAAAGTAACTTTTGAAACAGTACATCCCATTCTTGGGCCAGAAAAGGAAATGAAAAGTTGGTCTGACTTGCAGAAGGACTTAGTCCTGTTCAAGTAGAAATATAGTTGTCTATGTACGGCCAGTGAATGGAGGCTGTATTCTCCCTAGTTGGAATAATTTGGGAAAAACACAGGGAGCTCAATGGATAGGTTAATAGAGAAGTTGGAACCCACCTTGGGGAGAAAGGATGGGTTAGTACGAAGGGATACTCTGTCCTTATGAAAGATCAGATATGGGCTGCTGATGCATAAGCCTTGTAACTCAGATATCTTTCTGGCTGACGTGACCACTACCAAAAACAAAGATTTCCGTGACAGGAATTTTAGATCACATGTTGCAGCAGGCTCAAAGGGGGGTAGACAGAGAGACTGTAGAACCTGAGAGAGATTCCATGTCTCAGCAGGTTGCCTGATAGGAGGTCTGCTATGGAAAACTACCTTGAGAAAGGTCTTGCAAAGTTGGGTGGAGATAAGAGGAACACCATCCAAACCATTGTGGAAACTGGAAATAGCTGCTAAATAGACTCAAATTGTAGAAGCTGATGCCCCATTGTCAAACAATTCAGAAAGATACTGGAGTATAGCAGCTTTAGGAGCTGAAAAAGGATCTATCATCTGATTATTAGACCAGATAGCAAATCCTTTCCACTTGTCTCTGTAGAGTTTTTTGGTGGATAGTTTATGAGAGGCCAGAATAATATTGCGGGCAGGAGAGGAGAGGGTTTCCTGGCTGGTGACTAATGGAAGTGGAGAACCCAAGTTGTCAGCTTGAGAGTGGACAGATTTGGGGGAGTCAGCCCTTGTGGGTGAGATATAAGGTCCTGATGAGTGTCCAGGATCCAAGGAGGCTGTAATAGCTGAGGTCAGAGGAAGGAACACAACAGTTGTTGAGGCCAGAAAGGGGCAATGAAGATTACTTTGCATCTCAACTGGATCGCTTTCTTTAGAAATATGGGTATCAAAGGTATCAGGGGATAAGCATAGAGGAGACCCATGGGCCAATCATGAGTCAAAGCATCTCTCGGTGATTCCCCGTCTGGGGGAAAGAGGGCAAAGTAGCTGCTTCATTTGTTGTTTGAAGGGGAAGCAAAAAGATCGCAGTAAGGCTGGCCCCAATGGCTGAGGATTTCTGCCGTCACGTTCAGATTGAGAGACCACTCGTGTAGATGGAGGGTGCATCTGCTCAGCCTGTCACAATCACATTGGCCCTCCCTGGGATATGCATTGCAATTAGAAAGTGGTTGGAAGCTATCTCCCAATGCCAAATTCTCATGGCCTTGTGACATAGGGGGTAGGATGTGGTCCCTCCATCCCTGCCCTGTTTGCTTATGTACCAGATGACAGACATATTGTCCAACTGGATTGCAATTGTTCCCAATGGAAGGAGTGGATGAAGAGCCTGCAATGCTAACAGCAATTATTCTCATGCTCTTAGCTCCAGGACGTTGAGATGAAAGTTGACCTCCAATCTGGACCATGTGCCTTGGATTGTCTTTCCCTGGAAGTGCCCCCCCCACACACACACACCCTATCAGGGAAGCATCCATGGTCACCGTGGCATCGAGTTGGGGGGTTTGGAAGGGGTGGAACCAAAGGTTTTCATCTGTTCTCATCCACGAGAGGAGATCTTGTTTGCAGGAATTGGTGATGAGGATCTGTGAGTTTAGAGGATGGAGATTGGGTATCCACTGAGACAAAAGCAGCCACTGTAATAGTCTCATATACAATCTTGCCAGGGGACAATTTGGATGGCTGCCACCATAGACCCCAGAGCCTGTAGAACTTCCCTTGCAGACACCTTCCTTCAACAGAGTATCACTTGTACTTGTAATCTTAATCTCTAAAGTCTGTGAGGAGGGAGAGAGACTTGGCTTGTTTGAGTATTGAATACTGCTCCTATAAATTCCAATTGTTGGGTAGGATGAAGGTTGGATTTTTTCCCAGTGTATTGTGATGCCTAGAAACTCCACCAGTGCTAGAGTGTAGCTGCGGGCCATGACCATTAGGTGCTTGGTGGGGGTGGAGAGGAGCCAATTGTCTAGATATGGAAACACCAGGAATTCCTGAAGTCTCAGATGAGCCGTTATCACTGCTAGGCATTTGGTGAACACTCTGGGGGCCACTGAGAGACCGAATGGCAGGGCTCTGAACTGGTAATGATTGGCTCCCAACTGGAAGCTAAGGAGACTCCTGGAGTGCTTGTCCATTGTGATGTAATAATACGCATCCCAGAGATCTATCGAGCACATCCACACACCCTCCCAAAGAAAGGGGAGAATTAATTGTATTGTCACCATGCGGAATTTGGTCTGAACTATTGATTTGTTTAGTTGGCTGAGATCCAAAATGGGTCTCCCGTCCCCAGTCTATTTTGGCACCAAAAAGAATCTTGAGTAAAAACCGGATCTGCTCTGGTCGGGGGGGACTTGTTGGATGACTCGCTTTAGACAAAGCTTTCTTATTTCTGAAGCTGCCTCTTCCCTTTGACTGGGTGGAACATCGGGAAGGCATTTTGGAGGTCTTGGGTAAGAGATTAGAGGGATGTAATAACCTCTGAAAATTATTCTCTGCACCCACTGATCGTTTGTAATAGAGTGCCAGGCAGCTTGGTGCAGAGAAAAACGAGCCCCGGCTGCTTCTAGAGGAAAGCAATCAGGTAGCACTTCAGGAGTGCTGATAAGGTTGTCTGGAGAAGGAATCCCTGGAGTCAAGATTGCAGGGACCCCCCCCCCTGCCCCTAAAGGGGCATCTTCCATTATTGGAACCCCCTCTGCCTCTGGGGAATCCTCACCACGTGCACTATGGAAAGGGCCTTGAGATTTTTCGTGACATATCTTTCCACTCCTCTGGTTACTGGAGAAAGAGCACTGAGGTTAGGAAAAATGTAGGCCAATGGCAGACAAGGGTTTACCATCCTGTTCACACCTGGATAATGTGTCCTTCACTTTAGAACCGAGCAAAGTGGACGGTTTGATAGGGACGTTTAAGGAGGAAGACTTGAAGGAGTCCACGAGGTCACAAACGTGTATCCAGGCATGGCATCTCATAACTACACCTGCACCCGCAGCTCTAGCCACCCCTTCAGTTGTGTGGGACAGCAACCTCATGGATGAGTTGGAAATCGACTCTAGGGTAGCAAGCTGAGAAGCAACCTTATTGCGTGCCCCATCAGAAACTTGATCCGCAAGGGTTCCAGAGAGTTCAGAGATGAGATCTCTTTGGAGCCTCGTAAAATGTGCCCAGTAATTCAGAGACCTGACAGCAAAGGTTGCTGAAGCAAAAACTTGCTTCCCTAACCTGTCCACCACCCAGGACTCTCTGTTGGGTGGATGGACAGCAGGACTTTCCTCCGCAAGATCCTTTTTTGTAGCAGCCGCCATCACCATAGCATCTACTGGTAAGCCTCTAGACCAATGGGGCTGTTCCTCTGGAGGGGAAAGTATCTTATCTGATCTCCGGGGAATGGCCTCAATGGTATCATGTTTCTTCCATGCCTGCTGCATGATGAGCTTGACTAACTCATTGGCAGGGAGGGGGTCACCCAAGAAGTAGAGGGCCGAGAGCAGAAGTCCTGCAGGAATACGGATTCCTCCAAGGAAGGGTTGGAGGGCTTCCAGTCAGCCATCTGCCTCAAAATTTCCAGAATGTCTCCAAAGGAGACATCATCAGGGGATGACTGTGGGGTCCCTTCCCCATCATCGTAGTCCATATGTTCAGTGAGGGGCTCCTCTGGGAAGTTCATGTGTTTCCTCTTACATGCCCATTTCTAAGGTGGTTCTTCAGTGGGAGCATCTGAAGAACACTCGGAAAGGAGGTTACCCTGTGCAGGGGTTTCCTGAAGCTTGCACTCTTGGTGCCCGGGGGAGGTGGCTTGAAATAGCCACAGCTCAGAAGGAACAGGGGGAAGGTCTGACATAGGAGGGGGTGCTTCCTGAAGCAAGCACCCTCTCCATCACCCGGAAGGCAGGCCTGCCCAAAGAGGAATGGAAGCCAGGAACCAAGGAAGACAATCTTGGAAATGGGGTCACACCACACTCCATGCAGCCTGCTCCTAGGGACGGAGCTTCAAGCAAAACCAGGGCAGGTGTCACCGCTGGATCTGAAGACAGAACTGAAGAAACAACTGGAACCATACTTGGAGCCAGGGGTTCCACCTCCCCCCCACCAAGCATGAGATTGAGGAAGGGATAGTTCCAAAGGAACAAAAACCCAATGGGACCTCGGAGCCTCAGAGAAGGTCACTGTCGGAGCCAAGGAGACGATTCCTCCCAAAGATGTCAGAGCTATGGGCCTCAGAACTAAATGGTCCAAGGAAGGAGAATACATGGGAGTAATGAGAGCAATGGACCCAAAACCCAGAGTGGGAAGAGTTTTAGGAAAATTTGTAATCCCTCTAGCTGTCAGCAGTTGATTGATCAGGTTCACCACATCCATTTCAGACAGACTCCTGGTGGACCTTATCGACACTCCTAAGGGGGAGTCAAGTCGGTCCAAAAGGGGCTAAAGGCTTGTTCTGAAAACAGATCCAAAGACGGGGAGTACTGGGTCTGTGGTGTAGGAAAAGTCAGCACCGAGGATTCCAGTTTTGAAACAGGCAAAAGGGGGACTATCGGTGCCAAGAAAGGGCTTAGAGCCGAGCGAATAGCTGGAGTGGAAGTCATTATCGGCTACAAAGAAGCCGTCAGTACTGAACTCAGAACAGAGATGGGAGATGTCGGTGACGAGGTAATAGCAGACAATAAGGCTGGAGCCGAAATCACACTCGGAACCATAGCAGTCAGTGCCAAGGCCAGCACCAATGCAGAGACCACTGGAGCAGAACTCGGAGCCAAGGTGGAAGGGGCCGAGGAGGCGATCTTGTGCACCATGGAAGACTTGTGGGCCTTATGCTTATGAGGCTTGCCCTTATCACCAGCAGGTGAAGAGGGGTTAGAAAAAGGATGTTTTTTGTCCTTAGATGGAGGGGTTGAGACCTCTGACACAGAAAGATACTCAGTAAAAGGTGAAGGAAGCAGGCCTTTCAAAATAAGTTTATTTTTTCTTTCATTCAGCATGCTGGCACAGATCTGGCAAGGAGGCTTCACAGATAAGTGGGAAACCCCAAGACAATAGACACAATCATCATGCAAGTCACTGTTGGGGAGTTTACCATTGCAGGAAGTGTAATGTCTGAACCCCGAAGTCCTGTTTTTGTTTTCAGACATATCCAAATAACAATACAACAATCCAAAAAGTTAGAGAAAAAAGGAGGAGAAGAAGAGAAAATACCAACAATGGTATTAAGAATACTACAAGGGTAGGGAAAAGCATTTATCAACAATGGTAAGGGAAAGATACCAGTGGGTAGAGCTAGTTATTGAAAAACAAGGTAGAAAGAGTTTTTGAAGAGAAACTTCACAAAATACAATAAATTCTCAGAAAAAACAACACTTAGTTGGAGAGCTCGGTGAAATGCTGCTATATGGCTGCGTGGCAAATGAGATCTGAGGTAACTGGGAGAAGGGCATTGTGGGTAGCAGCTTAGCTTGAGAGTTTTTGGTGTACACAAGCTTGGTATTAGGCTGACTTGGTTCTGAGGGCTCAGAACCGAACCCATCAGTGATGAATAGGAAGAAGATTAACAACTTCAGATGTTATGTTAAGCATTGTTATAATGAGTGGAACAGAAAACTGCAAACACTGGTAAATTCTTACCGGATTCCAGGGGTTGGATGTAAAGATGTAAAAAATTACTTGGACACTATAGCATATTACAACAAAGATGAAGTCATAATGGCTGGTGATTTTAGTCGTATTTTATACAACAAAGATTACATTGCAGATAGAAAGGTGAGAATCACACATTCAGCCAAACATTAATGAATTTTGTAAAGCTAATGAATTTAAAGGATATATATGAGCTCAATAAAACAAACTCACTTCAGTTTAACCATTATTTATATAGATATGGAACACAAACAAATACTGATAACATTTTTGTTTCAAAAATTCTATTACCACGTATCAGAGAAGTTGCAATAGTTTCATGTTCATTATCAGACCACAATGCTGTAATCTTTACTATTATTTTAAAAACTGGCAATTTAATAAATCAAAGGAGATTACAAATGCACATTATTAAAATAAAAGGATTCAAGGATTGGTATGTTAAAGAGATCAAATATTTTCTAGAAATAAACATGAATGGCAAAGTAACTGACATTGTCCTGTGGGATTTATTGAATATGTACTTAAATGGAAGAGTTACAAGCTGGTATATTAGTAAAAGAAGAGAATGGGACAAACAGGCCACAACAGACACACTAAAGTTAAATCTAAAACTAAATGATATCATTAGTCAGTCTGAACTTAAAAACTTAAATATAAAATATGTTGAAATTCTAAATCACAAAGTTTCAATAAACCTGGAAAAAACTTAAACTTTGGCATATTCAGTAAACCCTTTAAGCTTGCATAAACTTGCTCTTAGATCAAAGAAAATGAATAAAGTAAATCATATCAAAGAAATTATAACACGTAAATAATAGAAAATAGAACATATATTAAAGGTATTCTTAAGGGCTTTAAAATATTTTATGAAATATAAATAATATTACAAACAGCCTAGATAATGATGATATAGCTGAAACTTTTCTAAGGGAAAATATAAACAATAAAATAACTAATAAAAAAATGATAGACCATTCACTTTAACAGAAATAAAAGTTCAAATAAAAAAATAAAAAAATAATAAGGTGCCGGGCTTAGATGGTCTTATACCAGAACTATATAAAATACTTCTAGATGATGCAGTTAAAATATTAGATAAGGTCTATAGGAAATAAAAACAACTGCTGAGTCCCCCCACCCCCCGCCCGTCATGGAAACATTCCCTTATATCACCTATTTTAAAACAAGATAAGGATCTTAGAAAGTGTTCATTATACAGACCCATTTCACTTTTAAATGTGGACTATAACATATTCATGTCCATTTTAACTAACAGAATTAATCTACTTATACCTAAACTAATTAACAATGATCAAACTAGGTTTATTTTAAGCAGACAAGTACAGGATAATATAATAAGAGTACGTACAGTAATGGACTATGCAACTAAAAATAAAAAGAACTTTCCATTATTAGTCTCAATTTAGATAAGGTTTTTGACTCAGTTAATTGGTCGTACCAGTTTAAAGCACTTGACATGTATAATTTCTCACCTGATCTAATTGCATTAATTTCTAAGATATACAATAATGCATGCGCTTATGTTAAAATAGGTTGTTTTCTATCTAATTTCTTTACATTTACAAAAAGGCACAAAACAAGGCTGTCCATTATCAACTTTACTTTTTGCATTAGCTATAGAACCCTTTGCTAACAGTATTAGATCCAATAAGAACATTACTGGTATCAAAATAAACAAATATTTTGAACTAAAGATTCATCTCTTTGCTGATGATATTTTACTAACAATAATAAATATAAAAAATCATTACAACATGTAATTAGTACTACGAGTCAGTTTGAAGAAATCTTGAACTTAAGATTTAATCATAATAAAACAAGTACATTTTAATTAATAAAAAATTTTAAAAATCATACAAAAGATATTCTAACTTCAATTAGAATACCTTGTTATAACCATTATACCTAATAGTAAAGAAATGATACAAACTTTCAACAGATTGTTGATAAAATTTTAAGTTTAATCACACATTGGAACACATTTTTATTTACCCTGAAAGAATGATTGATATTTATTAAGGTGGTAATGCTCCCTAAAATAGTGTTTCCTTTACAATCTTTAGTACTATTTATGCCAAAAAAATGATGAAGAAGATAAATAATTCCCCCAGATTTAATAAACTCCATGTAGGAATAGTGCAAGCCCTACACAGAAAGTACTGTGGCCATGTCTGCAGCTCCCCCTCGGCAACGCACTTTGCATATTAATAAAGGCACACTACTGAAGGAGAGCCATGTGTATGGTTACTGAATCAGTGTAGAGGGTGTGTTACAGTGCTCGGAGTTGTGTAACACACCCCATGCACTGTCAAAGTGCAGATGGCAGTCAAATATTAATAAATGCATTTACTCGTCCAGTTTTGCCATTTACAAGTAGGGCTGTGTTACAGTGTCCGTAACACACCCCCTGTACTGTCAGAGTGCAGGATGGCACTGAAATTAAATGTGAAAATGTCGCTGTCCTTTTTTTTTATGTGTGTGTGTATGGCATGGCACAGCGCTTAGCAATGAGCAGATTCCAGACATCTAAAAATAGAAACTGGAAGCCTTTAATTTTAATGGAAAAGATCAAGTTTAAGCATAGCTGAGTGGATTTGCATGGTGATGTGCTCATTGGTGTTTAAACGTAACTGAAAGCTATATAAAAATATTTAGGTGAAATCTTCACATTCATGTCAGCTGAATGGTTAGTCATGGATTCATGTGCAGTAGGTACATGGTTCGAATATCCAGAGAGGCCATTCAGCTTTTACATTAGATAGCATTTATATATACATGTTTTTTTTAATCAATGTAGTTACTGATATTTGTTAACCAGGTTAGTGCAGCTGGTCCAGAATCCCATTGTTAGTGGAGATACGAGGAGGAAAGCGCCAGTTAAACACAAGTGTCCAATACAGTACAGTCACACCCCAAGATAATGTAATTAAAATACATAGGGTTAGGTTATGTAAAGTAAAATACATACACATAATAATAAGGTATCATTAATGAGCAATTAATGTCAATATGTGTTCTATTTATTATTTAATAATCTGGTATGCCCTTAGCTAAGCTCTGCTAGGCACTGCTAAGCCAAGCCAAGCAATGCTTAAACAGGACCTGTTTTAGTAGTACTTAGCAATGTGCAGCTCCACTTAGCTGGTTTGAGCACTGCTAAGCAGTCCTGGTTTAAGTAGTCATTAGCTCAGCTAAGCAGGTTTGCGCACTGGTAAGCATTGCTAAGGAGTCACTGTTTAAGCACTGCTCAGCTCAAATCAGCAGGTTTGTGCAGTGCTAAGTGGAGCTGACAGTTCTAAAAATGGCCAATGGTGGCAAAGGGTAGGAAAACAGCCTTATTTAAACTGAACAGGTGGTAATACAGCCAGAACCTGTTGGAGTTTGATCACTGCAGAAGCTATACCTGGAGTTAGAGAGGGTGCGCACTTCTAGGTGCAGCTCTGGGACATTTTGGAGTCCAGATTTGTGATTGGGCTCCTTGTTAAAGACCATGATGACTGGCTGCTGCAGGGCCAGTACCAGGGGTCTGAATACAAATCAGAGGCCTGGGACCGGCTGGCACATGACCTCACCACTGCAACTGGTATCCCCCTGCACTGGTGAGCAGGTGCGTCATCATTATGATGACCTGAAGCATAGAAAGAAGGTTTTCTTGGCCCAGTGGATCCAAGATGCTAAGGACTGCAATGGCCCAGAAGTTTGTAAGTATAGGAATCAATGTTTTACCAAACTCAAGTATGAATATCTGATAGAGAGGTATGCATAATGGTGTGTTTCCCTCCCCACAGCTGCAGAGGAAAGTTCTCACAACTTGGAGGCACATGGGTGTGGTGATCTAGCTTGCAATATATAGTAATATAAATAAAAAAAGCTTACAGTAGTAACTGCCAGTAGGTATATTCTGTTCTGAGTGAACTGCAATGAATGTGTTCGTAGATGTGGACTGATATAAGTGAGTAATGCCAGGTATTGTTCAATACATATGAAGTCATGAAGCATGATAATGTTAATGAAAGAAAGCTAATACTGTGGTACTAATGTGTAGGAATGATATGTGTATACTGTATTAATACTAAGGCTCTTGTAATAAAGTACACCATCATTCAAAATGTGAAGGGAATAACTGACACTCATTCTTGATCTACAGGAAATACAGTACAACTGCAGTCAGAATTGTGAATGAAATAAATCACTGTGTCATATCACCTTCAATAAAGCTTTGTTATCCCAATTGTTGTGTGTATTGTGGTCTGTTGTTGAAGAAATCCAGTTTTACAATTTGCAAAACAGGGGTATAACACCATGAAGTGACTGAAGTTTGACTGATAAAGAGCTGTCATGCTAAAGTGTAAATGTGGAGCTGTACTACAAGATAGAATGCAATTTGATATATGTTCTGCACTAAGATCTGAACCTTGAATAGTAATCTGTAAGTTATTATAGTGTGCTTCCCTCAGGACTGTCTTGTGTTAACCTTTGCCTTCCAGCTATATGCATTCCTGAATGTAGTTATGCTAATGCAGGGAAGTATGAGACTGTAATAGCTGTAGACTGCAAATATACCATCTGCAAATGTATATGGCTCAGGTAGGCAACCCAGCACCCTGATATGATGTGTACAGATCACACATATTCCCATCCACTAGGGGCTAATTGTGTACACCTGCATTCCAAGTATTAATGCATACTTCACCTACTATCTCTGTCACGCATGAATCTCATGCGTGTATGTTCAACTGTCACTGTGTGACACTCTACTTATATTACCAGGTCAGACTTTGTCCCCAGGTGAGCTTTAGGCACATACCAGTCAACCAACACACAGCACTGGCCCAGTAGCTCACTGTGATAAGCAATACATATGTTGTTAACGTTTCCACACACAGACCAGGGTTTGAATCTAGGGACTGGTACTAAGATTTATTTATATTAACAGACAAGTAGTACTGACTATTTATAGAAACAGTTATGTATTATTCACAGATATTCTCCCCACAGGACTTACAGGTAAATAAATGTCTGTAGTAGCTATATGAAGGGTATACTAATGTCTATGTCCAGATGTACTAGTGTGCAAACAACATTGCTCACCAAGGTGATAAGACTCCATTAAATAAAATGTCATGAAGTACACTACTATTCCAACTGAATAAGAAAACTGAAATGTTCTGCTGTTGGTACAGCTGTATGTCTGGTGTGTCTGTGAATGTGTGCTGATAGTCTAACCCTATGCCTATGAATGACAGCAGGATAGGTATAAACACCCTGCACTGTGTATGATACATGTCTCTCAAGTGTCATGGTGTCATGGCTAGTGATCACTGTGCCAATAACCTTGGCCACAGATATAAATCCAGTTGAAATATGCCAGTAACGCACTCACACAACATCAGTGCAGGGTACACCTTGTTAGTCATATATGTTCCACTGACATGTAATAGTCCCCTTTAGTTATGTACCTATAGTTCTTAGAGCTTGGCCCATACCATCCCATGTGGACAGCTTGAGAGGTATGTGCATGCTACAGAAGCTATAGGCCACGTGTAGACATAAAGTAAGGGCAGACCTGTAGAGTATTGAGCAGTACAGTTGTGAAAAATATAGCCTAAACTGTTGGTAATGGAATGTCCCCCCCCACCCCTTATCTGCATCTTAAATTTTTATTCTTATACTACCGGTATGGTTTCATTTCCACATATGGTGTTCTCAAAACCTAATGTTGGGCCTTGTGTTGTATTATTGGTTATATATTGCAAAGGTTGCATACTAACATACCTTGTTGAAATTCCACCATTGCTGGCCTTTTGCCGTAACTATTACTGTCATGCTGTTACAATACTGACTATTATTCCAATTATGTATGTGTTCTGTATGCTATGCAATTCTATTGTTCTGGGTTAATTGGAACACACATGCATGCTGTTGCAACTAATGTTTAAATGTTCTGTTCATGACTAGCCTATACACGTTGAAAAATCTCAACACCATATCATGAATGTGTAGGCCAGTTCTGGCAGATCCATCTATCCACCTCATCTGGCCATGGTACTGGGTCCCAGTACACCTGGGACCCAACCTGGAGATGCTCCCTCTGCTTGTCCTACACCATCCATTGGTGGAACTGCCTCAGGGGATGGGGCTCACCACCCACGGGTGCAGGTTCAGACAGGAGGTCATCACCCGGAATCAAGTTTCAGGTATGGTGCACAAGGTCATCCAGTGTGACTCGGATGATAGACTGCACCAGATTGAGGGCAGACTGACACAACTCGAGAGGCAGCCTGGTCCCAGTGCCCAGTACCCAGCACAGCCACCTTCAGGGCCATGAAGGGGCAGTGGTGACTGCCCATGGGGGTGGGGAGCTCAGTCCCACTGTTGCCATCTAGGGGGATGTGGTCATCTGATTCCCAACCACCCTCCCCGTCCAAGGTGTTTACCCACTCATGTGTCATACACCACCCCAGTCTGCTGTTTTGTCTGTCTGCAAAAAAAACCTCTCCTACCCAACTTACCTCCCCAAACATACCTACAACCCTTCTGAAACATCCCATTCTCCCCTTAAAAAAAACTGGGCATCCGTCCCAAAAAATATATATACATCGCCCCATACATACCTCTCCATTTCACCCCCATGTACACTGTCATCAGTCAATCATCTCATCAATTAATCAACAAAATTATGTCACCCACACCCCTCCCTATGGGGTGTGAGGCTCCAAATTCCAAATTGTCCACTTCATGCACAGCCGTTGCTGCCCAAAAAATGGAGAGCTGTGGTCCTTTCCTACATCTGTCCTGCACATCTCTGTCTGCCTTTCATATTGTTTTTCCCCCTACTTGCCCCCGTTTCACCATTGTTCTATCACCCCTTTTTCTTTTCTTTATTTGGAAATAGCATGGGTTTAAGTGGGAATAAGCACCACTTGGCATTGCTGCGCATTGCGCAAATCCATGCAAACCCATTTAAAACTGCTTTAATCACCTCATTGAATTCTGAAACTGTTATCCAAATCAATAAAATAATCACACCTTCCAAGTCTTGTACCCATGATGCTCTGAACCATAGCATAATGCATTAGCCCACTAGATCAACTCAGCTCTGGAGAATAACTGGTGTTTCTATAAGTATATCATGCATTACAGTGATGTCACACCCCTGTGAAGTATTGAACCTAGGACCTTGTCAACTACAGCATAGTGGATTAGCCCACTAGGCCAACTCCACTATGGAAAATAATGGGTGTTTTTACAAACATATCCAGATTGCCAGTGACACATTACTCTTACATATAATGGGATAAATGACAGCATACTCGGGCCTGTGATGCAGACACCAAACCAGTACACAGCCAAATAAATGCTGATGGATATACAGGAGGCCTACGATATCAGGTAGAGCTGACAACTGCACAGACTGTTGCAGAATGTCCACAGTTGTGCCCCCTACTTATGGCAGGGTTGTCATAAAACCTATTTTGTGTGCTGAAGTACTGGCAAGTCAGTTCAGACTGAGGTTACAAAATCATGACAGACAGGTCAGTGTCACATGTCATACCCATCTGAACCCACATGTCCATGCCAATCCTGAGTAACACAATGTATGCATGCACATATGCCTTGCAAATACACCTGCCATAATAATGATTCAGTAGCTCTGTTACATTTCACAACAACTGCATTCATGTCAGTACAACATAGGAATAACTGAGCCCTGCAATGTCCAGCAAAACTGGTTGCTGCTACCATAGTCACTGCCACACACAGTAGCAAGTTAAAGACCTGGAGACTGGGACACAAATATGACATGTGTCCTAAATGTCACCTACCACTGTCTGGATAGCACTATAACTTAACATATGTACCAGAGGCACATGCCTCACTTGGACTCTTATTGGTACCCTTCCCTTGGCCATGCTGTGACACAATAGCTGACACTGCTCCCTCACTGACATTAGCACCTTGCTGTCCCCCAATGTCTTCACAATCCCTAGTATGACTCCTGGCCAGAATGCGGCAACTGTGGCCTGCTACACATGCAGAAGTATGTTCAGCTACCTGCTACAGACCTACCATACCTCCCAAACACTTAGAACAGGGCATCCACACAATAACCATATATAAAGGGTTGGGGATGCTCAGTTGAAAGGCACATGTGTCACAGTCTCCCCTACAAACATACACCAGCATCAACTGCAGCAGCATGCACATTCACATAAAAAGGATGTATAACATTCACATCTGCCTGTCTCCTTACTGACCCCAACACACATTGTTAAACAGTACACTGCTACAGAAGCAGAAAGTCTGTTAACAATGGCTAGACATAGCATGCAAAACTGTGAACATAACACTTCAATCCAAACAGTGGACAATATTTCTACCTACCCTTTTTGATGCTGTAGTGCCCACGCCTTGATAATGTTCTTTACACAGGCCAGGAAAATGGGCAAGGCCTACATAAGACCTTATTTATTGCACTGTGTTGCCATGCCATTGGCTAATGAAAAGGCAGCCCAGCTGTTCTGGATGTTATTAGCAAGTGTGAGTCACAGATTGGTGCACAAGCAATCACCTGTTCATGAGCATTACCTACAAAAGACAAGCTGCTGCATATGGTAAACAGGTCTGTAACTTTCTTCATGAATTGCGATTTCCTAGAAAAATGACCTCTGGGTTCCTACCAGGTATGTCATAGAATTTAGCATGCAATGGAATGCAGATGGGGGGATGCAGTCATGGGAAATTCGAATTTCAACAGTAGGTCTCAACAACATATCTTGGAAATGACATGTTGCTGTTAGTCTGCTGTTAGTCTGCTGTCCAGCACCTACGGTCTTCCCTTTTGGCACTGTCTACAGTGGCATACATTACAGCTCTGGCCCCTGAGTCACCCTAGAATGGTCAGCCCACGTATGAATGCTACTGGATTGTCTGTTGTACAATAGTGACAGTAAGTACTGGTGGATACAGCTGGCATAACACATTGTGTACTGTCAGGGACCCACTCACAGCCTGTAAATGTCATACAGGCTTAGTTCAAAGATTGTCCAGGTGTTCTTGACCATTCCTGATGTAGTCTGCTTAGGCCATTGTGTACTCCACACCTGTATCTCATTGCCTGACAGCTATGGCTAGCCTATCTGGTGACTCCCTGTAGCAGGACTGCAGGTTATAGGTACTAGTAGTGGGGGACAATGGTTCTCCCTCAGCAGCAGTGTGTAAATATTGAGCATACAATGTAAGGGAATGAATACAGTACCAGATATTAATGTATCATTACTGTGTCCTGAGGGGTCTGGCATGTCAAAAACACATTTCTGACACTCTGGGGACAACCATCACGTATTGTCCAACTAGTTTCCAGAAATCCACATTTGCCTGGTAGGGGGGTCTACATCTATCAGGCACATGTACAGATTCTGCAAACATCTGGGTAATGCAGATGTTGGACATCTATGAGGAGGACACCCTACACCACATATGCACTGCTTGCAGTTATTGTGTAGCACAGATATTGCTGGAATGTCCACATACACTTGTAATACCACTCACCTATTTGTCAGATGTTGGCTGTATGACATGGTACTGTAACATTGCCCATATGGGACACACCACAGTCGATGGCAATGATGGGTGTGGACACATAACAACACAGTCTGTCACAGCACTCAGGCCATAACTGGTATATCTGGTACCATATGTGCTTACTAGGCTATAGGCCCTGAACCCTTATATGCTTAGGCCAGATGTTATCCCATGTGTATGTAAGGCAGCACCTGATGCCCCATTCCAACGGGGACACAGGTGGTATCCCAAGGGTGTATGTGCAGTTAAGCATCCAGTTATCCAGGTTCCACCTGAAAGGTGTAAATAGCTACCCTGACTGATGTGGACAGGGTGACCATTCCACCGCATGGTGAGTGTGTGGGACATACAGCTGAACTGCTGACAAGCTCAGTTCATGTCACACACCAGGTTGAGAGCATGTGTCTGTGTTAACAGAGTGGAGCTTGAGTTGCACTTGTGCAGCAGTCCCAGAAATGTGGAGTCCATGATTGCCTTGCATGCCACACACAGGTCACCTCTGAGGAGTATGTATGAAACCGGGCAGAGGGTTGGGCTTATAGCATATCTGTGTATGGTAGATGTTTGGGGCCCTGGTATTCCCTAATGGGGAACCTCTGTAATGTCACCAACTGCTGCATGTGCTGTGTGATATGAATGATGAACAGGGTATTATACACAATAATGGGCCTTATTGGGGGGAATACAGGGATGTTTTTGACCCCATGTCCCTTGATGATATACCCTTATGTATGAGATGGACCATGTAGAAGGTTTATCTTACAACGGAAGCAACATTGTGGTGAAATGTCATGTTGCCAAAGACCTGTGCCCACAGATCCCTCACGAATAAGTGCTTGCCTAGGATGTTGCTAGTATTGTGATAATATGTGGGGACGTCACTCTCCCCAAAGGGGTTAACACTGCATTTCCTGGTATGCAGCCTGAGGCCATGTGTCGGGCAACAGTCATGTATCTGTGTGAGACCCTCTTAGGCAGATGTTGACATCACTAGGGAATCTGGTGATGGCACACAGCATGCAGTCATCTGCAGACATGGTCGGCCATAGGTTAATGGCTGTTACCTGCACCTCAAATGTGTACATCATACATAACAGAGGCCCAAACACAGAACAACAGGTTACACCACTAGTTATGGTTCAACCACTTGAGGTGGATTCCCCTATGTGGAATAGGTTGGCCATGTCAGCACGCCAGTGTTCTACCCCTATGTCAACATATGGTGTGATGCATACTTGGGAGTGTATATCTGTTATGGCCAGGTGGTTTATACTGTCAACGACTTTGTCCAGATCAAGGTAGGCAATTTGCACTGTCACCCCCCATCCATGGCTTTGGTGACTGTATCATAGAGGTCAGCCGAGTGTAACAGACATGAACTCTTCTTTGACAAAGCCTAACTGTGCATGATGGAGTGTGTGCAGGAAACCAATGCCCTTGTTAATGGGGTTCACTATAAACTGTGCTATGGCCTTGCATAATAGCCTAGTTCAGCTGTTGGGTCTATCATGTCACTGAGTGGTGAACCTTAGTCTAAAGGGGTGACAGTGGTTGTCCTTCAAATGGCTGGGACAAAGTCGGTAGTGAAGCCTACTTTGAATATAGTGTCTTATGGTGTTGCAAGGTTATGCTTGGGGTCATGTAGGATGCATCCTGTGATGTGATAGGTTCCCATGGCAGATGTATACCCTAACCTTCACATGGCAGGCAGTGGTGATCTGTTCCCTACATATAGGAGATGTGGGAGGTACTGTGGACATCCTGATGTACTGATGGGGAAGACAGAGGGTGAAGCATACACTGAATCTGTCAGGCATCCAATATGCCATATCTACAGCACTGGTAGAGCTGGTGTCCTTGACTACCACAAGTGAGCAGATGCAGGTGCTTCCTGTGATTTTGCAGACATATATGCAGTAGGGGAGATGATTGCCTGTAGTGGATATCAACAATGTAGGCTCTGTGTTTGTTGTGCGTATTTCCAGGACTGATCCCATTCACATGTTCATGCTAAGGAGACATTGCTCCAAAATGGGCACCTGCCACTACTTTGTCTTGGACAGTGGTATGTCATCCCTGTTATAGACAGTATGTATTGCAGATGTCCACCAGACAGGTGTACATATCCTAGCAGAGGATGATGTAGTCCTTTCAGGTATACCTGACTCCATGCATCTAGGGCAGTCCTGTCAGGTACACCTGACTCTATCCATCATGGGAGGCTGGTATAGAGCGGGAGACTGGTATAATGGTTAAGGTGTTTACCTTACAGACACAAGGTGCAGGGTTTGATTCTTACATGGCATGGGGTAATTGGCTAGGCTTAAAATGGCCCACAATGGCAGTTAGCCTACTACTGATCTATGATCCTATGAGCCTATACAAATGCACATATTGCACTTGTGTGTATGTGTGGATATTGGTGCCAGTCCTTACAGAGGGGTTGGGGGCTGTGAAGCTGTGTATACCCCCCCAGGAAGTTGTACTCCACATTGGAGGTGTATGTATGGCTGACCCGAGCTAGATTGGTATTGTGGGAGATGGTGACTGCAAACGTGACTGCATGATGGTTGCTTTGCCATGGAGGATGACACTGTAGGAATGCTGCAGTGGTAACCCATGTGTATAATATCAACTGCAAAACACCTTCACCTCATGTGGGGGTAGCCCCTAGCAGCACCAACATGTTTGTAATTCCACTGTTGATGGCTCTCTGGCCATCTGTGTGCTGGCATGGGTACATCTTCCAATGTATGTTTGGATCATTTAACTGACTCCAGATCAGAGTACAGATCCAAATTCTACTACAGTTGATGAGGTCCATATTGTCAGAATGGGTTTCCTGGTTACATGTGGTGGCTGATAGCTACCTGTGTTTTGAATAGGTGTGCTGGCAATGGTGAACTGCCCCTGCAGTGTCCCCCTGTGCCTCTTAGTGCCTGTACAGTGTGGAGGTGTGTACGTGCCTCATATATACTGAAACCCCATGTCATATGGCATTACCAGCTACACTTTGGGTTCTGAATGTATGATCGGACGGTTGACCAGGTAAGGCTGGGGTGCTGTCTGCAGCTTTGAACCATGCCTGCGTGACTGCACAGATATCTTAGGGTTAAGAATGCTTGCAATGAGGGCAGAGTCATGTGTACACCCCTAGCGTTTAGCAGCATGGCCTTCAATATGTGCTGTGCTGACACTTGTATGTGATAACTTCACCACCTTTACTAATGGAGTTACTATGAAGGTGGCAAGAAACATTGCCAGATGCAGGAAGGCCAGTGAAGACAGATGGAGGCCACCTCTTGCAGAGCATTGTGGTCTGTTGACCATATCATCCCAGACTCACAGGTATTGGAATCTCATGGAATATCACAGGATAAAAGGCCACATGTTAAGGTCAATCATTTCCTGATTGTATTGCAGTATCAGTCTGGGTGACAGTGGAATGCTGCATAAGGTTAAGGACATACCTCCCTGGGACACATAATCAGTGTGCTCACTCTTGTCTCACTGCATATAGTCCAGGGACGTACATGTCAGCTCAGGCACTCCAACATGGACTGTGACAGACTCATGACAATACCTGTTGGTGAGAGACAGCAGTGTGTATGCAATATGGCGGAGTCTGTCACCTGACACACAAGTAACTGTGACCATCCACATATACAGCCAGATGAGAGGCACATCAGTGTGTTTCACAATGGAGTCTCCTATGTGTAGCATGTTTGACATGTGCTGATGCCTGTGTGGCTGTGGGACACAGGTGTGTTGCCATGTGTGGTATGTGCTCTGTACGACTGTGGCATTAATGTGTGGCTTTGCCTCGGAGGTCTCCTTCATTTGTGGATGTGTATGTTGAGGACCACTGCATATGCATGTGTGTGTGTGTGTGTGTGTGTGTGTGTGTGTGTGTGTGTGTGTGTGTGTTGTGTGTAGGTGTGGGTGGTGTGTGAGATGTACTGATTGTGTTGACAACCTGTTTGGGGACAGATATGCGGTCTTGACAGGGAGAGAGCATAGACTGCCGGTTCCTACTGTCATTGCATCTCTCACACAGTGTTTTCCTTGGTGCTGTTTGTAGATGGTTGTCCATTCATGTACATGAGGCAGGTGCTATACTGTGCCAGGATGCCCATATCAAACACACTGGCAAGGGAAACTGTAGGGCATTGTACAGCTGTATAGTCCAGAATCTAAGGGAGGAAGGCCAGGGAGACCTGAGGGCTGGGCCTACAGCCCAGGTGTTTACTACAACAGTAGGAGGCTGACACCACAGCATACCCTGTAGACAGGCTATAAACAAGCAGTAATAGTTTCAACAGGTAAATGCATTTGAACACCTCATAGTACATGCAGCAAGTAGCATGAAACATCAGGATCAGGAGGGCAATGCATTCTGTATTGCCACTATGCTGCCAATAGCCACATACATACTGTGCTGATAGATAGCAGAGTATGATGTGGGAGTTAGCAGTGGATAGTGCTGGCAAAAGTGGATGTGCAAGGTGTGTACATAATGGTGAGTAATGTATGCAGTCCTGTGATGTGTTCCCCTCTTCATGTCTTTCAAGTAGAATGTATAGATGTCACAATCCATCTTTATCAGAAGCTGATATCGTCTCCATTATTGATGCCCTGAGACTCCATCACTGGGTGCTGTTGTCAAGGACCCCCCATGACCAGCAAGAGCATGCTGCACCATGGGCAGACCTTGTAGCAATGGCAAATGATGTGGGCCAGTGTTACAGGAACTATGAGCAGGTCCGAAACTGTGCCACAGATATTATGCATCATGCATGGCAAAGGGCTGCAGCTGTAACCAGGGACCTTGCTGGCACTGGAGGAGGGCCTGCTACACAACCACTAGTCTCAGCCACGGAGGAGTTCCTGGCAAACCTGGGTTCAGCCACCAGCTCACAAGAAACTATCACAACATATGTAGTAGAGGTGGGTGGCACAGATTCCACAGCCAAGGAGCTTTCAGGTAAGCCTCCAGTGGTCATCAAGTTAATACTGTAGCATTCATAGTGGGAGCCTCTGCATACCTGTACACATATGTCAGGTCAATCTGCATTTGTGGGTGGGGTTTTGTAATGCACATGTGTACATACATATTGTGAATGTCATCAATTTGGGTAGTATCACAGTTTGTACTGTACATGTTGATAAATGCACATATTATCCTGTACCAATGCCACATGTGCATCTGTTGACAATACCTCTACCCCACAAATCCATAGGTACCTCTGATGTGGCTGGGGTCCATCATCCTGTAGCCAGTGAGTGTGGAACTGTCTTGTTATGGCTCATCTATACCCTAGACATATTAAGGGCTGCCAGTTTGCTGTGGACACTACTGTTAAGCTTAACCATATTGCAAAACATGCATGTTCACTTGTGGTGGAGTTCACTGCAGTGCATTACATCGGTAATTACAGTAGCATATTTGCAGGTTCTGTAACATATTGGCGTGCAGTTTTGTAAAGGTGTAACCAGTCTGCTATACAGGAGTGCATTGCTATTGTGGAAACGGGTGCACTGTGTTTTAGGTGAAGGTCCATCACATACTGTGACTTGTCACGTATCTCACAGGTGTATGGTACTAGCAGCATTAACTGGATGTAGCTGCAGTGCATGTTGTTGAAGGTCTGTCCAGAGTGTATCTGTTATGGTCTGATTGTTTCTTGTGCATGACATCAATCAGAAGGTGTGGTCTGTATAATGCCTTTGTGGCACCTCACGTGTGTGTGTGTGTGTGTGTGTGTGTGTGTGTGTGTGTGTGTGTGTGTGTGTGTGTGTGTGTGTGTGTGTGTGTGTGTGTGTGTGTGTATGTGTGTGTGTGTGTGGATCAGCAGATATTATAGTGCAGGAATTTATGTAATCATGTTGACTTCCCTCGCAGGTGACCATGGGGGTTGGAGTGTGTACCCCTCGCAACCTGATGTCAGTGTCTCATTGAACTGTGATGATGAGGGTGGCCATTGTGAGGCACAGGTGGGGTAGTTGGGGGCTGATTCTGTCCCATTGGTTGATATCCCACTTCCACCCCCAAAGTCCCCACACACAGTATGCCCATAAATACCCAGTCCCCAGCAGCCACAGATATCGGGCAATCAGGAGGTGGTGGCATTGAACAGGGGAGTGTGGCGACTATGGCATCTGTAACTGTAGACACTAGCCATAGCCAGAGAGCTGGCGAGGTCCCACATAGGCAGATTGACAGAGGTGCTCGAAGGAGGACTGCTGCCCATCCAGCACCTGTCAGTTGTGTCACAGCACGTGTCACCCAATGCATGTTTTGGTCCATCATGGAGGCACGGACACATAGTGAATGGTACACCAGACAGATGCTCAGGATCATAGATGCCACACTGCCTGGCATGCATGACTCCATCCATGGCATTGGTGATGCCTTACGTCATTTCGCTGATGTAGTGGATAGACTGTGAGGTGAGACATTGTCAGTCTTTAACCATGCAATGTCTGTGCTGGAACATGGTAGGAGTATTGGACACATGGACGTAGGTCAGCAACAACATCAGCTGAGAACCCATGTGGCTGTGCACAGTCACAATCCAGTAGTGGCAGTGCCACAATCACTGCTGAAGAGAGGGGGATGTCCACAACACAACATGGCAGGCCATGGGCACGTGGTCCTGGGTAGTCCCATGAGGTACACAGACCCAGCAGACACCTGGCACCATTAGCAAGTAGTGCCACATCTGGCCCTGGGCATTCTGGTGCCAGTGCCAATCCTGGCAGAACTAGTTCCTGTGTTCATGGCTGGAAATGGTGATGTTTGCATTCTGCCATGTACAGTCCACAGCTGTCCAACATACCGTCATGTAGAGCTAGCAGCACATGACTTTACTGTGTGCATGCACACACTCACACATCACTGTCACATTCAGGTCACCAACAGATGCACACAGCTCCTCTTCATGACCCAGCTGACAAGAACCCCTCCAGACACACATACACATACATGATGTCAACTGTATGGCACAGTCTAGGCCTTTGGCAACCCCACACCACACCCTGTGCATGTGATGATACCTGTGCCATATCCCTGTTATCCATACCATCAATGCAGGGACATGCTAATCTGTGTCTGATGCACAGGGTGAATATAGTACAGTTAATGGCAGTTTGTAGTGCAGTAGTATTATGCCCTGTAAGGTGTTGTCTGCTGGCAATTGTCATGCATACACATCAAAGTGTATGCACCTTTGTGCCATGATGTTTTATTGCTGTTAGCACTGCTGACTGACTGCTGTCTGACAGACCTTATTCTGTTAATGTTCCATGTGTCTGTGTATCTAAGTCATGGGGACCTGCTGCCATTACAAAAGCCCAGTATGGTGTACTGGCAATGCAGAGACTTTTTCATCGCCAAGGTACAGCTGTATATGTGCATGATTGCCTAGGGGCATATGGGTAGAACAGTGTGTGAGGGACAATGGGGGCAAACAACGTAATCATGCATGCATACCCCTTGACACAGCATGCTACTCTTGATACATGTGACCTGGGAGTTCCATAGGATCGCAGGTTCATAGGTCTATAGAAGGTTACTAGAGAATTGGCAATGGATTCCTTGCAAACCTAGCCATTATTTTATCCCCAACAGAATCATCAATCAGCACCTGTGCTGCCCCTGGCATTGATGGATACAGGTTTAACCCTGGGACAGATTTTTGTTTTCCCATCCACTCATCATGAATGCACTTGATGTGTGTCTGCATGGTACTCTGACATGTATAGGAAGTGCATTCCTGAGACAGGGCAGCCTCTGGGAGACAAACCTGTCTCTCCAGCAGGTTTATTTTGTTGTTGCATATATGATTCAGGCCTGTCATGCTGGTAATGCACAAAGAGTTAGACTCACATATATTGAGCAGCTGTTGAAGGGCTGAGCACAACATTGCCATCTAGGTATGCCACAACCCACCTGTGGACAACCTGTCTGATACAAAGTGGGGCACTACTGATTCAAGGCTGTCTGCATGGAACAGGAGTTGAAAGCCATCTGGGTGTTAACATAGCCTTTCCAGTTGCTGCAGATGTCTGCATAGGTACACACCAGACTGGCCATGATGATAATTTATTCTTGCACTGACTGAGGACTATGCAGAGTTAATGTCCATCTGTCCATCTTTTGTCTGGATGCAGTCCCTTTACCTATGTGGTGAACCATGTACAAGGCTTTTCTGACCACTGTCACTACTTGATGGCTGAATGCAACAGTGTTATCAACCTGAGTACCCAGGTCTGTCAACACAATTTGTGTGTTTATGGGGTTGCCATTTATGTGGGAAATAGTGGGGCCATGTCCTTGCCGTATAATATGATGGTCTTGTTTTCTGCATTCAGCTTGAGGCCAGAACCTTGGCACCATTCCATACCCACTGTATGACCCATTGCAGTGTGTTAACATCAGTTTGTGGGTCAATGACAGACAGCACACTACTTACAGTTGCCATAGTCTTAGGCCGTACCTACATATGTGGGTGGTGGCAGTTAGAATTCATGCCATGTTGGTCATTGGGTGCAGCAGCTACTCACAGGGCCTCCACATGTCTACATAATGCACACACACACAGACAACACAGAGTAGGTATGCCACCTTATCAAATGTGGAATGTGGAACACATCTTGTAGTAGTGTGACAGTTGGCAGGGCATGCCATACCCATGGCAAGTGTAATGGACAGGACTCCCCTTGGTTTGCCAATATGACAGCTTATTTTTGTCACATTACCTTAACTTATGCTACTTCTCATAACATTAAGGTATTTCTGATGTGAAATAACTGCATTATGCAACTAGTAAACAACTTTAGGAAATGTTTGTTGTCCTACAATCTGGGAACCTCTGTATTGTTTGAGTTATTGTCACAGGTCACACCTGGCCAAACATTGACTGCAACCTGCAGGGTGGGACAGGTGGTGGCTATACCTCTCACCTCTACAGATTTCTGCAGAGTGTCCTGATGTTTACCATATATTTTTGCTCCATTCATCATAACATTGTGGTTTTCTGGCAAATTAGTAGAAAATCATTAAAGAATGACATTAGACAATAATAACAGATATTTTCATGTTACACTTCATACCCTTCATAAAATGCATGTGAATGCACAACCTGTTATGCTATATACTTTCTATGTTTGTCACAGCAATATTTAAAGATTGAGCCTAATATTTGACCTTTGTCTCACGTTTCTCTATTTCTTTATACATATGTCTTTCTCTAAGGGGGTTGAAAGGTATGGTGGTGGCCTTAACACAGTCATACTGCTGCAAGGGGATATACATGAACACACACACACACACACACACACACACACACACACACACACACACACACATGCACACACGCATGCACACATGCACACACGCAGACAAGCACACACACACATACACAAGCACACACACACACACACACACACACACACACACACACACACACACACACACACACACACACACACACACACACACACTCATGAACTGCCCTTGCTGAGAGTAGAATCCCTACTTGCCTAGTTTTACATACAACAGTGCTATATACATAGTGCATACACCCCAGAGCTTATATAGTTTTGCAGTGTCTGCCACTGTTATTCAGGTGGATGACATCTGCAGGTGCTGTAAGGATTGCCACTGGGTGGTTAACAGTCCCTTAAAATGGTATAACCATCTCACCCACACACACACACACACACACACACACACACACACACACACACACACACACACACACACACACTGCTGCAGGGGACATGCATTCAAACACACATTCACACAGACTTGCCACTTTTGAGATTAGAACTGCAACCTATCTAGTTAGGTACACTATAGACCGGTATACTTATTGCATGCACCACAGTGCTATTGCATTTGAAAATATCTAACTGTCCTTTTAAGATGGTTAACATCTGTAGGCCCTAAATAGGTCGGCAATAGGGGGAGTTAAAAGGGTAGAACAGGCACACAAAATGGTATAACCATTGCATGCACACACACACACACACACACACACACACACACACACACACACACACACATATGCACACACGCATGCACACATGCACACACGCAGACAAGCACACACACACACAAGCACACACACACACACACACACACACACACACACACACACACACACACACACACACACACACACACACACACACACACACACACACACACACACACACACACTCATGAACTGCCCTTGTTGAGAGTAGAATCCCTACTTGCCTAGTTTTACATACAACAGTGCTATATACATAGTGCATACACCCCAGAGCTTATATAGTTTTGCAGTGTCTGCCACTGTTATTCAGGTGGATGACATCTGCAGGTGCTGTAAGGATTGCCACTGGGTGGTTAACAGTCCCTTAAAATGGTATAACCATCTCACACACACACACACACACACACACACACACACACACACACACACACACACACACACACACACACACACTGCTGCAGGGGACATGCATTCAAACACACATTCACACAGACTTGCCACTTTTGAGATTAGAACTGCAACCTATCTAGTTAGGTACACTATAGACCGGTATACTTATTGCATGCACCACAGTGCTATTGCATTTGAAAATATCTAACTGTCCTTTTAAGATGGTTAACATCTGTAGGCCCTAAATAGGTCGGCAATAGGGGAGTTAAAAGGGTAGAACAGGCACACAAAATGGTATAACCATTGCATGCACACACACACACACACACACACACACACACACACACACACATATGCACACACGCATGCACACATGCACACACGCAGACAAGCACACACACACACACACACACACACACACACACACACACACACACACACACACACACACACACACACACACACACACACACACACACTCATGAACTGCCCTTGTTGAGAGTAGAATCCCTACTTGCCTAGTTTTACATACAACAGTGCTATATACATAGTGCATACACCCCAGAGCTTATATAGTTTTGCAGTGTCTGCCACTGTTATTCAGGTGGATGACATCTGCAGGTGCTGTAAGGATTGCCACTGGGTGGTTAACAGTCCCTTAAAATGGTATAACCGTCTCACCCACACACACACACACACACACACACACACACACACACACACACACACACACACACACACACAGACACACACACACACACACTGCTGCAGGGGACATGCATTCAAACACACATTCACACAGACTTGCCACTTTTGAGATTAGAACTGCAACCTATCTAGTTAGGTACACTATAGACCGGTATACTTATTGCATGCACCACAGTGCTATTGCATTTGAAAATATCTAACTGTCCTTTTAAGATGGTTAACATCTGTAGGCCCTGAATAGGTTGGCAATGGGGGGAGTTAAAAGGGTAGAACAGGCACACAAAATGGTATAACCATTGCATGCACACACACACACATACACACACACACACACACACACACGCACACACGCACACACGCACACACGCACACACACAGGCAAGACAGCCACGCTGCTACAGGGGATATGCATACACCGACACATACAGTTGCACAGTTGACAGTATTGAGATTAGAACCCCTACCTATCTAGTTCATAGGTTCATAGGTGTGTACTAGGCTAATAGCCCTGGAGCCTTTACAAGCTTAGCCCATAGGGTTACCCTGGCATCGTGTCACCCAACTTTTGTTTCCAGTGCCTCTGTCTAGTAGAGCCACTGGAGTGATTCTCAGGGTGAATTTTCTATTCCCCATCCACTCATCAAGATTTCTCTTGAAGAGGGCCAATAAGGTACTCTGACATGTATGGGAAGTCAATTCCATAGCATGGGCAGTCTCTGGGTTATGAACCTGTCCCTCCAGCACATTCTGTTGATTGTGGTAATGAGGTTGAGGTCTCTGGAGTGTGTGGAGCAGAGGGATTGGGATTTCTTTAGATTTAGCATTTCTAACAGAGCTGGGTCAGACATGGCAGTGTGAGTCAAGCAGAGATTGCCTCTAAGTAGGCAATATGAGACAGAGAATAGTTGGACCTTTTTGAGTCTGTCCATATAGGGCAAGTGTTTAAGACCTAGGATCCTCTTTGTGAGGTACTTTTGCCACCTCTCCAGTTGTTGCAGGTGTCTAGTGAGATACATGCCAAATGGGGCATTGTCCTTGATAATTGACCTAATGAGGGAAGAGTAGAGGGAGACAATGACCTCTTTCTTCCTGGATGCAAAGCCCCTTGTAATGATATGTGCCATATAGAAGGACTTTCTTACCACAGTGACAGTGTGGTGGTCAAAAGAGAGGTTGCTGTCAACCTGTGTCCCAGATCTCTTATAATGCCTTCTGTGTTCAGTGGACTAGCATCGATGTGGTAATTCATGGGAAATGGGTTTTTCCCAAAGGGGATGATGACACATTTTTGGCATTGAGCTTAAGGACATGGTTCTGACACCAGTCGTTAGTCTCAGTGAGGCCTTTCTGTAGGATGTCAGCATCACTTGGGGAGTTAATAATGGCTCCAAACTTGCAATCATCTGTTAACTTTGTTAGCCAGAGTCCCTTTGTGTTAGTCTGGACTTCTGAGAAGTAGATACCAAACAGGAGAGGACCCAGGACCAATCCCTGTAGGACTCTACTTGTGACTGGTTGGCAGTCTGACTTGGAGTCAGGTACTTTCACACTGTGGGTTCTATCTGTGAGACAGTTTGCAACCCACCTAGTGATATAGGGGTCGATGCCTAGCTTAGTGGGTTTTTCTATGATTCCTGAGTGGGGAATGGTATCAAAGGTATTGACCAGATCAAGGTAGGCTGTATGATCCACCTTGCTTTCAACCACAGCTCTGGTGACTGACTCAAAAAAGTCGACCAAGTTGAGCAGGCACGATCTACCCTTCTCAAAACCAAACTGTGTGGGATCAAGAGTTTGGAGATTCCCTATATCCTTATTTATTAGGTCCATGATGATGCATTCCATAGCTTTGCATATCAGACTTGTCAGGCTAATGAGACGATAGTTTCCAGGATCTGTAGTCATTCCTCCTTTGTGGAGAGGGATGACTTTAGTAATGCACCATTCGGTAGGGACAAAGTATGAAGTGAGGCTGTGATTGAACAGGGTACACAGGTGAGGTGCCAGTTCACTCTGTAGTTCATGTAAAATACAGCCAGGGATATTGTAAGGTCCCATAGAAGCTGTAGTCTTGGGCTTGGACAGTGTTGTTTTAACCTGTACAGCAGTAAAACTGGGTGCCTGGCAGTCTACTGGTATTGTGATTGGTCCTTTGGGGGGAAAGGGGGTAAAGTTGGCACTGAATCCTTCACATCTGTTGGCTCGGTATAGGAGGTACCATTCTGCAGTAGCTCAGAGCAAATCTGGGTATTGCAGTGGAGATTCTTTACATAACTATAGAAGACCTTATGGTTGTCTGCTATCTGCTGCAATTCTGTTTTCATAGCTAGCTTTAGAGGATTTGATGAGGGATCTCAAGTTTTTGTTGAGGCTGATAAGGGAGTTTTTTCAGTCCTCGGACTTCACCTTATTC